>NC_048230.1:20495810-20630641 GCF_002007445.2 Ailuropoda melanoleuca | reverse complement strand
TCCAAACCCACCCTCAAAGAGATCCCTCCTCCCCTCCCCCCGCCGCCGCTGGCGCGGAGCCGGGACGATGCTGACCCCTTAGATCCTGCTCCAGCTGCGCCGCGGGAAGAGGGGGCGCCCCTCCCCCGTATCCCCAGCTATCCGACCCCCTTCTCGCTCCCCCTCTCCCGGCCGCTTCACAGAAGGTAGCGCCGAATCGGGCGACCGGAGCCTGGGCGCGAAGCGAAGAAGCCGGAACAAAGTGAGGGGGAGCCGGCCGGCTGGCCCGGGGGGCCCCAGGAGCCCTGGGGAAGCGGGACTCGCGCCGGGCGGGGCTTCCCTGCGACCCGGCGCCCCGCGGGCAGCATGCCCCTGCGGGCAGGGGGAGCTGGGCTGAACTGGCCCTCCAGAGGGCTCAGCCTGCGCCCTAGAGCCCCCCAGATGCACCCCCGCCGGGGCCCCCCGGTGGCGTGAGGACACCTCCTCTGAGGGGCGCCGCTCGCCCCTCTCGAGACCGCCCGGGGCCCCGGCTGGCCAGAGGATGGACGAGGAGGAGGATGGAGCGGGCACCGAGGAGTCAGGACAGCCCCGGAGCTTCATGCGGCTCAACGACCTGTCGGGGGCCGGGGGCCGGCCGGGGCCGGGGTCGGCGGAAAAGGACCCGGGCAGCGCGGACTCCGAGGCGGAGGGGCTGCCGTACCCGGCGCTGGCCCCGGTGGTTTTCTTCTACTTGAGCCAGGACAGCCGCCCGCGGAGCTGGTGTCTCCGCACGGTCTGTAACCCATATCCTCCAGGGCACGACGGCCGGGCTGGGGGGTCCGCAGGGGGGCGGGCCGCGCCGCGGGAGGGGACCGAAAGCCAGGTGAGTCGGAGAAGTGAGCCTGGAAGGTGGGCAGAGGAGAGGGGGCTGCTAAGGGAGGGAGGGGGCTTCAGAGTGGGAGCAGAGACGCGAGCAGGTTTGGCTGATACCCCAGACGAGCCCCACCTCGGTACACACACCTCAGTCCTCCTTGGGGGGTTGGGATCCAGGCCAGGCAAAGAGAGGAGACGTGCCCCGCTGGTTTGTAGCTGGATGCTCTCCAGATGTGGGCAGGGGAGGGTCGTCATCCTCCAGATGTGGGAAGCTTCGGGAGCCTGGGAGCTCTACTCCGCCCGCCGCCCGTTAGCCCGAGCTGGGTTGGGTTTCCGAGTTTGGGGGGGTGGGGTGGGGAGGAAGCTGCGGGGACGGGGGAGGGTTTCCCTCCTGCCCCCGCTCCAAAGTTTGAGGTGGATTCTAGGGTCTGATCCCCCCTCCCAACCTGGTTCTTGAGGCCAGGGTTTTTACTGACCCAGAGGGAGATGTTGGGGGGCGGGGACCAGGTCCTAACTCCCCCACCCCCACCCGCGGGTTGGAGGCACAACAAGGAGATTCCGGCGGCGGCTGATGTCAGGGGCGCAGAATGAGAACAAGATGTGGTGGTGAAGGGGAAGCTGTCTGCCCCCAGAGCTGGAGTAGAGACCCTTTCAGCTGGAGCCCACTGCCTGGAGTGGCTCCCTTCTCCCTAATTCTCCATTCAGCGCGGGGTGCTTTGTGTTGGGGTTGGGGAGTTTCGTGCTAGATTTTCTTCCTGTGGAGGGGAAGACTGTGGCAAGAGCTTTGGCCAGCGGGGGATGGGATAAAGCCGGTCCAAGTTATCCTGTCACAAATAGAGTGCTCCCGCCCAACGGCGGAGCAGGTATGGGAGACCGCGGCCTCTGAGAAAGTATTGGGGAAACAGTGAGACTGTGAGCTGGTTGGCTAAGGAAGACTTGGGTCCAGCACCCCAAGGTCTACTCCTTGGCTGCGTTTGTGGAATGCAAGCCCCACATTCCAGGGAGATAGATTTGGCACTGCCCCCTATCCTCCGCCTGGTGTGGAGTGATAGGGGAGACCCCAGCCCCCTCAGTCCCCTGGCCTCTCCCCCTCAGCCCCTAGCACAAAGCGCAGCTTGACTAATGCAGGACTCCCAGGCTCCGGGTGGGTCCCGTCACTGCCGGAAGGAAATGGGGGGGGGCGGTGCCATCCCAGGTCTTGACATCTTCTCCTGACTCCTTCCTCCCAGCTCAGAGGCTCTTTTGGACCGGGGTGGGAGACCTCAGGTTTCCCCTGTAAACCCCAAGAGCCCAACCGGGACTCTGCTTTGGGGGAGGTGGGGGGAGTTTGGTGCCGCCCTCACTCCGCAGCTCTGCTGCCTCTAGTGCGCAAAGCAGGGATGTGAGCTTGGGTCCCCCCCCAACCCCCACCCTCGACACCTCGCAGGTCCTTAGGAAGCTCCCCTCATTACACCCTCTCCCCTTCCCTTACCCCTTCTTCCCTTCTCTCTGAGCTGCAGAGAGAGAGGTGGGGGTCTCAGAGGGCTCTGACTCCTCCCCCACCTCCGCACCCCTACCCCCAGGCCCCTTTCTCCATGGTAGAGATGGATATTGGGAACAAATGTCTCTGAGAAGATGGGTTCTGGGCATCCCTCCTCTCCGCCCCTAACCACCTACCCTCTCCATGAATGGTAAAAAGCCCTCTCCCCCTCCCCTCCTCCTCAGGAGTCCAGGGGAGATAGAGAGATCTTCTCTCTCCTTTCCCTCCCCCTCTAAAACAACCAGACCTCTGGGCCAGCATCTCCCCACCTGCCCTATCTCTAGGTGTTAGCCGATGGTCTGAGGGCAGATTCCTTCCTTGAGGAGCTCTGGGAGGGAGCAAGTGGAGAGGGCTGGAAGGAGGAAAGAGAGGTGACGCCAGTGTTCCTTTTGGGGTTGGAGGAGTAGGCTTACGTCTGGGGTGGTGGGAGTCCGGGGTGTGGGGCATTGGCATCACTAGGTCTAGACGAGTCACTGAGCCTGGGCTGAGAACAATTTCTTGGGAAAGGGGCTGCCTAAGCTGGGCCCCACGAATCCCATCACAGCTGAGTGTCAAGGGAAACCTGCTTTTTCATTGCCAGGGGGGCTCTGAGCTGTTGGACTTCAGTCTTTCCCTTCCTCTCTTTTTGGTTATCAGTGAGGCTTCCCTTGGCTCCACAAGGCTCTCCGCACCTCTGAGTCTGAGGGACACAGGGACACCTCCCCCACTAACTGAAGCTAGTTAGACTTTTGTTGGCATTTTTCTCAGCCCCTCCTCCTTTAGCCACTAACACACCAGGTTTCCTAGAGAGGAGATGTAGACTCAGGTAGGAAGGAGTGTGTGTGTGTGTGTGTGTGTGTGTGTGTGTGTGTGTGTGTGTGTATGGGGGGGAAGGGAGGGCAGCAAAAGGAAGGGAGGCCCAGACGTGCATGTGCTGGTACTGGGAAAACCAAGGGTATTCACATCAGTAGCCCCCCCCCCCGTTATAGCAGAGCGAGTTGGACTTTCCAGTATGTGTTTCTTGAAGTGTGAGGGAGTGCGTCGCCCCTCCCGGGAAGGGGATCCTGAGCACTCCCTCTCCCGCTGTTGTGTCACATCTGGAAGTTTGTGTAGGAGTTTCTCCAAGCTCAGAGCCCAGCACAGCTTTTTCTCATTTGGAAATCACAGGCTGGCATTTGGGATGCCGAGAGGGGGAGTGGGAGGGGGGCCAGAGGGGGAGAAGGGAGCCTGCCAGGAGTAGGGGGAGGAGAAGGGGGAGGCCCGAAAGGCAGGAGCCCTAATGGCTTCCAGAAGTGAATGTGAGTGTGTGACTGCGTCACTGTGTGTGCGTCTGGAAGGGAGGGGGCACCAGGAATTTCTAGAGTTTTCCTTGCCACTGTCCCAGTGCCCCAAGTTTGCCTATTTCTCTTACCTAGGGAGAAATCACCATTTTGGTCCTCAGAGGAAATGGGAGGGGGCGTTCTTCCTGTCTCCTCACCAATTCCCTCCTCTCATGTTAAAACCCAAGACTCTCCAGAAGGGGGTTCTGGGGACGAGGGCTGGGGAATTGAACAGGCTGGGGGAGTAGAGCACCCCCAGCAGCCCTTCTGTCCAGGCCCACCCTCCTTCTGGGTCACACACCCACTGTACTCTGCAGAACTGTTGGGGGACTCCCCATCACCCATAGCGCCAGCTGGAGTCATTCCTGGGATTGCCCCCACCACTCCACCCCCCCTCACCCCTCGCTCACTCCCTCCCCAGCCCTCACCCCACCCTGCCTGGCTCAGCCAGGGTGGCGACAGACACAACTGCTCACACGTGTGTGTGTGCGCGCGCGCACACACACACACACACACAGTCACAGAGTCACAGACGTTTGAATCAGATTTCTGGCCTATTTCCCCTTCCAAAGATTCCAGCAGGCCCGCTCTCTCGTGTCTCTGGGTCTCACATCTCTGTCTCTGGGTGGGGCCAGCTCCCTTTCTTCGGGCTTCAGTTTTCAGTTCAGCTGGAAACCTCTCTCCCCACAAGCCCACAGGCTGGAGCGGAGGAGACCACTGGGAAACAGGCTGTGGGAGTGGGGGCTTGGCTGGGGTAATCCCCCTTTCCGCCTCCCCGGTGCTGGCCGCCGCTGACTGAGCCCCTGGTATTCCACCCCACCCCCCCGGAATGCTGACTCCCCCATGGATGCCAGCCTCTCTGTGGGGCAGGCGAGACAAGGATCCCACCTTCCCAGCTCATACTAGGAGGCCAGGATTCCTGGGTCCAGGCCCACTTCCTCCTCAGTGCTCCTCAGCCTCAGATTTCCAGGCTCCAGTTGGGGGCAGGGCAGCTGGAGGGTCCGCTTCCCTTCTCAGTCACGCCCGAGCCCCCGTGCCCCTGGAGGTGCCCCAGTCGTCCTCCCTCCTCTCCCCACCTCCCTCTCCCTTACAGCTGCCAGGCTAGGCAAGGGCTCTAGATAAAGCCCCACGGAGAGGACTGAGTTGTACAGATAACACGCCCTACTTCTCTCTCCTGGAGGGAGACGACGAGGAGGAGGAATAGAAGTGGGTTTCCTCGCCCTGCCATTTCCTTTTTCTCTGCTTTGGATGGTGGGTTGTGGGGAGAAGAAAGAGCCTCCCCTCTCCCTACCCACCTCCCCCTTTGGGATCCACTCCAGCCCGGACAGTTGCCATAGCAACAGTAGACATGTGACTGCACAGGTCTCTCATAGTCACTATGGCAACCAGTGTCCCCCGTTCCCTTGGTTGCCATGGGGATTTGTCACATGGTTTCCCCCCAACCTCATAACCTGTGGGTCTCCTGCTTTCCCTTCCCTGTGCGAGGACAAGACAGCAGTCTGGTTAAAGGGAGTTCATGTGTGAGGGGTCTCTTTAATTGCTATAGCAACAAATCCACACCACCTGGTGACACATCCTCCCGTTGTTATGGCAACAGAGGAACATCGCACAGTGACATAAGGCCGTGTTCCCAAGGAAACGAGCCCTACCCTGAGAAGGGTGAAAGACCCCCATCCTCATTAATTATTTCTCAATTCAGATTGTCCCAGATTTCCCTGTGCCTTCGTGCCTTCCCTGTTCATTTATGCTTACCTGTAGGGAAAGGGGAAAGGTAGAGAGCAGGTAGGATGTACCTGGGAGTACGCTAAATTGCCAACAGGGCCCTTGAGAAGGGGTTTCCCTGATTAAGAGCTGGAGATGGGGTTATTTGGAGGCAGAATCTAGCTATAGGAGGCCCCAGTGTGAACATGTATAAGGCGGGGACAGAAGGAGTCCCAGCTCCTCTTTGGTGTCACTTCTGCCCCTCTCCCCCCATAGTTATCAGTTTATCTCTGTTGAGGCAAACAAGGCAGGAAACCGTGAATGGGGAGATACACCGGCTTCTGAGCAGGGAGATTGATGGACTGATCAATTCATTCATTCGTTTGTTCGTTCGTTCGTTCGTTTCCCCTGCGTTTCGATCATCTGCTCCGTGCCAGGCACTGCCGTCAGCTTTGGAGGGGAGGTGAACACGTGTCAGAGTGCCCCCGCCTCAGCAAGGGTGGTGAGACCAGTGCACAGACGGCATGGTGGAGTCACTGCCGTTCGAGGGGTCCAAACAGGTGTCCTGGGAGCCCCTCTTCCCAAGAGAACTACCCACAGTCCCCCTTGGAGAGATATCTGCTTACGTGGGTCCCTTCCCTGCAGAGGAGAAGAGGGGGCTGGGTTGGGGAAAGCAGACCAATTCTTGCGGGTAATTGTGTCCTTCCCTTTCCAAAGAATCACCCCAAGGGAGCTCCCTCCCCATCCTCCTTTTTGCAGGGTGACCCCTGGCTGACCCCCCTTCTGGGGAGACATCCATGGGACTCAGGCTCCACTCTGGAAAACAGCTCCATGGAAACAGAGCACCCTTTTATTTCCCCCCTCCGTCTACTTACCCCAAAAACCTAGAATGATTTTTTTTTTTACTCTTATTCTTGTGAAGAGGTGGAGGCATGGGAAATTGCAGAGCCTCGGCCTGTTTGGGTGCCTGTCGATGGGAAGGGATGTGAGGACGTGAGGGCAAAGGACCCAGGTGGCAGAGAGGCCTGGGAAGGGATTGAGGGCATCCTGAGCTGCCGAGGAGCTGGGTGGCCTGAGGTTCAGGACAGAGGTGGGGGGGAGGCTGGCTGGGACTAGCTGGGAGGAAAGTCCTGGGGTCCTCAGACACAGCCTTCTCGCTCCAGGAATGAGGTTATGGCAGGAAGATTCCTCCTGCTCTAGGCTCTCTGCACCCCGCAGTCTGGCTCAGCGGGTCGTGCCTTGGGCTGCCAGGACACCCTCCCCACCTCCGTTTCCCTGAGGGGCCCCTCCTTTGCGCAGTCTCCACTCTCTGCACCTTTCTACCCTCTTTGTTCTCCCCACCCCGTATTTTCTTTGAGAAAAAGAGGACACTGGGTCACTTATCTGTGAGTCCAGTGTCCAGAAGCTTCTCAGGTCCAGAGGCCGCTTTCTACATTCTCCTGTTGACGGGCTGGAAGTGAGCCCCTGAATAAAATCCACTACGTGGAAAGACTCAGGGTCCGTGTGTGCAGAGTGCTGTCTACTCTGCGTGGGTTGGGGACTTACGTCTAACCCCAGGACTGGCGTGCAGTGGGTCCTCATTAGTTCAGCGTGCGAGTGTGTGTGTTTGGAGGCCGTCTGAGGGCTCTGAGGGGCCGGGGGGCGGGTGGCTGGTGGGGGAGGCAGCGTCTGGCTCCGGTGGTGCATGGTGGAGGAATGCTCCCGCCATGGACCCTCTTGCCCGCCTCTGCCCGTCTGTCTGGTGCCAGCTCCCTCCTGGCAGCCCCTCCCCTGCGTGCCTGAGCCACTGTGCAAACAACTGCCCCAGATCGGGAGCTTGGACGCCTCCGTCTCATCGCGGCTTCTCCCGTGACCTTCAGCGCAGGACTTGGGCTCTCCCGGGCCTCGGTGCGCTTGGGCTCCGGGGAAGAACAGGACGGACCCTGGGCACTTGACGGGGCTGTCGTGAGCATCAGATGTGCTGCGGCGTGAAAGCGCTTGGTAAACTGTAAGGCGGGCAGAACCCAACTTTAGGTTTGTGTCACACATTTACCACATTCTCTCATTTGCTTCTCACATCTTCCCTGGGAGGTAGGGAGAACAGGATTCAGACACTCTCAGTGTCTGGCATTTCCACAGGCACGATCGATTTTATCCCCCAAATGGCTTGTGCAAATAGTCAGGGTATTTGTGGCTTTTCCTACTTTACAGCTGAGGAAGCTGGGTCCAGAGAGGTGGCGGCCAAGGTGGGCTTGGGCCTGGGCTCGGTCAGACACGTGGGCCCTCCCTTTGCACCTGACCGAGTCCTGGGGCAGGCGGCGGGGGGGCGGTGGACAAGAAGCGGGAGGCGCCGGGGCCGGGCTTGGGGGGGACGTGGGCGCGGCTCCTGCCCGGCCAGGCCAGCTGTTTCCTTGACCGCCCCCCCCCGGGTACCTGGTTTGAGCGTATCAGCATGTTGGTCATCCTTCTCAACTGCGTGACCCTGGGCATGTTCCGGCCGTGTGAGGACATCGCCTGTGACTCCCAGCGCTGCCGGATCCTGCAGGTGAGTGTGTGAGAGTCTGAGTGTGTGTGTGTGTGTGTGTGTGTGTGTGTGTGGCGGCGGGAGGGGGCAGCTCCTGGGCTGAGTAACTGCTGAGTAACTCTGTGAGAGGCCCTGACCCTGCTGATGGGGGAAGGAGTGTGTGTGTGGGGGGGATGGTCCCCCCGCCCAGTTTCAAAAGCCTCTCATCCCCACATCAGGCCTTTGACGACTTCATCTTTGCCTTCTTCGCTGTGGAGATGGTAGTGAAGATGGTGGCCTTGGGCATCTTCGGGAAAAAGTGTTACCTGGGAGACACTTGGAACCGGCTTGACTTCTTCATCGTCATTGCAGGGTGAGGGCCGGGGCTGGAGGTGGGAGAGCAGTGAGCAGATCAGTCCTTGCCCCAGGGCCGGGGTGCTAGGCCCCAGCACTGCCACCCCTCCCCCCGCCCCCCTGCCCGGCCCACTTCCTGCCATGCTTTCTCCCTGGCTGTCCACTCGGTGTCTGAGGCTGTCCTGCCTATAATGCTTGAGCCCCTGCGTCCACACCCTCCTGTTTATTCTCCAGGGGGGATCTGTCCTTGGCTTGGGGGTGGCCTTGCCCCCAGACAGAGAGCCGGCTCTCCGGGGTCCCTTGGTGGAGGAGGGGGAGGAGCCGGAGATCCGCTGCACCACCGCAGCAGGATTCCTCATTGACCTCTTTTGACCCCCACGGCGGCCTCAGACTCAAAGGGCCTCCCTTTGGGCCCCTCCCTGCAGGATGCTGGAGTATTCCTTGGACCTGCAGAACGTCAGCTTCTCAGCTGTCAGAACAGTCCGTGTGCTGCGACCGCTCAGGGCCATTAACCGGGTGCCCAGTGAGTGACCCCTTGGCCCTCAGCCCCTGGACAGAGAGCCCCAAGAGGAAATATGGAAATCCCAGATCCCATCCCTACTTCCTGACCACTCACCGGCCTCATCAGGGCCTGGCACTGTGAGGCAGACCTCATCAGAGAAGGGCTCGGTGGGGAGCCAGGGCCGCTGGAGCCCAACGGAGCCCAATGGAGCCCCCGCACCTGCCTGTAGCCCTGTGAGAGTTACCTGGAAAGACCATCCCCCTTATTTTAACCGGACTTGGGATCAAAGTCTCAGACATGTCTCAGATGACCCCTTCCCTTCAGCTAATTCAGCTGTTCCCTAACAGGGTGGAGAGGCTGGTGGGCCAGGAGGGGTGGGTGCAACGTGTAACGGCCTTTTCTAGCTAGAACAGCCTCTCACGCAGGCGGGCTCTCATGGGTGAGACCGTATCGGCCTCCCTGAGCATGACTTCTCTCCAGACATGGCTACTCCGTGTCTCACCCTCCGCCTGTGTCCCCTTCCTCCTTCCTACCCTCTTCCAACCCGCTGCTGCAACTGACTGCGGGACCATTATCTAAATTAAACCGCATTGGTTTCCCGAGCCAGCCAAGCTTTGGCAGCTCGAGCTCCCCCTACATCCTGCCTCCCCACCCCTGCTCAGGCCCCCTTTGCAGCTCCCCAACCTACATAGGCTGCAAATGGTGTCCACTGCAGTCCCCAGGAGTCGGGGGGGGGTAGGGGCATGTTTCTGGGGCTCTGTGCCTGGTGTAGCCGCAGCCCCCTGCGTCGTGCATGTGTGTGCGTGTGTGTGTGCGTGTGTGTATGAGACGCGGCTGCCTTCGGGTGGGCAGAGCTGCTCAGTGTGTCCTCCGGGCATTGGGGCGGCAGTGTTCACAGGCACTCCAGACGAGGGGTGTGCGTGCTGCCGCCCCCTCTCCCACCCCAGGTGATGGCTGGCAGATTTATAGGCCTCTGTCTAACCACCGGTGTAATTCCCTTAATGCAAACCCTGAGGAATTGCTCTCAGTTGGAGCACAGAGGAGCCGAAGGAGGCTGGGGCTGGAGGAGGGCGGTGAGGGACTGAGTGAGAAGGCCAGGCGGGAAAGGCCAGGCAGGACGGTCGCAGGCACTGGGAGGGTTAATTAGCTGCTGCCCAGAAGCTTTTTCCTTGGAGGGGCAGGGGGCCATGAGTGGCACTTCGGGGGTCAAAACCAGCCATTAGAGGTCTGTGTGCTTAACAAGGGCTGGGTGGCCTGGGGGTGGTTCAGACCATGTGGGGTGATGGAGTCCTGGACCTGAAGTGAGGAGGGAGGGCAGTATCTCCAACAGGCCTTGGGGAGAGGGGGACGGGACTGTGGCGGCTTTCCCTGCAGAGGGACTTGTTAATTGATGGCCACTTGAAAGATGGCCTTGTGTCTCCTCGCCTCCGATGTGGGGATCTGTGCCAACAGAGAATGGACTCAGCAGGAGGCTCAGAACCTTCCTTGCTGACATTCCTTCTGGCATTCTCTGCCTCAGTTTCCCCAATGACTGCAGTGGTGATAACTGATGACTTAGAAAGGTCAGGTGACTGTGCCAGGTGAGAGAAGGAAGTAGGAAGCGAGCGTGTGTGTGTGTGTGTGTGTGTGTGTGCGCGCGCGTGTGTTTGTGTTGGGAGGTGGGGTCCAGAAGCAGAGCGCTGGGCAGCTCTGTGATACCAGACAAGTCATGGCAGTCCTCTGAGCCTCCTCGAACCTCTTCTATAAGCTGAGATGATGTGGGCAGTTAGGTGGGGTGCGGTGCAGGGGAGAGGAGCTTTGGAACCCTTGATCACGCTGGCTCATCCTCGGTGGTACTGTGGGCTGATGGATAGGGACGGGCCAAGAGGCGTAGCGGGCAGGGGCTAGGAGGGTAGGCCTGCCTGTGGAGTTAGAGGGTGTCTGTTGGTCTCCCCTCCAGCTGGAGCCAGGCCTCTCAGCCCCGGAAAGCCCGCCGGGCCCCCTGTGGGAGTGCTGCTGGGCCCGGCCAGCCTGGCACCCCCAGCGTGGCTTCTGCCCCCACAGGCATGCGTATCCTTGTCACGCTGCTGCTGGACACACTGCCCATGCTGGGCAACGTCCTGCTCCTCTGCTTCTTCGTCTTCTTCATCTTCGGCATTGTTGGCGTCCAGCTGTGGGCAGGGCTGCTTCGTAACCGGTGCTTCCTGCCGGAGAACTTCAGCCTGTGAGTGTCACCCGGGAGGGGGTGGCCTGGGAGGGGTTGTGGGGCTGGGAGCTACCTCGGTCCTTGTTGCCGTTGACCTTGCTGTTTTCACGTTGGTGACATGTCTGGCTCTCAAGCTCGGCTACCCGTTGGAGTCACTTGGGGAATCAAAAAAAATTCCTGGGGCCTGGGTCCCCCTACAGACTCTGATTTCATCAGCCTGGGGTTCAGCATGGCCGTGGGGACCCTTACAAGTTCTGCCGCGAGCCTGATGTGCAGCCACATTGGAAAAGCATCACTCTAGGGCATAATCTTCCCTCATCCCCACTCTGGAATCTCACACTCGGTCCGCACAGTCCCGGTGCCCTCCAACCCACACCCACACATCCCTGCCCCTGCCCGATGCGTGCCCGACTCTCGTCCTGCCCTACTCACCCTGCAGGTCTCACTGCGCCCACGCAGCTCATCCTTCTTGGGACCTCTCCCTGGAGACCCCTGCTCCCAGCTCTTCCCTGTCCCCCCTGCAGCCCCCTGAGCGTGGACCTGGAGCGCTATTACCAGACGGAGAACGAGGACGAGAACCCCTTCATCTGCTCCCAGCCGCGGGAGAACGGCATGCGCTCGTGCAGGAGTGTGCCCACGCTGCGCGGGGAGGGCGGCGGCGGCCCCCCCTGCGGCCTGGACTATGAGGCCTACAACAGCTCCAGCAACACCACCTGCGTCAACTGGAACCAGTACTACACCAACTGCTCCGCAGGGGAGCACAACCCCTTCAAGGGCGCCATCAACTTTGACAACATCGGCTATGCCTGGATTGCCATCTTCCAGGTGGGACAGCCTGGGCGCCGGGACATTCCCCAGGACGCAAGCGTCCGGACGCAGTCCGGCCTCGGAGTGGTCGTCCTCAGGGCTGGGAGGGGGCCGGGGCCTCTAAGGAGACCGCAGGAGGCTTTGGGGATGCCCCCCCCCCGAGTCAGCCTGTCCCTCTGTGTCCTCCCCAGGTCATCACGCTGGAGGGCTGGGTCGACATCATGTACTTCGTGATGGATGCTCATTCCTTCTACAATTTCATCTACTTCATCCTCCTCATCATCGTGAGTGATTCCTTGGGCCCCTGTGGGAAAGGGGATCCTGGGGAAGCAGGTGGGGGGAGTCCAGAGAGGGGAAGGCTAGCTTGGTCTCAGGACAGGTCCCACAGAGACTCAGGCACAGAGGGCATTGGTCGTGAGGAGTCAGGAGGAAATTCAAGGTCAAGGCTTGGTCCCATTGCTTAGTACCTTGGGCAAGTCATTCCCCGAGAGCCCCCCAGCCCCACCCTAGGGCTCTGTTTCTTCATCACTAAAACGGGTGATTCTTGACCCAGGGGGCATTTGGAAATACCAAAGGGTGGTCCCGTTTTTCATGAGGTCTAGGGGAGCACTGCTGGCATTTGGTTGGGGGGCTGGGGAGAGATGGTAAACATCCCGAAACGACAGTCCTGCAAACACAGGAGTGTACCGCCCAGAATCCCTGGCATCCAGTGTCGAGAGACACTGCCCGGCCTCTCATTCCTTCCAGCTCAGAAGTTGCAAGGTTTCACTAGGGCAGAAGACAGAGGCAAGCGTCGCACCGTTTTAGAGCTGTCATGCCTAGCATTCCTAGATCATAACGGAACGGCTACTACTTGCGGCTAATATGTATTGAGCACTTGCTATGCGCCAGTACTGCTCTCCACACTTTTCATGGGCTGGGCCTTTAATCCTCGCCGCGATCCCGTTATCATCTCCATTTTACAGAGAGGAAACCCATGTTTCCTTGTTTGTCTGACCCCGTCATGGGCTCCACGTCTGCCGTGGATTGACCTGGCTGATGCCCGCTAAATCCTCGCAGTCCCCTGTGAGGTGGGGTGGCCTGGGGGGGGGAGGGCATCTCCTAAACGAGCACTCTGAGCTTCAGAGGGCCCGGTCACCGGGCTAAGGAAGTGGCCAGGGCCGAGAATTCAACCCCAGGCTATGGGCTCCACATCCAGCCCTTCTCCAGGTTACCAAGAGGCCAGTGACAGAGCCAGAGAGAGGGACAGATATTGAGAGACAGAGCTGAAGACAGATTAAGATCGACTCGGGACCTAGGGCAAACTCCGGAGAGAGGTGGAGACAGACTAGGGCAGCTGTCGGGGAGAGGCAGAGGGTAGGTCCTGGGAAAGAACCAGTCCTCCAGGCCACCCCCTCCTGCCCCTGCATGGGGAAGAGGGGCCAGGTTTGGCACCTATTCCCACCCCTCACCATCCCCAGGGGGGCAGCAAGGCCAGCACCTCTGGGAAGCGTGGTCTTTTCAGTATGCTTCTCTCCCTGGGCTTGGGGGAGGGGAAGGAAGCAGACAGGGTGGTAAGGGGCCTAGTTTCCACCCACACAACCCGTGAAAAATCTTCCAAACAGCTCTCTGGAATCATATTAGCGAAGCTAATTATCATAATTACTAGGACACAATCTAGAAAAAAAATCCGCTTCGTCACCATAAATATTCATTTCCTTCGTTCTGGATTGTTGTCCCAGCGATGGCCATCCTGGAGTCCTAGAGAAACTGAGGCACAGGGACAGGAACGAGGGAGGGTGGGCAAGTCAGGGCAGCAGCTTGACTAGTCTGCAGGGATTGGGGCTCAGCCCATCACCTGGCTGGGGGAGGGGAGAGGCTCCGGGAAAGAAGATACAGGCCAATGGTCAGGAGGATAGTGAGGCCCCATGGTTGAGGGTCTCACCCAAGGTTGTGCAGCTGAAAGTGGGATGAAATTCAGGAGTCTTGGGAACAGTGTTTTTGCCAAGACCTCAAAGGCTCAACCCAACGTGAGAATCCCACGTCCCCAAGATTGCATTCATCTTTACAGCCTTCTCTGCTCCTAATGGGAACTGGGGAGGGGTGCTCAGAATCTCCATGGCTGGCCATGGGTAGGGGCAGGGAGTTTGGGAGAAATCCTTGCAGGATACCATCACAATCAATAACAATGCCTTGGAATTCCATAGAGCATGGTTCAAGTCTCAGCTTCGCTGTGCGTTAGCTGAATGATCTTGGGCAAATGCCTTGACCTCTCTGAGCCTCTTTCCTCACCTGTCAGAGGGAGGTTATAAAAGTGTCACCTCTTGAGACTGTCACAAGAATGAAATGAGATCATGCTTGGACAGTAACTGAGCCCAGCGCCTGGCACCGTAGGAAGTGCTTGGGATGCGTCAACTGGCCCCTTGGTGCCCTTTTCTTCAGGACATCTCCTCTTCCTGTCCCCACCCCAACAGGTGGGCTCCTTCTTCATGATCAACCTGTGCCTGGTGGTGATCGCCACGCAGTTCTCAGAGACCAAGCAGCGGGAAAGCCAGCTGATGCGGGAGCAGCGCGTGCGGTTCCTGTCCAACGCCAGCACCCTGGCCAGCTTCTCCGAGCCAGGCAGCTGCTACGAGGAGCTCCTCAAGTACCTGGTGTACATCCTCCGGAAAGCGGCCCGCAGGCTGGCCCGGGTCTCCCGGGCGGCGGGCGTGCGGGCCGGCCTGCTGAGCAGCCCCGTGCCCCGCGGTGGCCAGGAGCCCCAGCCCGGAGGGAGCTGCTCTCGCTCCCACCGCCGTCCGTCCGTCCACCACCTGGTTCATCATCACCACCATCACCACCACCACTACCACCTGGGCAACGGGACGCTGCGGGCCCCCCGGGCCAGCCCGGAGATTCAGGACCGGGAAGCCGGTGGGTCCCGCCGGCTCATGCTGCCACCACCCTCGACGCCCGCCCTCTCCGGGGGCCCTCCGGGGGGCGCAGAATCTGTGCATAGCTTCTACCATGCCGACTGCCACCTGGAGCCGGTCCGCTGCCAGGCACCCCCTCCCAGGTCACCATCTGAGGCATCAGGCAGGACTGTGGGCAGCGGGAAGGTGTACCCCACTGTACACGCCAGCCCTGCACCCGAGATGCTGAAGGAGAAGGCGCTAGTGGAAGCGGCCCCCACCTCTGGACCGCCCACACTCACCAGCCTCAACATCCCGCCCGGGCCTTACAGCTCCATGCACAAGCTGTTGGAGACACAGAGCACAGGTAAGAACCCTGGGGGGGGGTGTGTATGCTGGGGCCCCTGGCCGAGGGGCCGGGTGGTGTCCCAGAGAGAACTGGGGGCCTGGCATCCGAAGGTCTGGCCCCTGATTCCGATTCTGCCACTTGAGGTCTTGGGACCTTCAATCAGTCCCGTCGCTTCTTTGAGCCCTGGGTTTCTCATCCCTTCAAATGGGAATCTTCATTCTTTTTTTTTTATATAATAAAATTTTTTTATTATATTATGTTAGTCACCATACAGTACATCCCTGGTTTTTTGATGTAAAGTTCGATGATTCATTAATTGCGTATAACACCCAGTGCACCATGCAATACGTGCTCTCCTTACTACCCATCACCAGTCTATCCCATTCCCCCACCCCCCGCCCCTCTGAAGCCCTCAGTTTGTTTCTCAGAGTCCATAGTCTCTCATGCTTCAGATCTTGCCCTTTTTTTTTTTTAAAGATTTTATTTATTTATTTGACAGAGATAGAGACAGCCAGCGAGAGAGGGAACACAAGCAGGGGGAGTGGGAGAGGAAGAAGCAGGCTCATAGCAGAGGAGCCTGATGTGGGGCTCGATCCCATAACGCCGGGATCACGCCCTGAGCCGAAGGCAGACGCTTAACCGCTGTGCCACCCAGGCGCCCCTAGATCTTGCCCTTTTGTTAGCGGTTTTATGAAATCCAGGTTTTCCCTTAGAGTTCTGGAAATTCTCACCCAGTTCAGTGGTATGATTTTAAAGTTATCAGAAGCCTCTATTGCCAGAGGCCCTTCCATGGGAATCTTCATTCTTGCATCGTAATGAGAACAAAAACTACCACAGCATGGGCACCTGCTGTGTGCTCCGCTCCACGCTGTTTGCAAGAAGACCTGACAGTTGTTGACCGACTGGTCTGTGCCTGTCACGTGCCTTGCAGCCAGAATCCCCCTGGAGCCTCTCAACAGTCTAGATGATAAGCGTTCTTATTGTCCCCGTTGTACCAATGAGAAAAAGGGGGCCCGGAGAGGTTGCTTGACTTGCTGGCCCAAGGTTGTACCATTGGTGAGGGGTGAACTCAGGGCCTTCTGGCCCCGAGGCCCCGAGGGGACATGGTGTGTGACTGTGGCCAGCATCACGCCCCACGCTAAGGAGACTCCAGGAAACATGAGTTTCATCGGCTCCCCTCAGGAAGACTGCGAGCCTAGAGCAGCAAATCCTCAGGGGGCTGCTAGTCAGGTGGGAGGAACACCCAGTATCACAGGGGAAGTGAGACACTCGCTGCCTGTGGGCGTCCCCCCCGCTGTCAGACAGGGGTGGCGAGCCCTCCCCCAAAGACAGACTCACTGTAGCTGAAGCCCAGGGTCTGTGTTTCAGGAAGGATGTGGCACATGGGAGCAGTGGGATATGAGTGGGATGTCATGCGGGAACGTGGGCCGGGACAGGAAGGTGCCGTCACAGAACGCCGTGCGAAGGGCTCGTGTGCCAGCTTTCCGGCCACCTTGCCGTGGGATGGAAACCAGTCCCACGCACGCGTGCTTTAGTTCCCTCCTGTGTAGAAGGCAGGGCTGGGGCCGTGGTCCTGGGTGCAGTCAGAAGGGGAAGTGTTTTGGGTGCTTCCTGGGGGCCGGGCCCTGAGCGAGGTGCCTGCCCCTTGCCCGGTGTGCTTTCCCGGGCGCCCTCTGAGCTTCCCTCCAGCGCTCAGATTCTATGATCCAAGCCCGATTTCAATGGACATTGGTGTCTTGGGATAGGTCACTGTGCGTGTGAGTGTGTGTGGCCTGGTGTGTATGTGTGCATGAAGGTGTGCAGTGCGTGTATGTGTGCACATGCACGCACACATTTAGCGTTCCTGCGTGCGTGCACACGAGTGTCTGATACGTGCAGTTACGTGTGTGTGCACACCAGTGGGGTGCTCTGGTCCATACATATGCCCACGTGTGCACACGCCTAGCACATGTGCGTTATATAACGTGACCGTGTCTGTGCACACATGTGTTTGGCTGTGTAGGTAAGTGTGGTTCGCAAATGGTATGTCTATGTACATAGTACATGTGCACACGAGTGTGGTTCACTGCACGTGTGGGTGTGTCTGGGTGTGGATGTCCATAAGCACGAATCTGTGGGTGTGTGTCTAAAGGAGCCTTGGGAAAGGCTGCTCAGAGCAGTGTCGGTGCGGGGCTGGCTTTCCTGGGAAGGAGGGCTGGTCTAGGCTCCTTGCTGAAGGCTCCTTGGACAGGGGAGCTGCCCAGGACCTCAGGGGACGTCAAGGCCACCTGCCAAACCCTAGGACCCCCAGCAGTGACTGTCAGGAGAATGTTACTGGCATTTGGGGGTGTTCTGTTGCCCAGGACTGCCCACACTGCAGGGCATTCAGTGTCCCTGGCCCGCTAAGCGTGTAGCACCCCTGTCATTGAAAGAACCCCAAACTTGCGGGAAGGGCTGCCCCACGTAAGAAACCCAGGAGCCTCTAACCTCTACCCTCCTGTCCTAGGCACGTGCCAAAGCTCTTGCAAGATCTCTAGCCCTTGCTTGAAGGCAGACAGTGGAGCCTGTGGCCCGGACAGCTGCCCCTACTGCGCCCGGGCGGGGGCAGGGCAGGTGGAGCTCGGCGGCCATGAGATGCCCGACTCAGACAGCGAGGCGGTGTACGAGCTCCCACAAGACGCCCAGCGTGGTGATCTCCGGGACCCCCATAGCCGGCACCGACAGAGCCTGGGGCGGGACGTGGAGCCCAACTCTGTGCTGGCCTTCTGGAGACTCATCTGTGACACCTTCCGGAAGATTGTGGACAGCAAGTACTTCGGTCGGGGAATCATGATTGCTATCCTGGTCAACACACTCAGCATGGGCATCGAGTACCACGAACAGGTAGAGGCGTGTGCAAGGGCATGGTCCCTGGGGCTGGCGGCCCTCTGCCTTCCTCCCTTCCCGCCCCTGTTTCCAGTTTCTTCTGCTTGCTGTGAGCCTGATGGCAGGAAGGACAGGAGGGAGACCCACCAAAGTGTGGGGACTCCGGAGGGTGAAAACCAGTGAATGTCACACAGTTTCTGCATATGGAGGTCGCCCAAGGCAAGGGCAGGATCTGAGCTGGGGGTGTTCTATCTGGGAAGGCTGCTCAGAGGAGGTGGGCTTTGAAGGATTAGTGAGTGGTGAGCATCAGACGTGGGTAGAGCCTCTCTGGAGGGACAAGTCATTGGAAGAGATTTGGGTCTTTGGAGAAGATACAGAGGGGAGAGAAGGTGTTGGGGGATCCCCCAGCCCAGCGCTGGGCTCCCCAGCCTTCACCTGACTGAGTATTTGGGAGTGTGACCGACTGGAGCTGGGTAGGGGCGAGAAGGAGAGGGTTGGTGGCTGTGCCTGGGTGGAGCTGAGGCCTGTCCGGCGGGGAGGGAGGCCATCTGCCGCCGGCCTCCGCTCCAGGAGCCTTGCTGTGAGTGGGGCGGCTGGCTGGATGAGAATGCCCAGCATGGTGAAGAGACTTGAAACCATTGCATTTGAGGGATCGTTCTAAGAACCGGGATGGTTAGTCAGGAGAAGGGGAGGCTCAGCGGGGACAGGCGAGCTGTCTTCAAATATTTGAAGGGCTGTCATGTGGAAGAGGGAGCAGGCTTGTTTTGTGGGACCGATGGCTGCGAGCAAGGGGATCTGGGCTGAGCGGAAGAAGGCTGTTCTCACTCCCAGAGCTGTGTGAGGACACGAAGGCTGGACTGGGGACCCCTCTGCCCTCAGCCCCCCAAACTGATTGGGGGTGGGAGCAGGCCCCACGGGGCCTCCCCACAGGGTTCCTTCCAAAAGGCAGCCCCTTGCCCCAGTGTGGTCTTCTAGGTCACCCCTTTGGCTGATTCTTGGAAAAGTGGGGGGGTACAGTCAGCACATGCTGCCACCACAGGCCCTTCTGTGCTCTTTCCCAGGTGTTCCTGCCTCCCTGAGGCTCAGGCAGGGACTGGGCTCCCAGAACCTGACCTTTCCTGGTCAGGCAAGGGAATGCACTTGCCCAGCCCCTGGTGTGACGGTGACTGACGTGGAGGAGTGGCGAAGGGGCTGGCAACAGTGGCTAGGTGCTTCTCGTGGGGGAGGGCAGGGGAGGGTCTGGGGCGAGGCTGGGGAGCATAGCTCCAAGCCAGGCCTGGAGCTGATGTGAGATGCTCACTTCTCAGAGGGATCCGAGCCCCCTCCCCCACTCTGCTGACCTCTGCTCCTTTTGCGTCTCACCGCTCAGCTCCTAACCCGGCTGCCCTGTCCAGCCAGATGCGCCCCAGCCCCTCCTCCAGCACCATCGCACCTCACCGTGTTGGCGCCCCTTCCTCTAGCCTCCACGCTCCCCCCACCAGGTGGCTCTTTGCGATTCCCTCTTCTGGGAGGTGAGGTGCAGGGAGGGGGCAGGACACCAGCTGCAGTGCCAGCAGGTGGGGAGCACGGCACTGCGGTGAGCGTGTTGTATCTGGGCGCCCGGGGCGTGGGTGTGTGTGCACACGCCCACCCAGCCAGCCTCCTGGGGAGAGGTGCTCCACTCTGCCAGGCTTCTGGGGGCGGCCCGTTCCGCTGTGGGCACCCAGGCGGTGGCCGCCCTCACCTCCCATTACCCTGAACCCCAGCCTCCTCTCCCTCACCCCAGTTCTGGCCAGGGAGGTCCAAGGTCCGTCCCCCTCGGGGGTGCTGCACCCCGCAGTCCGCGCTGGCAGAGGCTGCTAGTGGAGGCTCTGGCTGGGCTGGGGAGAAGCTGAGTCACGGAGACGGAGGGCGGCTGAAGCGGCAGCAAGCAGCCTTTCAGTTAGACGTCAAGGAGGACACCCCCTAGGGGAGGAAGTAAAGGGCATCGGTCGGGGCGCCTGCAGCCTCCCCTTGCCCAAGTTCCTGAGGAAAGCAGGGCACGCCCCCCACCAGACCCTCAGCCGCAGGGAGTCCCCACTCTGTGGTGCTACGGTGTCTGCTCCAGGGAGGAGTCCGTCTCTGTACCTGGCTGCTGCGGGCCCCACGGGGGTGAGTGGGAGTCCCCAGCAGGCCCGGCAGATGACAGACTGCTGCCTGGCGGCCTCAGGCTCCAGGGTGCTGAGAAATCCTAGAAGCAGCCGTGGCCCTGTGCTCACGGACACTGCGGCGGCGGGAACGTCCTGCCGTCCTGCCCTCCTGCCCTCCTGCCGTCTGTGCCTCGGAATCTGAGCAGGCTGAGGGGAGCAGGCTGGGGAGTCAGGAGATGCAGGGGCCGAGAGACAGAAACACAGAAAGGGAGATGGAGACCAGGAGAGAGGGTCTCAGAGGGCAAGGCGGAGACCTGTGGGGACAGCGGCAGGCATCAAGACGGGGAGGACCGAGATGCAGGGACGTGAGGGACCTAGATAGGGAGGGGGAGATGGGCACTCGGGGAGGAGATGAGGACAGATGGAGGCATAGAGACATAGGGGTGACAGAGACAGAGAGATGGGGAGAGAGAGCTGACGACAGAGAGTGAGGCCCAGATGCAGACGAGGACATGCAGGGGAGGGCTAGGGACACAGGCTCAGATGCAGCCTCCCAGCAGGGGAGGGAGAGCCACTGGAGGAAGAGAGCCCGGGGGAGAGTGGCAGCGCATGCCAACAGGCAACGAGGTGTCCCTGCAGCACCCTGAACAAAGGGGTTGTGTCCATCGATCCTGGTATCGTGTCCTTCCCCAGCAAGGAGCCCAGCCCTCTTTCCTGCCCATTGCTGCTGCCCTGCTCAGGCCTGTCCTCTCCCACCGTCACCTACCTTACCCTCAGTTTCCCTGCTGGGGATGGTGACACCCCTCTTGCCCCTCTCTACCAGCAGAGGAAGCACCCGTTTTGTCACACCCCACCCTACCCATGCTGTCCACACCCTCCTGCTTCCCCATCCCTTAACCCACTGGCTGGTGAGAACTGGCAGGACTGTTTCTCCCAGAAGGACTGGTGAGGAGGACAAAGACAGGACACTGAGGAGGGAGCAACTTGAGGACATGTGCCTTGAGGATGGAGGTGTGATCTGACGGAGGGCAAGCACGTGTGTGCCCCCCATCTGTGAGGGGGCAGAACATGGAGCAAGGAACTTACTGTGATTTATCCATTCCTCTCTATCCATCCATCCATCCATCCATCCATCCATCCATCCATCCATCCCACACACATTTCCTGCACATCGGAGTTGGGGGAAAACATCCTGATTTGTGGCATTTATAGCGTTTGCCAATTACCATGGTGTAAATGCTGTCGTCAAGCTAGCAACATGACGTCACTGAATGCGGGGTTAGGAAGAGACATGTGCCCACACTGGGCCTAGGACACTGCGTCCTTCCTTTCAGAGAGGTCACCAGCAAGTGAAAGGTCACATTTACGTGATGCCCTAGGCGCTCAGAGAGGAATGTGTGGAGTAGTCCGGGATCCAGACTGGGGGAGGCATTCCGGGAGAGCCCCATGCAGGATGTGATCTGGGAGCTGAGTCTGAAGGAAGAGCAAGGCGTAGCCAGTGAAGGGGGACGTGGAGGGCACCATATGGGGGAGGGTCAGAGGCACCATCCACCGCACACCAAAACTGAGAGATTTGTAAGGAGTTCCAAAGGAGTGGGGCACTGGGTGGGGGCTGGGATGGACAAGTGACAAGAGACTGGTTTGGAAAAAAATTCAGGGCCAGGTCCTGAGAGGCACAGGAAGGAGTTTGAACTTTTTCCTGAAAGCGTTAGGTTCCCAAAAGAGGTTGTAGGCAGGTCAGTGATACGAGCAGGTTTGCGTTCTGTCAAAAGTCCTCTGGAGCCAAGGAGGGAAGCCAGGAGGCAGGGAGGCCGATGAGAGGGCTGCTGCAGTGGCCCAGGCAGTTCCCGCATCTCTGTCCCTGGAAGCGGAGGGAAGAGGGCCAGGGAGAGCTGGCTGGTGGCTGGATTTGCAGGACTCCACACCAGTTGGAGATGTGGGGGAAGGAAGCAGCAAGGACGAGACCAGGTTCCTGCTCGGGATGGGAGCCCTGGGCCTTGAGCAGGATGTTTGAGACATCCTGTGGGACATCCCGGGCCATAGCTAGCAGGTTGCTGGAGCTCTGAAGCTCTGGGTCTGCCTCTGCCTGGGTCTTCCTGGGGGCCAGGCTGCTCCAGGAGGAAGGAGGGTGCGGGGAGGGGTCTTGGGGGCACAGGGGCTTCCTAATCCCCCCTTCCTGGCTCTGGGGTGCTGAGGGCAGGCTGACTTGGTCTTCTAGAAGAGGGACAACAAAGTGAGCTGGAGGAGGGGCATGGGGCCCAGCGGTCTCCTGGGCTGCAGATGAGAGAGAGGCAGGGTCCTGAGTGGACCACCACTCCGGCCAGGAGAGGACAGGGCTGGTGATGATTCTGCTCCTTGCTCAGATCCATCCTGTCACTCTAGTTACATGTCCAGGGAGGGTTTCTATTTATAAATGAGTGAGGTCAGCTGTTCAAGGCGGGGGAAGCTGGGGATGGAGTGGGGTAGGGGGTGGGGGAGAATCCAGATGTGGCAGGTTGTACCTTTGAGGGCCCTCACAGACTCCTTTGGGATCCTGCCGAAAACTGGGGACTCTCTCCCCAGAAAACACACACATGCATGGACACCCCCAATTGCAGCCTTTGAGGACAAGGGTTTATGGACACCTCCCACCCCAAGCCTATCCCTTCGGCCTTCCAGGAGTTCTTGGACTCCAGACAGAGGAGCCCTGGCTCAGGAACGGACGCTGCAGCCAAGCAGGACATTGGGGGAAGATCCTTCTAGAGCTGCCCTGGCCCCAGATTTCCAAAGTCTGTCCAGATGTAGGGGGGACATGGGTGTTCTTTTGGAGACGGCTGGCTAACGGGGTGCTCATATTCCTTCAGGCATCCTCTGGCTCTAGGCTCCCCCAGTTCAACAAACACCCCCTGTGCTCAGCACGCTAGAATAGAAGAACAGAATGGCAGGGGGCGGGGGACGGAGCCAGAAGCAGCGGAGAAATTTAGGTTCTAGCTGAAGAGTTCTGCTTCATGGACGGATATGCCAAACGCCTTAAGGGAGGCTTCTGGGGACAGAGGAGAGAGGCTTACACCCAGGTGAGAGCTTAAAAAGACTCCACAAATGAGGTGGCTTTTGAGAGCGGTCCTGGAAAGACAGGCGGGAGTGGCAGCCAGGGCAAGGGGTGGAGAGGTGTCGGTGGAAGGATGAAGGGGAATTCGGGCAGCCTGGCCTGGAAGGGCACAGGGGGGCATGGGACACTCTGAAGGACAGTCAGTGCCTCCCCCTCCCCCACCCGAGGTCTCTGAGCAGGAGCGATGTGAGTGGGGGGCGTGGTGTGGAAGGAAGCCTGAGATTCCAGTGGATGCCGATGGGCAGGGTCGAGGGAGGGGCCCAGAGGCTATTTCTGTCCCTCAGATCAGAGGCAGTGAGGGCCCCAAGTACAGTGGTGCTGGAAAGAACGGGGTGGGGGCAGCAAATCCATTGGCAGGGTCTGTGGGCCCGGCACTGCTGTGGGAACTAAGAGGGCCCACACAAACCCTAGATAACGCCCAGGTTCCAAGACAGAATTCTGGAGGGAGGTGGAGCCGGCCGTCGGGGAAGGGGCAGGTTTGGAAGAGGGGGTGAGAGGGTTTGCCTTTGAGCTGGACGCGGGCTCTGGGGGACGCTATCGGGCAGGTCGGCTCTCCGGGTGAGGAGCCAAGGGCTCAGAGGGAGCTTGAGTAATGTCGTCCACACCCCAGTGACAGCTGCGGGTGGGAGTCGGGGAGCTGGGGAGACAGTGGGTCTGACTGAACTCAGGGAGAAAGGCAGCAGGAGAGGAGCCCTAGGCGGGCAGGAGGTGGGTCAGGGAAGTCAGGGGCACTGGCAGGTGGGGCCGGCAGCAGGCTCGGGTGCTGCCCTGGCATCCGCGAAGAGGGGGGCTTGGAAGAGTGTCTGGAGAGAGCTGGGGTGCTACGGCCTGAGGTTTGGGGGGACTGGGCCTGCACTCACAGGGGGGTTTCTGATCTGAGGCCAGGAAAGGAGATTGGAGGGGTGAGGGAAACAGGGGTAAGTGATGGACAAGACCGGGGCCCGGAGGTGTGGGGTGTGTGTAGAGGGGGTGCAGGTGCAGGCGGAGGAGGGGAGGAGAGGAGAGTAGGCTGCGGGTCGCAGAGCTATTTATGGGGAGGGCAGTGGAGCCCCCTGTAGCAGGGGCCAGGTTGGGAGTGGGGACGGGGGGGGAATAGAAGGCGGCAGCAGAGGGTGGTGAGGGAAGGTGGAGAGCTGCTGTGAGGCCCCCGCTGGCATTGCCCTGTCTAGTCAGCACAGGCTCGTGACGAAGCGACACTCAGCCATTCCTCAGCCACGGCAGAGGCGGAGGGAGTGGGGACTCCCCTGGGCTGGGGCCGGCCCTGCAGGCGCACCCTGAGGTCCGTGGCAGGAGGGCAGCCTTGTGGTGGTCCACCAGGGGCTCCGGCAGAGGGGCGGGTGAGGGGCAGGGGCCCCAGCTCCAGAGGCTGACGTCGCAGGGCCTTTGGGTCGGCTGGCCCTGGGCTGAGTGAGCGCTGGAGGTGCACTGTGCCTACTCTGCTTGGGCGTTTACTTGGGGCGGCTTCGAGGAGCTGGCAGGAGATTGTGGGGAGGGACTAAAGCCACCCCTGGTTAGGGGGCACCCGGTCCAGTGGGCATGAGGGGCTGGAAGGAGATCTGCATGGAGCTCCCGGGGCTCTGCAAAAAGCAAGGCCACGACCTGTATGGGGAAGCCTGTGGGCTTTCCTGGAAACCACCTGCCACCCAGGTGTCTCCTGACTTCCCTTGGAGGAGGAGGAGGGGAGAGGTCCCAGTGACCTTTACCCCATCACTGAGGCCCCACCTGGACCTCCCCTCCCGGCTGTGGGGGTGCAGCAGGCAGGACTGTCTAAAGCCGAGGTGAAGTGAGCCAAGGAGTCAGAATTGGGGAGCAGAGATTTCCAGGTCAGCGAAGCTGTGGGAGCTGAGGAGCTGAGGGTGTGGGGGTGCTTGGGCAGGGCTGGGGTGACTCGTCCGAGCCTCTGCTCAGCGGCTGCCCTGCTCGTCCTCCCCTCTTGCCTTCCCTGTGTGCCCGAGCCGGCTCCCAGGCCTCCTGCCCGGACCGCTGCGGTATCCCCCAAATTGGTCTCCATCTCTCCGTCTCTCCTAGCCATCAGCATGCTGACAACGCTGCAGCCAGATTAATCTTCTTAATACACCGCTCTGCACATCTCTCCCCTCGCCCTCAAAGCCCCAGTGGCAGCATTGTGGGCAGAGGCAAGCCCAGCCCGGGGTGGGGAGCAGAGTCAAGGCCATCCTGCCTGGGCCCTGCTGACCTGGCAGCCGTGTCCCCCATGGACCCCTTCCACCCTCTGGGAGAACCGCTGGATTCTTGGTCTCCGTGCAGTCCTTTCTCTGCACCTGGGCTCATGCTGCCATCAGCCGGGGATGCCCTCCATGGGGTTCTTCTCCGCACTGACACTGGCCTCAGCTGGGTTTGAGCTCCTGGGGTGCTCCCGGTGTTTGTCCCCAGCGTGGTGCTTGCTGCAGCCTTGCAGGTGTTCTGTTCTGCCACGTGTGAGGCCCGCTATCACTGTCAGTGCCCATGGGGCTGCCTGAGTGTGGCTCCGGGCTGGGTGTTTTCACGGTCTTTAACTCCTGCGTTCTTCCGAGCAGCCTGGCCATGAGGTGATGCTACCCTGCTTAGCAGAAGAGGCCACTGGGGATCAGAGTGGTTAACGGACCTGCCCAAGGTCACACAGGTAGAGAGTCTTAGAGCTGGCAGGCCTCCCACACTCCGGTTTAACCCCACGCTTTGATCGCCAGCGTGCTGCACACAGTGGGCCCGTTAAGGGTTGGACAATGGAGGTGCTATGGGTTTCAGGGGATCCTGGTGCTGGGAAGTCTGGAGGAGCTTATGGGGAGCTATAGTTGCTCCACGGTGACAGGCTGGGGGGAGGGGACGTGTTGGGAGATGGGGCATTTACAGTTAGCATCTTCCCAGAGAAGAGCCTGGGTCCCCCGGTGGGAGAAGCTCAGGCTGCCTGGCCTCAACTTCCCAAAAGCCCCCACAGGGCCTTGATGTCTGTGAACAGAAGGGAGGATATGGTCCAGACCTGAGAAGGGACCTGCTGGCAGCAGGAGTGAGTCAGGGAGGGGGCTGGTGCCCAGCTGATGGGCCTGGGTGTGGCTGCACGGGGTCTCTCTTGGAGGATGGGGGTGCACAGCGTGGGAAGATGCAGGGGAAAGTGCGGGCAGCCCTTGCTCTGTACCTTCCTAAGCAGTTCCATCAGGTCACCACACCACTCGGAGCCTCCGTTTACCTGGCTGTCTCAGAGCCTGGGAGGAAATGAAATCCTGGGAGGGAGCAATCAGCCAGGGCTGCGTCCCGGGAGGGGACCTGCAGAAGTCGGCTCCCTCCCCTGCCGTTTGCTGCCGCAATGGCTGTGATCATGGCCCTGGTCCCTGGGGCAACCGTGTTGCTAAGATTGTGTCTCTGTGTCTTAGTCCTGCGTTTGCAGAACATTCCCAGCCTCCAATTTAGTAACTTGGGCAGAACTGTCTAGGGGAGGAGAGCTTTTCCCATGGATTATGAGGGGATACCGGGGCCCCGGGAGGAAATAGGCATCGCCCTGAGGTGTGTGCAGGGAGAGTGCGTGGGAGATGGAGGGCGGGCTGAGGCACAGTGCCCAATTCTCCTTTCCCCCTGCTGCTCCAGTCCCAAAGCTGCCTGGAGGGGTGAGGCGGGGGCTCCAGCTTTTGCTGCCACCTCCTCAACCGGGACTGACGATGCAGGCCTTGGGGGAACCCCACGCTGTCTTTCTGATGAGGCTGCCGGTTGGTGGCAGGTGTCCATGAGCTGAGAGCGATCAGGCACAGACGGCTGCGACCCCCTTGGATGCCGTGGGCTCATCAGGAAGTGCTGGGAGTACCCTCTCCACATACCCAGTGCTGGGTGTGCTTTTAAGAATCACTGGTGGAGTCAATATAAGATAGCAAAAGCTACTGTTTAAAAATGTTTTCTTTATTTTTATTTTTGGCCCTCTTTTTTGAGGCATCATTCATATGCCGTAAAATTCACCCATTGTCAGTGCACCTCAGCTGTGTTTTCAAATCAACTTGTTCTTTAATCATACATCTAAGTTCATGTGAAATATAATTTTACACACTTTGGAAGGCACATCGTGAATTCAGTCCATCCGTGTGCCTGGATTCACATGCCCCTTGCTGTTACCCGGCGTGGGTTTGAATCCTGACTGCCTAGTATTATCAGGGGTTAGAACGAGCTGGGATTGGGTCCCACTCCCTGGTTGTCCTTGTGACTTTGAACCAGCCATTCACCAACTGTTGACCTTTCTGCTCATCTGTGAAGCGAGGGTGCCAGGGCTGCTGTGTGGATGGCGTGCAGTAAGACACAGGGCGAGCCTGGGAACCCCCCAAGAGTTCCCCTGTGTGTCTGTGCTTATCACCTTTATCCAATCCAAGGATGGACAGCTGGGCGGGCGGCAGAGGGACGGGGAGGCAGGCTCGCTGACCACGGCTCCCTGGCAGACTGGACTTGGGAGCACAGAGTGGGGATCCAGTTCGTCAGGAGGGGTCTGAGCCCTGAGCTTTGTCTGCCCCTGACAACGACCCTTCCCCACCACCTGCACTGCACTAATGCTGGAGGGACCCAAGGTCCTATCTCTCTGTGACCCCATTCACTAGGTCAGGTGGCCGTGCCCCCTCCAGCCCCCACTTGCAGGCGGGGGAGCACGGACTTGCTTGGGATCTGCTGGACCCACGGACTCCTCGCCACACTGGCCCCCACAGCTGGCTCTCAGCCCTGCCTGCTGACCCTGGCTCTGCCCTCCGGGGCTGCCGTTGGAAAGAATCCAAGCACCGGCTGAGAGCTTCTCCCCTTCTGAGCAGCTTCTGACCCCAAACCCTCCTCACTTGCTGGTCCGAAGGCTCTTCCTTCCAGGTCTCCCCACCTCCTACCCCGGCTGGCCTCACAAAGTCAGACCATTAGGATACATTTGGTGGCGTCCAGGCCTGGCTCCATGCTTGGGTGACCTCCCTGGGCAGCCCGCCAGGTGAGGCAGCTGGGCAAACAGGGGGACGTGGCTGATGGACTAAGGGCTTCATCGGCTTGTTTATTTGAACTCAGACTTCTTGGGCCGCTTTGAAACTTGGGCTTTTGGGTGATGGAGACACCCCATTAGGTAGGCAGTGGGCTCCACGGAGCCAACCATGTCTCCCCCTGCATCTCCAGGCCTCAGCCCAGCCCTGCCCCTCTCTTTGTCCCCAGACATGGCTCATGCCTGTGCTCCATCCTGTGATGCCTTCTGCGCCCCTCTCCCTGGGGAGACCCCACTTAAACCTTCGGAGTCCATTTCAAGGGCTGCCTCCTGACTAAGGCTTTCCCAGGGTGTTCCTCCTTTGCCGTCTCTCCCTTAGACTCTTGGATTTACTGTCTGGAGAATTTATTTTGGCATCTGAGTATCTAAGGCCTCTCGTGGATATTCAGCTATTTTGTGTACAACCTGTTTCCAGCGAGACTCTGGGCTCCCGGGAGGCAGGAAACATAGTGGGCATGTTTTAGCAGCTGCTTTAATACCTGATGCATTGCTAGGCATACAGTAGGCACTTAATATTGACAGAAGGAAGGTGGGGGAGGTGACTAGTGAGCTGGAATAGCAGAAGTTCATCATTTCTGATGACCTCTCGAGGATGTGTCCTTGGTCCCTATCTCAGAGCCCGGGTAGAAGCATAGAAGTCAGTTACCGCCCGTGTTGCATGTTCGGCCAGAGAGGCCGAGACTCTCGCTGCAGGTCACACAGTAAATCGGCAGAGAATAGGCTGGGAATTAACCCAGGTGCCCTAGTCTCAGGTAGCAGCGCCAGGTGCCTCCTGGTCTATGAGAGCCCTTCTTGGAGTCTCCCTTCTGCCCATCAGTATGTTTGCACGCACATGAGTGTGTCTGTGTGCGTGTGCCTGCTTGTGCGTGTGTTTGTGAGCGCACGTGTGTTTGTGTGTGCTGTGTGTGGGGGTGTGCAGTGTCTGCATGTGTCTGGAAGGAGCCAGCGTAGCCAACAGTTGTCCAGGAGAAGGCTGCCAAGTCCACAGAGTAATCGTAGAGCACGTGTGACTTTGCGTGTTACTGTGTGTCTGGGTACTCGTGTGGGGCCTTGGCAATCACGCTCTGATGTCGGCCAGCGTCACCGTCCTGCTGGCCGTGGCCTGCCGAGCTGGCGTGGCAGCACAGGACGAGCTGGCTGTCAGGGGTCCTAGCAGGAGGTGGACAGAACCTAGAGCTCAGGCTTCCTGCAAGCCTGAGACCCAGAGCAGGGATTTTGTGCGGCGGCTGCCCCGAGTGCATTTCCTCATGGACCCTTTGGGGGAGGGTCCCCCTCCAGAGCCTGGTCACCCCCCACAACCACTGCCCCCCTGCCCCCCCCAGCCTCAGCTAGCTATTCCCGCGACCCCTCTCCCGGTGGCCCTCTGCGAGGGAGGACAGGGATGAGGGGCTCAGGGATGACCCTCGGCTGCTTCCTGCCCCGCCCTGCCCTCCAGCCCGAGGAGCTGACCAACGCTCTGGAAATCAGCAACATCGTCTTCACCAGCCTCTTTGCCCTGGAGATGCTGCTGAAACTGCTGGTGTACGGCCCCTTTGGCTACATCAAGAACCCCTACAACATCTTCGATGGTGTCATCGTTGTCATCAGGTGTGACTGCCCCTCCACGGCGCCTCACCTGAGGAATGCCCGTGGGGTGGCTTGGGTGAGATGCCACTCAGCCTGTCCCTCTGGGGCGGAGGGGTCAGGAGTCAGGCCCCCCCGACCCGCAGGCCCTGCTGCTCCCCCAGTGGCGGGTGATCCCCTCCATCGGCCCTACCTTGCCCAGGCCGAACTTGGCCTTGCGTCTCCTTTGGCCAGACCCCTGTGCAGTCTCCTCTCTCCTGTCTCTACCTCTTGCCCTTGACCCCATGCAGGCCCGGGGTGAGTGAGCACTGGGAGCTGGCTTTGCAGAGGAGTTGAAGGAGGTGTGAGGCCCGGCCAGCTGTCCGTGCACGCAAAGTGCTTGGAAACCATCTCAGACACCCGCAACTTGCTTTAGGGTTCCCAAGACTCTGGGAAAGTGCTCTGTCCCCCTAGGCCTGGGGCCAGGAGAGCTGCTTTATTGCTTTCTGAAATTGGCTTTAGATTTCATTAGAGGAGAACAAAGCAACTATTCCATAACGGCATGCCATTGCATTGGCCTGAATTTGGGAGAGCGCTCTCCGCTGCCAGGGTGTGATCGTGGGCCCGGAGGGGGGACAGGGCTGGAGCTGTCACCTGCATCCATCTCAGGGGCTCCCCTCTGGAGCCCCAGGGGCCCCCTGCCCCCCGCCCCCTCAGGCCATGCGGGCGTGCCCGGGTCCTCAGACGCGGCCAAGGCCCTCTCTAACGGAGGGGTCAAGGAGGGCGAGCGCGCAGGGGCTCAGGCTCCTGCCGTCCTTGCAGCGTGTGGGAGATCGTGGGCCAGCAGGGGGGCGGCCTGTCGGTGCTGCGGACCTTCCGCCTGATGCGGGTGCTGAAGCTGGTGCGCTTCCTGCCGGCGCTGCAGCGGCAGCTCGTGGTGCTCATGAAGACCATGGACAACGTGGCCACCTTCTGCATGCTGCTCATGCTCTTCATCTTCATCTTCAGGTGCGGGCCGTGCGCGTCTGCGCCTGCGCCGGCGGGGCGGGGCGGGGCCGAGGGCTGGGGCCGCTGCCGCCCTGACCCCCGCTCCTGGGGCTCCTGTGTCTCCAGCATCCTGGGCATGCACCTCTTTGGCTGCAAATTCGCATCGGAGCGGGACGGGGACACGCTGCCGGACCGGAAGAACTTCGACTCCCTGCTCTGGGCCATCGTCACCGTCTTTCAGGTGCCAGGGTAACCGGTGAGGGTGGACGGAGGGAGGGGGGTGCAGGGGAGGCGGCCCCGGCAAAGGCCCTGACCCCCAGCCTCCGCCCCAGATCCTGACCCAGGAGGACTGGAATAAGGTGCTCTACAACGGAATGGCCTCCACGTCATCCTGGGCTGCTCTGTATTTCATTGCCCTCATGACCTTTGGCAACTACGTGCTCTTTAATCTGCTCGTCGCCATTCTGGTGGAGGGCTTCCAGGCGGAGGTAAACTTCCCTGCCCGCAGCAGGCCACTGCGGTTGGCCTGGGAGGTCTTGCAAAAAGTGCCCATCAGGCTAGGCATTGGGGTGGGAGTGGGGGTGCGGGGCCAGGGCAGAAGGCTCCAGGTCTCAGGCAGCCCCTCAGCCCTGGGGAGACAGGGTGGTTGTGGGGGAATCCCTGGGGCCAAGGTTAGCTGCTGAGGGGGCTTCGGCATCCAAGTGGGCTAGACCCTTCCCGGGGAGCTGGAGAAGTTGGCAGAAGGGGCAGCTGGATCTCGAGCACAGGTACTCTCGGGGACATCTGGAGGGGACCCATCTGAGCTGAGGGCTGGGGGAAGCGTGTGTGCAAGTCAGCTGAGCTCTAGCCGAGCTGATGAAGATGCCACCGGGGCCCAAGCAGGGCTAAGCTGCCCAGGGTGAGAAATGAGCCCAATTAGCGGCAGGCAGGGCAGAGACAAGCGTCCTATTTCCAGCCCAGGCTCCATCACCTTCGTCACAAGCAGCGTCATCAATTAATATTGATTCACATTGATCCTGCCCATGCTGTGCCAGGCCTCAGCTTCTGCCTGAAGGGCAGCACGCCGTCCCTCTCCCCCGACTCTGCCCCTCTCCCCCGAGCTGCGGGCCGGCCCAGCCTCCGGGCATCGTTCACAGGCAGGTTGACCCAACCTAGAAATGCTCCAGGTTGGGCGTAGAGCAGCTCTTGGTCCAGTTCTCTCCGGGTGACCCGGATGGAAACTCCCGCTGCGGCCGGGTCTATAAATACTCGGCACACGGTGGAAAAACAAAAATCTATTTTCCGACTCTTTCCCAGCCTTGCGAGGGAGGGCCGTTCCCCATAGGCCGGCTGGGCTGGTGGGGTGCGGGTGGCTGTCCCACACCGGCCTTTTCCTGCTGCCAGCCTCGCAGATTCTGTAGTGATCCGTGATGGCATTTCCTCCCACAGGGTGGCAGCGAGGGCAGCTGGCGGGGGAGGCGCACCCTGCCGTTGGGGATGGCGGAGCCTGTTGTGAGGGGAGGGACAAGGCACCTACTTGGGGCTTCCCTGGGGCCTGAAAAGTGAAGGGGTGCCACCGTGCTCCCAGAAGAGCCAGGGTCTCTTCGGATACCCACCATGCTCAGCCACTGCTCTCAGCCTGTGGGCAGAGGCGCTGATGGGGATGGGGGCCCTGCAGCCCCTTCCAAACCACCGTGCCCGACCGCTGAGATGCCCTCACAAAGATACAGGAGGAACTCCGTGGAGGAAAATGGAGAACACCCCGAGACTATTTCCCTCCCCTCAGCTGGGTGGTCAGCTGCCTCGCAGGCCTAGAGGTGCCCGTGCAGACAGCCCCCTCCCCACCGCCGCCCCTCCCAGCAAACACCTTGTTAGATGGAGTGCTGCCGGCCTGGTTGCTAGGCAGCCGCGAGGTCTGCCTGGGAATGAAGGCAGGTCACTCCGGCCCTGCTGGGGGCCTGTGGCTGCCCCAGCTTGAGGGGGGCGGGGTAGGGCCTGGGGCCACAGCGTCCTCAAGCGGCAGCGCAGCACACAGGTGCCTCTAGGAGAGGGTCCCACTCAGGGCTTGGTGCTTCAGGCCTGGGCTTCCGGGATGGAGAAAAGATGTCCAGATCAATGCCCCCCTGGGGAGGACGGGGGAGGCAGGGGCATGGCCCTGGAGTGACCACAGGAGGGGCTGGACCAGCTACCCGCTGTCCTGCATGTGGGGGGGCCAACACCAGGGTGGGGGAGGGGAGGGTCGGTCACTCCATGCCAGTGACCTGAATGCGTCCAGAAACACCTGCCCTCTAGTGAACGAGTTTCAGGGGGTTGCACATGCGGCTTTGAGGGAGCCCCACGATCTGGCAGGAGAGGCTGCTTTTTGCTATTGTGACACACAAGGCAACCCCCCTCGGTAGAGGAAGTGGCCACCCCCATTTTGTTGGGCGGCACTAGCAGGAGGGCTCAAGGGTAGCCCCTGGCTGGCCTTGCCACCCTGCCAAGAGGTAAGAGGGAGGAGCCCCAGGGGGCTGGGCTGGCTCGGCTGTTGATTTCCCGACTGCGGGGGGCAGTGCCCTGAATCCCTGTATAGTTATCATCCACACACTTAATTAAATGAACAGGCGGCAGGCCCTGTGTGAGGCCATTAATTGATATTAAACAACATCATAGCTGTCATCCCCATGTTACTTGTCACATCCCATCCCAGTGGGAGCAGCTGGACCCGGTCTGATTTGGAGGGACACAGGCTGAGCGTGTGGGAGTGGGGAGGCCTGTTCCAGCTCCCGGCCTTCAGCCCCCTCCCAGCCTCTGCCTCCAGCCCCTCCTCCTCGCCATCCCTCTCCGCCCAGTCCCCAAGCCCCCTGCCAGCATGGGGCTGGAGACTCAGGGCTGGAGACTCAGGTGCGAGGCCCAGATCCACCTCTTATTCTCTGTGCCTTGTGGCAGTTGTCTCAGCTTCTCCAAGCCTCGGGTGTCTCCTCTGAGATGGCATGGGTGGTCCCTCCTTCCCACCTTGCGAGAGGCGAGCTGGTATTAATAAGGCAGTTTCGGGAGGGCTGGCACGCCCCCAGTGAAGGGTAGCTGTCGTTATTTGGATTATTGGGGGGCACAGTCTCCTTCCCTGCCCTTCTCCCCATCTTCCTGGCCTCTGCCCTCACCCTTCAGATTCATTCTGGCCTGAGGGCCTGTGGTTGAATTCTGGAAGGCCGTTCTGTCCCCTTTCTCCTCCTCCCCTAGCCCCCGGTGTCTTGTCCCCCTCCCACCCTGCCCAGTTTGCACCATCCTTTTCTTCACCCTCTTTGGACACTGTTGATGTCTGAAAGCCCGAGCGCCTGTGACCAGCGCCCATCCCCTGCCTCCCCGTCTCCCTGTAGGAAATCAGCAAACGGGAAGATGCGAGTGGACAGTTAAGCTGTATTCAGCTGCCTGTCGACTCCCAGGGGGTAGGTACGCGATCATGAGTCGGCATGCCCTCCTCCCCGTGCCCTGTGCCCCCTCCACTCTGCCTCCCCGTCTCTGTGCTCGTGTTCACGCTCAGCTCCTGTGCAACTGTGGTAGCTGTGGTGGTCATTGGTGTCGTGAGGTTTGCTTCGATTTTAAGTCCCTTCCCCCGCCGAGGACATGGAGAGGGGGAGCCTCCTTGCCTCTGCCCCCATCAACCTGCCAAGGGCACCGTTCCCGTCCCCCGCTGGACCGGTGGAGGGGCGGGAGAAGGAAGGGACTTAGAATCCTCTGTGTGCACGTGTGGGGGACACCGTGTGTGCGTGCCTACACTGAGGTCCCCGAGGAGTCCCAGCCATCGGACCTCCGTGGACTCGGGATCCGTGGCCACAGACCGTGTTCCCCCATCTCTCTCCCCTCCCCCTTGCCCTGAGCCCCTGTTGGAGACCCCACAAGCTGCCTCAGCTCAGGACAAGTCTGTGGAGGATGTGAGGGTGGAGGTGCCTCTGGCCGGAAGGTACCAGAATTTTAAATCCGCTTCTGAGTCTCTGGCCCCCTGACCGCCTGGGAGGCCCAGCAGGTATTCGGGGACATGCTCCTCCTCTGGCCCCCACGCTGAGCCTGTGCTCTGCCGTTCCCTGCACTGGCACTGGAATTTCGGGCCGGAGCCAGGATCCCCGCGGGACCCCACGGTGCTGTGCGTCCCGAGCAGCCCCCTGGAGATCCCGCTCGATAATTAAAAGCCTCGTTAGGGATGTAAACTGAGTTAATGAAAATGATCCCCTGAGATGCCAATTACGCAATATTTATGTCCTTATCAAAAGTAGCAATCAAGTATTTCTTAATAACTTCTTAAGGAGAAGTATGTAATTACTGGGGAACCTACTGACCTGCTAAGAAGGAAAAACTGCCCCAGAGACAGGGACAGAGGTACAAATGGGGCCAGGGGAAGGGGCGGGGTCTTGGGAAAGACGAGGGGAAGGAGCAGAGGGCCTCAAGTGGCATCTTTGGGCTGAGCTGCTCTGTCTGGGGTCTTTCAATCACCTTCTAGGGTCCGCAGGTCTGAGGCCCTGGGGGGAGGGCAGCCACGGAAGGAAAGCAGAGGGCACAAATTGGAGTTTAGGCTCTAGGGACCATCTCACTTAGGTCCCCAGCTCCCTCTGGCCTCTGCCACCCACCCACCCGGCTCACTCTCCCTTCTCCCCTCAGCCCTTCGTGGAGCCCGTCCCAGCCAGGCTGGTTGTGTTGTGGGCTCTGGCGTGAGCCATGGCCTTCTCTGAGGTGTGCCTGGGGGGAGGCAGAGGTGTCGGGGGCCCTGGGGAGCTCTGGGCCCCACGCCTGGGTGGTCTGGCCTGTGCCAGTGCATGCCTCGTGCTGTGGTTGCTGGTTCCTGTAGCCTCTGTGTGGTGTGTGTGTGTGTGGAGACAGGAACACCTCAGTCCATCCCACTAACCCCTGCCCTGCCAGGGTCCTAATGGCCCGCTGCTCCCCTACCCTAGGGAGATGCCACCAAGTCCGAGTCAGAGCCTGATTTCTTCTCACCCAGCCTGAATGGCAATGGGGACAGGAAGAAGCGCTTGGCCTGTGAGTATCTATCCTGGGGGTGCGGCCCCTGGCCCTGGGCCAGCCTCGGGTGGACTCAGGGTCTCTCCCTCTCTCCGCCAGCAGTGGTGTCCCTGGGGGAGCACCCGGAGCTGCGGAGGAGCCTGCTGCCACCTCTTATCATCCACACGGCCGCCACACCCATGTCGCTCCCCAAGAGTTCCAGCACCGGCCTGGCCGAGGTGCTGGGCCCCGCCTCCCGCCGCACCAGCAGCAGCGGGTCTGCTGAGCCAGGGGCGGCCCATGAGATGAAGTCACCGGTATGGGGGGCATGTGGGTGCCGGACAGTGGGAGATGCGCAGATGTCAGGAGGGAAAAGAGGAGGGAATTGGACAGGCCCCGGGGGACAGCCTCTGAGCCATCAGCTGGACAAGCCCCAGGAAAGTCAGTAGGGCTAGAAATGCAGGCAGGTGTAGGGCTCTGGCCTCGGGGGCAAAAGAGCCGTGTTCTAATCCTACTCTTCCGTCCCTTAACTCAGTGATCTTTTGTGAAACTCAACCTCTGAGTTGCATTTTGGAAGTTGGGGGGGGTCCTTATCTTCCTAATAGTTCATTGTAAGAATCGTAAACCCCATGCAGTTAATGACCGTGGACCAGGCCCTGTTCCAGATACTGCTCCCAAATGTTCTAAACACCCTGAATCCTCATCGCAACCCTATGAGGAAGGTATCGTGATTCTCCCCATCTGTAAGATGGGGATCTGAGTCTCAGATCACCAGACTGATTGGTGGGAAGTTCTGCAGTGAGCCGGTGACAGAGCCAGCACTTTAATCCAGGAGCCGCTGTCGCGGCCTGTGCCCCTGCTGTCATTGCATACTGTCAGTCGTCTAAATGAGGAGTAGGTACTAGAGTCAAGGCTCACATACAGATGAGGAACTGAGGCACAGAGAGGTTTAGTAACTTGCCAAAGGTCACACAGCTGGTTGGAGTAAGAAATCTGCAACCAGGCGTCTGGGCCAGGGCTCCTGCTCACACCCCTGTACCTGATGTGATGCGGAAGGGGCTCACGGGAGACAGCGTGCATGGGAAGGGGTGCAGGCCTGTGAGGTCTTGGTGGTGACCGCCCTCTTCTTGGCTCCCCGCCCCCCCCCAGCCAAGCGCCCGCAGCTCTCCACACAGCCCCTGGAGCGCGGCAAGCAGCTGGACCAGCAGGCGCTCCAGCCGTAACAGCCTGGGCCGTGCCCCCAGCCTGAAGCGGAGGAGCCCGAGTGGGGAGCGGCGGTCCCTGTTGTCAGGTGAGGGCCGAGAAAGCCAGGACGAGGACGAGAGCTCGGAAGAGGAGAGGGCCAGCCCAGCAGGTAGCGACTGGCGCCCCGGGGGCTCCCTGGAGCGAGAGGCCAAGAACTCCTTCGACCTGCCAGACACGCTGCAGGTGCCCGCACTGCACCGCACGGCCAGTGGCCGCAGCTCAGCCTCCGAGCACCAGGACTGCAATGGCAAGTCGGCCTCGGGGCGCCTGGCCCGGGTCCTGCGGCCCGACGACCCCCCACTGGATGGGGATGATGGCGATGACGAGGGCAACCTGGTGAGGCCCCTGTGGGCACAGTGACCTCTCACCCCTGACCTCGAGCGAGGGGAGCTGTGCCTGACCTGGCACGGGGCTGGACCACCCCCTCCTGGCTCTGTGGCATTCAGGGAGTTACCAGCACGCCCCATCACACCCCAGGGATCTCAAGGGGTGCCAGCCAGAAAGCGGAGCCCCAAACGGCCCCTTTCCTCCCTATGTCCACCCCGCCGAGCCCCAGATCCTCATCATCGCGGGGCTGCGGCACTGCGGTCCTTCGTGGCTGTGAATGGTTTCGGGCAGATGCGTATGAATCTTTCATGGCCCTCCCCCTGTGACTCAGAAATACCCATCACTCATCTCTCCAAATGGATGCCCTCCCCTGTCCCCCTTTCTCATCTCGACCTCATCACAAGCCTTGACTTCACACCCGCCCTTACCCATTCACCCCTCCCCGGGGCCCCTCACCACCACCTTGAGCCCTGGGGATGGAGCACAGGGACCCAGGACCTCAGGGTTAGCACACAAGGAGAAAGGGACCAGTGTCTGCTGGTCCCAGGTGTATCTTTGAACAGACAGCTGGGATGGGGACAATGTTTGATAATTGATACAGCTTCCAAGCCCCACGGGGAGGGAAACAGGGAGGGCAGGTGGGGCCGGGCTGGAGACAGAGAGGATAAAAGCAGACTGGGAAGGGGGGGTGCAGGGGAGGATGGGTGAAGATGAGCGAAGTGAGTGATGCTCAGGGGATGAGAAGGGGCTTAGAGGGAGATGGGGGGGTCTTAGGAATCAAGGAAGAGAAGCATGGCAGAGGGCTGAGCTGAGCGGGAGAGACTAGACAGGGCATGAGGGCCACGGAGCTGCTGACGAGGAGCAGGGTGGGCCCGGGGAACTCGGGGACTGGGCCCTGCAAATGAGTCCTGTGACCCTTCTACAGAGCAGAGGGGAGCGGATGAGAGCGTGGATCCGAGCCCGGCTGCCTGCTTGCTGCCGTGAGCGAGACTCCTGGTCCGCATACATCTTCCCTCCTCAGTCAAGGTGAGCAGGGGGTCCCTGACCTCTCCTCCTGGGAAATGACCCTGTGACAGCATCCCAGGGATGCTAGAAATGTCCCCTGGCCTAGGGGCAAGTGAGAGAGGGGCCCTGGGTTGGGAGGGCCCAGGAGGGGGAGAGGCTGCGGGGCAAGGACTCTCACTGCTGCCCTGCTCGCCCCCTGCCCAGCATTTGCCTGTCTTCCAGCAGGTTCCGCCTCTTATGTCACCGAATCATCACCCACAAGATGTTCGACCATGTGGTCCTTGTCATCATCTTCCTCAACTGCATCACCATCGCCATGGAGCGTCCCAAGATCGACCCCCACAGTGCTGTGAGTCACCAAAGACTAAACTCGGTGGCTGTTCAGTGCCTGCTGGGTGCCAGCCCCCTCCAGGGTTAGCGCTCAGAGAGCCAGCCAGGCGGGCGAGGAGGCCCAGAGAGACATGGAGGGAGGGGACCAGGAGTCTCCTTTAAGGCCTCCCTGCCTGGCACTCTGGGCTGCCTCCCATGTCCCTCTCCTGCCTCTGCCTCTATTTCCCTTCATTGGTACAGCAGCCCAGCCGGGGGGTGGGGTGGGGGCTGCTCCTTACCTGGGTGAAAAGTGAGCCCTGTGGCTTCCCAGGCACAGCACGTGCTCGGGAGCCAGAGACCCAGGGGCCCAGGTGTGAGTCGGCGAGTGTTGGGGTGATGCGAACAGCAGGAGAGGCCCCGGCTGGGCTGAGTGGTCTTGCTTCCCCTGCTCCCTGCAAAAGGTCTGGGTTTCGCCCATGACCTCTGTGCTGCTGGGGGGAGACGTCCTGCCCAGAGTACCTCACGGGCAACGGAGAGTGGGAGAGAGGGAGATGCCCTTCGCTCCTCTTGGTCCTGCCAGGTCACAAAAAAGTAGGTTTTCAGGCATGTTAGTGGGGACACCGGTCACTTCTGCTTGGCTGTGAACCTGTTAGTCCCCCTCAGATGGAGAGGAAGGGCCAGAGGCCTGAGTATGTGGACGTACTCCCGGGGTCCCAGCCCCTCTTCGGGACGGGCCCCACTGGCTCTGGCAGCTGTCTCTCCCCAGCCGGGCACCGTGGGCCCTGACCCCAGACAATGTTTGCCCCTCACAACATCTTGCCCCACTTGCTCAGAGTGACCCCCCACCTCTCCTCACCGCCCCCCACCTTGCCATTCAGACTTCAGCACTCTTGGGTTTCTAGTCCCCATTAGGGTGGGCTCCAGCCGGGCCAGGGTGGGGATGGAGGGACCCTTTGGAACGGAGGGCCGGCCTGGGAAGAGGTGGCTGAGGGGAGCACCCCTGGGGCTTGTGTGGGGTGAGAACAAGAACGGCTGGTCCCATGGCCCCGTTGTCTGCCACCTGCCCAAAGCCTTGCTGCAGGGCCCTCTGCCTCTGTCGCCACATCTCACCCCCCCATCAACCCCTCCACCTCTCGCTCTGTCCTGTGCCTGCTTCTCTCTTGCCCTTCTTCCATTTCTCTCTCTGACACTCACGCTCTACCTGATACCTTTCTGGCCCTCTCCCCCCGGCTCCTGGCCACCCAGGGATGGACCCCCCCAGATAACAGGGGACCGGGTCACCTTCTTTCCCGCCCTGCCCCCATGAATATGGTGCCAGGGGATACACAGGCTCTAGTTGGGCTCCTTGCTTGCCCTGTGGCTCCATTTCTGGGCCACGTAGCAGGAAAGCAAGTGCGGGGAGAAGGGCGGAGAGTAGGATAAGGGGGGTCAGAGATCCAGGTAAACCCTGCTCCAGTTGTGAGGGTTTCTGAAATACGGGGCTCAGATGACAGCACTGTTGGGGCACGTTTCTCCTTCCAGGCCATTCGGGGGGCGGGAGGCAGTGCTGTTCAGACTGTCCACAGAGCTGCAAGTGAGTCAGGGGGCCTGGTGCTGGTTGTGTGTGTGTGTGAGAGAGAGAGAGAGAGGGAGAGGGAGAGCTCTGGGGAGAGGAGGTTGTCTGCCTTGTTGGGGAAGGTGGGGGCCATTTTCCCGAGTCAAATGTTGGAGGCAGTTCCTGGCTTCTGTATGCAGAGCAGCCCGGGCCACGGAGGGGGTCCTAGTGGGCGACACCTGCCTGCTGTCTCTTGCAGGAACGCATCTTCCTGACCCTCTCCAATTACATCTTTACTGCAGTCTTTCTGGCAGAGATGACCGTGAAGGTGATGAGGGGGTCGGTGTTGCTTTGGGGCTCTCTGGTTCCTGGGGGGCGCGGGGGGGTTGGTGAGATTGACCACAGTCGGAGCGCAGGGCTGGGGACCGCAGGGCGGCGGCGGCGACAGTGATGCGGCGGGCGTCCTCAGGTGGTAGCGCTGGGCTGGTGCTTCGGGGAGCAGGCGTACCTGCGCAGCAGCTGGAACATTCTCGACGGGCTGCTGGTGCTCATCTCCATCATCGACATCCTGGTGTCCATGGTCTCCGACAGCGGCACCAAGATCCTGGGCATGCTGCGGGTTCTGAGGCTGCTGCGGACCCTGCGCCCACTCAGGTGCGCCCCGGCCGAGCGTCCTCCTCAGGGCCACCTCCGGCAACCCCGCAGTGCGGCGAGAGCCCCACGGGTCCCCGCTTCCTGCCTGTGACCCCCACAGGACAGGCTGCTCGAGGCTACCGTGCCCCCGACCTGGGGCAGGCCACAATATAAGAGGCCGTGGGCAGGGCCCTCCTATCCTTCAGCTGAAGCTCTCCCTTGGGTCGCACCATTGAGGGTGGCCGTCCTCCCTGGTGAGGTAACAGACTCCTGTCCCCGCCTTCACACACCTCTCAGGGACCACCCACCAGCCAACTCCGCTGACAGGGAATCTGCTCTTTCAGGAGACCCGCCCACGATCACCCTCCACCCCCACCCCACTCCCATGTCAGAACTTTCCACGGACGGGGACAATACTGACTGACTAGCGATGATCCCCCTCCCACCTCCTCCCCCTCCTTGCCTGCACCTTCCATGCCCCCTACAAGTCGGCCTCGCTGTCCCCACGACACACTGCATCTCTGAGTCCCACCTCCCTTGAGTTGAGTCCCTACCCCAACCCCATCAGGTCATACTTTGACATCTGGGAGCGGAGGGGGAGCTGGGAAGGGTTGGGGGTATCCGCATCCCGTCTGGAGAGATGGGCTGGGAGTCCCCATGGCAGGCACCCCGTGCAAAGAGGAGTGTTCTGCACGTGAAGCCCAGAAAGCCAGAGCCCAGGATGGGGACCGGTGAGCCCAGATGGGGGGCGGGGGCAGCAGGGCAAGGGACAAGGGAGCTTCTGAGCTGCGGGAACCCCTTTTATTCCCCTCCGTCCCTCCCCAGGGTCATCAGCCGGGCCCAGGGGCTGAAGCTGGTAGTGGAGACGCTCATGTCCTCGCTGAAGCCCATCGGCAACATCGTGGTCATCTGCTGCGCCTTCTTCATCATTTTTGGCATCCTGGGGGTGCAGGTTTGTGGGGGGTCTGGGGGCCAGGGGGTGCTGGAAACCCAAGGAGTAGCCTTCCTCTTGGCCCTCGGCTGCTGAGACTCAAGCTGCTGCTGCTGTCTTTATTCCAGAAAGGAATAAACGGGGACACTTCCCTCGAGGCCCTAGGCCTCAGGCCCCTTTGCCTCCTGGGCGTTTTGGAGAAAACGAGGAGCCTAGAAGAAGTCCCCAAAGGGGATGAGGGCCTCAGGGAGGCTGCTGACCTGTGGCAGCTGCAGACTGCTGTTCCTGCCCCCCTCCCACCCTGCGCTCTGGAGGACAGACGCGGCGCTGGCCTGGTCTGCTCCGGGATCCCCTCCCCTCCCTGCTTGCACTCAGTGGGCTGCCCGCCAGGCCCGGGGAGCCAGGGCCCAGACAGCTGGGCCAGGTTAGCGGCGAGCTGGCAGGCAGGAGGGTGCAGACCCCAGACGAGGCAGGAAGTGGGGGCTGCCGGGGAAACTGGGCCTCTGGCCCAGGGAGGAAACTGGCTCGGGAGGAAAAAAAGATCAGGAGCTGCCTGCAGGATTCAGCAGGCGCCCCCAGGAGCCGGGGAGCCCCTCCACCCAAGCCTTCCAGAACCCCTAGCTCCAGCTGTTTCGGCTTCAGGGTAGACAGCCGGCTGTCTGGACGGCGGGGGAGCTCCTGGGTGGCTACCGCCCCTCCCGTTCCCGTCCTTTGGCTTCCAGGAGTGTCCTCTTTGCCCCGGGGAGAGGGCTGTTCCTGGTTTCCTTGAATTCTCTAGCCCCAGGGACCAGGCTGGGGTACATTTGCCAAAACTGTGTGGTGCCTCTTGGCACACCCAGTGCCCCTTCCCCTTCCCTCACTTCCAGCCAGCTCGGATGAGCAGAGGGAACCATCGGGAGCCCAGTCCTGGGCTTTTCCAGTGGACTCAGGTCCATCGTCAGCTGCTTGCCCAGGCCTCCTGGTCCTCCTGACCCTCCCTTCCCTTCCCCACCCACAGTCATAGCCTGGTCTGTTCTAGAATGAGGGCAAGCTTTCCAGTCAGAAATACCTGAGTTCAAGCCCCCTTTCTGCCACCTACTGGTTATTCAACCCTAGCGGAGTGTGAACTCGCTACTCAGCCTTCGTTTTCCTCATCTGTAAAGTGGAGTCCGCAATAGCTAGCCTTAAACCTGGCTGCTTGGCCCCTCCCCAAAAGCATCTGATTCAGTGGGTCTAGAGTGGGCCCGAGAGTTTGCATTTCTAGCATGTTCCTAGACGATGCCGATGCTGCTGGTCCAGGGACCCTACTTGGAGAGCCACTGACTTCTCCCTTTGTAGAAAACCAATGACCCTTCCCCTCCCCCCATCCTTCCCAGGCACCTGCCCTGCTGACCTTTTCTCCTTCTCTCGGGTCTCTGCTCCCAGGAGCCCAGAGGAAGGGGTGCCTGCAGGGGAGGTTCCAGTCGGTGTTCCCCCGACCCCACCCCACCGCACACCGGGTCCTCAGCCAGGGTGTGCCCGGAGCTCTTGGGCCCCAGGGCTTATGTGGGAGAGGTGGGGCTGGGGAGCTCAGGGCTTCCTGCGGCAGCCACGGCTCACTCAGTTCTGTGTCTGGGCATGTGTGTGTCTAGCTCTTCAAAGGGAAGTTCTTCGTATGCCAGGGCGAGGACACCAGGAACATCACCAACAAGTCTGACTGTGCCGAGGCCAGCTATCGGTGGGTCCGGCACAAGTACAACTTTGACAACCTCGGCCAGGTGAGCTCCATGCTCCAAGGTGGGGGTGGGGGTGGTGGTGGCGGTGGCAGGCGTCAGGAGAGGATACGAGTCCACGCGTCCCGATGCACACAGGACGACTGACTTGCCAGGGCCTCCGCTTCGTCTGCGGGTGCGTGGGTCATCCTGGTATTTCCATGGAGAGTCGGGGAAGGATGCAAGGAGATGATGTGTGTGTCTGCTTGGGGCACGTTTACATCATCAAGGAGACGCCTTCTCTTCTTCCGTGTTCGCAAACGCAGCGCCATGTAGAAAACAAAATTGCTCGTTCACTTTTGCTGGTGTGTTTCCCAGACCCGGCCTGGTTTTGCTTTCTGGATGTTCGGAGCTCTGGTGTCCCTTGCTCTACCTGGCCGAGGTCAGAGGGCTTGATCATCTCCCAGGGCTCCTCTGGCTTCACAACAGCCATGGAGCCCTGGGACAGAGAGCTCTCGTAGGGCCTGGAGTGTGACTCAGCTCTGACCCCTGAAAGGCGAGGGGCCCCGAGGTGCTGCCAGGGGGTGCTCTGGGGACAGGTGGTGGGTGGTTTGGCCACACATCCTTGGTTTCAGGTGGTTTCTCCTCCTCCCCTCCCCCAAGGCCCTGATGTCCCTGTTCGTGCTGGCCTCCAAGGATGGCTGGGTGGACATCATGTATGACGGGCTGGATGCTGTGGGTGTGGACCAACAGGTAGGGCTGGGGTGGGCAGGATCCACCTTTGGGCTCAGGCTGCTCTCAGCATGATGGGGTGCAGGCCCTGGACAGAAAGAGGGAGGCTGATGGACAAAATGCCATCAAAGAGGCCTCACCCCTATAGCAGAGGCTTTGGTTGGTAGCCTGCAGGCCAAATCCCGGTGTGTTTTATTGGATTGCAATACGTTTACACTTTTTTGAATAGTGGCAAACATCTAAAAACAGGTGGATTTCACGTGGAAGTCCAGGATTGTGCCTGTTCAGGATTAGTCTAAGGACTAATCCTGGGAACTTAGGGCGAGCATTCCTTCAGGGCAGGAGTTACCTGGAAAAGGAAGCAGCTGCCCCTTTTGGATAGAATACCTACCCCTCTACTTTGCCACAGTCCCCACCCCTCCCTACTGTCTAACACCAAAGCCACTTCACTCATTTAGATCACCTGCTGGGGCCCCGTAGCTAACTAAGTCTGTGGGCTATGTCTTAAGGAACCCAGGCTGTGGGGCAGCCCCTGAGGCAGCTGGGTCTGACGCATCCTCGGGCTGATGCCGCCACCTGTCCTTCCTGGCCCCCACCAGCCCATCATGAACCACAACCCCTGGATGCTGCTGTACTTCATCTCGTTCCTGCTCATCGTGGCCTTCTTTGTCCTGAACATGTTTGTGGGCGTGGTGGTGGAGAACTTCCACAAGTGTCGGCAGCACCAGGAAGAGGAGGAGGCCCGGCGGCGGGAGGAGAAGCGTTTACGGAGACTGGAGAAAAAGAGAAGGAGTAAGGAGAAGCAGATGGCTGGTCGGTAGTCTTTCCACATCTCTCTGAGTCGTGCTTGACCTTGGCCTTGTGACGGCAGGGGAGCAGGGGCTGTGGCTGGGGGCCGGGAGAAGGTGCTCCCACCCCCCTCCTCACCTCCTTCCCCTCAAGAGCATGTCAGCCTTTAGAGCACGCATGAAGCAGACCCGTTCAGCCCCGTGGGGGAGGGGGAGCGACCCCCCTCCCCCGGCGGGGCTCCCCGGGTCTCAGCATCATACTCCTCAGAGGACGCCGGGTGATGCGCGACCTCGCCCAGCTCGCCTCTCAGAGGAGCCTCATGGGATGCGAATCCCGCTACTTGGCCGCCTGCCGGTGTCCAGAGACCCAGGGACTGTCTCAGTGCCAGACTCGCCGCCCCGGGGTTGGGGAGCGAGCACCTGGAACCTGGGCCTGCCTTGGGTCTGTAGTTGCTGAGCGAGGCCTCAGCGGAACCTACAAATGGACAATGAGTGAGAGAACCCCAGATCCGCTCTCTCCCCCCATCTCCAGCAGAAGCCCCTGGCTTCCTGGCTGCCTTTTTTTTTTTTTTTTTGCCAAGCCAGGGTGGGGAGAAAGAATCTCTCAGGGAAGGTTTGAGGTTATAGGAACTCTAATCTCACGACTCTCTGGCCTTAGACTCCTCAGCCCCCTCACCTGGGATCTCTAACATCTCTTGGCGTTGGTTGGGGAGGCCCCTCCCATCCCTCCTCACGCTCTTACACCAGGGGTGGGCCCAGACTAAGGGGAAAGACACAGATTCCAGGAAGGATGCGAGAGAACGAACAGGCGGGAGCCCCTTTGTTTCTGCAGGTGTGTCTGCACCTGTCTGCCTGTCTTCGGGGTCCCTGTCCGTCTGTCTGGTACTCGATTATCTCTGCGGCTCTCTCTCAGTCACGGCCCACGTCTTGCTGAGTATCTTTCTGCGTGGGTTTCTCTAAGGCTTTGTGTGTCTGTCTCTGTTTGGGCTGCGGGGTTCCCTTCTCTCCACCCTTTCATAAACCGTCTTCCTCACGACAGTAAGATGTGTGCAGTGCTCTGAGTTTTCCCTTTGGTTTGTTGAAATGTGAGTACCAACAAAGGGATTAGGGGCTGCTGTGTCCCTCCCTCCGCTCTGCCCCTGGCCCTATCTCCTGCTACCTGTNCGGGGGTGGGGCTTGGGCGGGGGAAGGACAGAGCCGGAGCTCCCTGTGCTGGGGGAGGTAGGGCAGGACCTCAGGACCCTTGGCGATGGAGAGGAGATACCCGCTCCTGGGCAGGGGTGGGTGCTGCAGTTCTCCATGTCCCACATCCTCAGCGCCCGCGCCCCAGGCCCCCTGCTCGACTCTGGGGTAGGAGTCCCATCTGGGCTGTCCCGGTGGATGCCTGAAGCTGAGCAGGCGTGCCACCCCAAGCAGCCAAGCTCCCACCCCTGCTCCATCCACCTTGCAGTCTGCCTTCTGGGAGGGGCCTCTCCAGATGGAACTCTTTTGGCAGGAGGCACTTGTGGCCCTGCCTGACCAGCTGGCTCCCCTTCTGGGGTCTGGAGCTATCTCAGGTGCTGCCCAGGCCGAGGTGCCGGGAGAAGTGGACATCTGTTCTGATGACAGGCTGCCTGCCCCTCCCCATGCCTCCGTCTCCCTGCCCCTGTGACCCTGAGGAGCCAGCCCAATGGCTCATCTTCCTCAAGTGCTCTGGGCCTGGAGTCTGGGGCTGGACACTCAGGACCAGCCACCCGTGCTCGGGGCACCCCGTTCATAGGCGGAGTGAGGGTTGGAGCCGAGGGGGAGCGTGCTGCCTAGAGGGGGCCCTGCCCAGCCCGGCCAGTCCGGCCAGTGACCAATGTCGTGTTTCGTTCTTTTAGATCTAATGCTGGACGATGTAATTGCTTCCGGCAGCTCATCCAGCGCGGCGCCAGGTACTGCGTCTGGGGTTGCGGGTTCCAGGGCGAGGCCCGGGGGCAGTCAAGCCCTACCTGCCCCCAGGCCCGCCTCATGCGTGCCGCGATGTCCTCTTTGCTCCCCCCTCCTTGGCTCATTGATTCCTTCCTCTTGGGGTGAGGGAGTGAGGGTCCCTGGGGCGCCGGGCTCTGCGTCATCCTCTAGGCCTGTGCTACGCCGGACTGGGAGGGGGGGTCTTGCACGCTCCTTCCTCACGCACCTCTCGGAGGACCCTCCTTCTCCCGCAGGGCTTCCAAGGGCCCAGCTGCCCAGCCCCCTGCTGCCTGTTCCCACCCCCGCTCCTCCCCTGGGTCACACCGTTCGATTATAAGAGCCGCAAATCTCGCCTGTCTCCTTTTGTCTGAAGGGGAGACTTAGATCCAGGCAAGCAGGATGAGAGGAGCAGAGAGGGGAAGGATTTGTTTTAAAGATGTAACAATGAATAATTGAACAGACTCATTAATAGTCAAGTAATCGTGGTGGCCACGTCCTCGCTACAAACAGCAGGATTGGGGATCAAAGGCCTGAGTTAGCCACAAGCTTCTCCCCCCAAAAAGCCAAAGTTTTGGGGGTGAGTTGAGTCTTTGTCTTTGAGAGCCGTGTCCCTGGGAAGGCTGTGGTCCTGCTTGTCCTCCCCCCCGTCCTCAGGCCACTGTCCCCCAACACGGCCCCCAGGCAGAGGGTCAGAGGCTCAGGGAGCCTGGGACAGGGCTGCGGGGCCTCGTTCCACCCTCTGATGTCTTTGTCCAGTGGTTCCCAACCTGTTCGTGCCCAAGGGCACCCCTTATCGTGTCCTCCAGCAGACCCCACGTTCTAAGAGCCTGCCTTTGAAGTCAGGCGCACCCCGGTAATGACTTTGTTTCTCTGCTTTTGCTAATCAAAGGAAGATCTAGTTGCTAACCAGAGCTGCGGAAGGTTTCACACGGAACAGAACGAGAGCAAAGAAAGACCCTTCTGCTATTAAATTAGTCTGTGGGGTCTTCACATAGGCCTGGATATGATTTCTTTTAAGCTTTTAGAAATATTGAAAAGAACATAAGGACCCCCACGTGGCTGCCTTCTCAGGCTGCTGGGGACTTGGGCCTTCAGGCTGGAAACTGCTGGGCTGGGCCTTTCCCCTCTATTCTGCGCTCCCCCAGAAGCCAGACTCTGGCAGACGCTGCCCTCTAGATGTTGGGCTGCCCGATCTGTGGGGGCTCAGGGAACCCCTGAGCCTCGATTTGGGAGGCCATCCCTGAGGATTGATGTCTCCTGTCCCCATGGCGCCGAGCTCTGGTGTTTGGCATTGAGAGACCATCTGTCTGTCTGGGGGTTCAGGAGCCTCCAACAGCTTCGTGTCTGGATTGCCGGGGTCCCACGTCTCTGTGTCAGGCTGTACTGCCAAGTCCTGATGTGGGAGGGGGGAGGGCGGGAGGAAGGAGCTTCAGCTTGTCCCTTATGGGGTCACCTGGTCTGTAGCCTGGAGCCTCCACACTTACACATACCCCAATACCGCCCTAGCATGGGGCTGGCCCTCAGGCTTCTCGACCAGGGATTCACACACTCAGGCTCTCTTGGCCCCAAGGTCTCCTCCCAGACACCCACTCGATGCCCCCCGTCTGCACCCCCATTCTGGGCCCATCCCACCACTCTCCCGTTGGCGCCTTCAGGCACGTCCCCTGATGACCATAGTGTGTCTTACCTTCCCAGCAGGTGATGAACACCCAGAGACCCCTCGCAGGGGCTCAGGCCACCCCGTGCCCCTCTTCCCCAAACCCGGGGTTCTGTGTGGTCTCTAGTAGAGCTTTTCAAACGGCTGTGCACATAAGAATCGCCTGGAGAACACAGTAAAACACAGATTCCTGAGCCGCGCCCTAGAAATTCTCACGGAGCGCTCCGGGGGAGGGCCTGAGCACCTGCACTTCCAGTCCATTGCCAAGGGGCGGCGACGATGGTGCGTGGCCTACCCAACTGTGTGCTGGGTATGAAGTCGCACCCACTAGTCGGGGGCAGAATGAACCCCCCCACTACCGTGTACCACACCTCCCGGCCAGCGCTACTCCCACTCCGGCCAGCCAGACCCCGGGGAAAGGCAGGAGGAAAGAGACTCATTGATTATCAGGGGAAAGGGCCTGACAGGAAACCTGGGTCCAGCCCGGCTTCCAGGAGAAGGGAGGGACTGGGGTCACTGGCTGCTCAGGTGCGCTCCTGTCGGTCACCTGTGGCACCTACGTCCACTCACCCTCTCTCCTTCCACCCGGAACCCCGTGATCAGGCCTGGCCACAGCAGCTGAAAGTGTGGCCTCTGCCACAGGGGCCTGTGTCCCTGGGAGTGACCCCTGCCTTCCGCTTACTCCCTGTCACTCTTCCTTGCACACCCTCTGCCCTGGCTGGGCCTCGGGCTCTACTAACTCCCTGTGCCTCCTACCCTCACTCACAGCCCTGCTGCCCCCCTGGCTCCTCTCCTGGCTCCTGCCCCTGGCTGGGGGCTGGGCAGTCCTGGGGGTGCCCTTCCCCCTCCTGTCCAGCTCCGCCATTTTCTCTGCCTAAGGCAACTCCTACTGGTGGGGGGCAGGGAGACGGGCTATGGCCGGAGCCCTCAGAGCAGCAGACCTGTTCAAGGCTACTCCGGGAGGTCTCTACTTCTCTGAGCTCAGGTGCTTGCCTGGAGAACCCAGGCCTGGGGAGCCACAGGGGGGTGGCATCCTCCAAAACCTCACTTCAAGAGCCTCTGGGCAAATTCTCCAAAGGGCCCCTCTGGGGCAAGGCCCCAAGGCCTTGTGTCTAAACCCACCAGGCAGCTGGCGAGAGATCTGGGCTGGGAGTTTGGGTCCTGGCTCCGTCACGGCCTCACAATGTGTGGACAACTCACTTGTGCGGGGCCTTGTTCTCTCCCTGTGTAAGACAAAGGGGTTGGCCAAAGGGCATGCTGATCAGACCAGCCCTGGGACTCTTTGGACCTGTGCTCTGAAGGGGGATTTCTGGCAGCCTCAGCACCTGCTGGTCTAGGGTGGGGGCCGGGGCTGGAGGAGCAGACCTCAAGGGCCCTGCACCTGTCACTCTGAGCAGATGCCCTGCCTTCTGCCCTGTGGCCCCCTTTCCTCTGGGCTGCCTGGAGGAGGGTCCCAGACTAATCCCAGCCTGCCTCCCCTCGACAGCTAGAGCAAGGCCAGAAGGCAGAGGGCGAAGCCATAGCTCCGTTTGGCCTGGGGCTGCCTACACATTCAGACTAGGGGGACAGGGGAGAGGGGGGCCTCTCCCCACCTCTCCTCTGCATTATCTCAGCTAATAATGGGGCTAATAAGGAGCCACTTTTTCTAACCTAATTGTATTCAAACATTTTAGTTAATTCTCCATTCATATTTTAGCATAATGGGATCGGGTGCTCTGGCACTTATGGAGATTAATGCAGAGACAGCGTTCCAGCTGCTGAGGCATCGCGGGGCGACTAGCGCCCTCTGGTTCTTGTGGGTACTGAAGGAAGGAAGGAAGAGGCCCGGCTCGCCTGGTCTGCCCTCCAAAATCGCCGTGTGGATGACCTGTGGCCTTGGGCTGTCCCCCGTCCCGAGCCTCTCTACCTGCCCCTGTCCTGGGGATCAGAGGGCCATCAGAGCTAACAAAGCCAGAGTTGGCTGGCCCATCTCTGAAAACAAAATGATGGCCTAACGCACCCTATGGTGCGCCAGAACATTCGGGACTTTCTGGCTCTTGGTTATCCACACCTCAAGGCTGATGCTGGAGAGTGGCACCCGGTGAGGCTGAACATGTAGCTCTTGGGCACTCTTCTTCCTTCGGCCTTTGGTGGGGGTCCACCCCGGGCCACTCCCTGCCTCAGTTTACCTCTCTGTTAATAGTCCTCTGCATGGGGAAGGACACTTATATCTGAGCTGGCCTGGACCCAAAGCTTCCTGCTGCCCCCGCGCCGGCACCCCTGGCACGGGCCTCAGAGGCGGCAGCCCTTGCTGGCTGGCTTCCGCCCTAGACTTTCCGAGGGGGAAGGGCTGTCTGGGACCTGTGGCTGCCCCCAAGCCTCCGAGCCTCCCCGTGGGGAGCCTCTTCTTTCTTTGTGGCTGCCTGGGAGACCCATCTGTCAACGCCCTCCGTTGACGTCCATCCCCAACTTGGCCTGGCCTTTTCCTCAGTACCTGGAGGAGGGGCCTCCTGCAATCTCCTGCCCCCAGATTCATTCTGCCTGCTTAGCGGGCCAACCTTCTGGCATCATGATTTTATAACTAAGTGGTTCACTAATTACAAGAGAAATATGCCTCTGACAGATCTCAGACAGTGCTTCCAGCCCAGCCTGTAGTCTGACGCCGCCCTGACACCCAGGAGCAGGCGGGGCATGGCCTCATTAGAAACTGGGTGAGTCCTGCAGGTGGAGCCCCCCCCCCAGATGAATCTGGGAAGCGCAGAGCCCTGTGGCCTCCCATCTGCACCCACTGCCCCCCCATGAGGGCCCTCCGGAGGCCCTCAGGGTGGGTCAGTGCGGCCAGCCAAGAAGATGTGCAATTTCCAATCTCCGGTGTTATCCCCAAATCCCAGCTCTGGGTAATCTGCTCTGCTCCCCCCTGAGGGGCTGAGCATGGTGAAGGAGCAAGGGCCTTTGCCTCTCTCTTGATGGCGCTTCCTCTGAGCCTGATGAGACCAGCTGTTTTCCAACGTATTGATCCTGGCCTCACTGCGGGACACCGAGTCAAGGGCATCGTGAGGGGCTGGTGGATTTTGGAGGCTGCCTTGGGGACGGGGCTCACCTGGTGTCTAATGTGGGTGGGGGCCTCTGCATGTCCTGACCCCTTCTGCACCCAACCATAGCCTGTAGAACAGACGCTTGGAAGGCAGACGCCGAGGGAGCCCCCGCCCGGCCCCCCGAGAAAGTCAGTGTGTGGAGGGCGAGGATGCGGAGGACACTGGAATGTGGCGGCTCTGGCGTTAGAGGCTGGCGGCTGTGAGGGACTCGGGTGGCGGGGGCGCCGTGGGCAAGAGCCCGATGGCTGCTCAGCTCTCCCCCCTGCCCCCCCCCCAGAGGCCCAGTGCAAACCCTACTACTCAGACTACTCTCGCTTCCGGCTCCTCGTCCACCACTTGTGTACCAGCCATTATCTGGACCTCTTCATCACGGGTGTCATTGGGCTGAATGTGGTCACCATGGCCATGGAGCACTACCAGCAGCCCCAGGTAGGAGCAAGTGACTGGCCCTCCGGGCCCTGCGTCCAGCCGTGGGACTGCGGGGTGAGGCTGACCCCTGTGCCGGGGTTCCTCGGGCAAGTCCTAGGCACCCTGCGGGAGTTCCTTGCCTACACCTTGCAGTGACTCTTGGAAGTGGGTCTCTTCTTGGCTTTACGGATGAGGACGCTGAGCCTCAGAGAGGTTCCGTGACTAGACCAAGGTCATACAGCTAGGAAGTGGAGGACCTGATTTCTTCACCCTACAAATATTTATTGAGTGCCTGCCATGGGCTTGTTTACCCTTTGAGGGTGATGAAGGCGGGCCAGTGAAGACCAGTGTCTGCCCTTTCAGGGTTTCGATTCTAGTGAATGTCCAGCTCCAAACTCACCAATGGTCTTGCCACTCCTCAGATCAGCCACCGTCTGCTCTCCTCCAGCCCTCAGGCTCCCCAGCTATAAAATGGGGATGTCGAATTAGTTATGCACAAGGCCCTTTCCAGGCTCTAGTCTTCCGTGCCTTCCGGCACATTCTCATGTGGTCTCCTCCCCATCCCTCAAGGATAGAGATCTTTTAGCACAAAGTTTGGATCATGCATAAGGACCATTTTCTATCCTGGTGTGGTGGCCAATGGCCGACCATCATGGCAGGGACAGAAAAGAAAGGTCCCCTTAGACTCACTTGTCTCCCAGATCCGGGAGTGTGACGGAGGGGGAGGGGCAGGCACCCCCCTGGGCCTTAGGAGGCCCTGCATAGACCCCCCGCCAATCCCCGCCAGATCCTGGACGAGGCCTTGAAGATCTGCAACTATATCTTCACCGTCATCTTTGTCTTGGAGTCAGTTTTTAAACTCGTGGCCTTTGGCTTCCGTCGGTTCTTCCAGGACAGGTAACAGCGGTGGGGTGTGAGGGAGTGGGGGAAGGACACGTCTCCCAGGGAAATACCTGAAAACCTTTCTGCACTCCTGAGGTTCAGCCTCCACTCTAGGACCCACCGAGGGCTGATGGCAAGGGGTAGTGGGGGGCATCCAGGGCCTGGGGGACACAGGCAGCTGGAAATCGATGTGGCCCAGACTGGGCTTAAGAGCACAGAGCCTGGAGCCAGACTGCTGGACCAGATTCGGATCCTGGCTCCACCACTTAGAAGCTGGTGACCTTGGGTAAGTTCCTTAACTTCTCTGTGTGTTGGTTTCCTTACCTATAAAAGGAGAAATCGTCCTGCGAAGATTCTGAGTTCCTATTTGTGAAGCCCTTAAAACAGTGCTTGGCACCTGGTAAACAGCATATAAGTGCCAAATTAAAAACAAAAAACAAAAAAATGAAGGAATGAATACAAATGAAAAGCAGAGGTCCTTGAGCTAAAGTCTTAGTCCTACCTGTGCCTTGGTGACCGGAGTCAAGCCATGCCTTCTCCACAGAATGGAGGGGGGCACTGGCTGACCTCCACCGTCCTTTCCTTAGTCACTTGTGTTGCCACCACTGCCCCCTCCTCCACTGTGCCCCCCCCTCAGGGAGCTGTGTCCTGGACTTTCCAGGTGGAACCAGCTGGACCTGGCCATCGTGCTGCTGTCCATCATGGGCATCACGCTGGAGGAGATCGAGGTCAATGCCTCGCTGCCCATCAACCCCACCATCATCCGCATCATGAGGGTGCTACGCATTGCCCGAGGTCAGTGCCCGGCTGCGCGCCCACCACCCACCTGCCCACGGTGACTGACCCAGGGGGAAATGGCGGGGGGCGGCTCTGTGGCTGGCGTGTGTGCGTGTGTGTGTGTGTGTGTGTGTATGTGTATGTGTGTGTATGTTCCCACGGGTCTCTCTCCCGGCCCCAGCCTCTGCCGAAGGGGAGGGGTCGTGGCTGGGCCGAGGGCAGGGGTGGAGCTCTGGCAGCCCCGCCCCGCGCTGGCTCCACCCCCCGTGCGACCCGGCTCACCGCCCCTGTCCTGTCCTGCAGTGCTGAAGCTGTTGAAGATGGCCGTGGGCATGCGCGCGCTGCTCGACACGGTCATGCAAGCCCTGCCCCAGGTAGCTGGGGGGGAAGGGGGGGAGGGGTCCTCTTGGGGAGAAGGGGGCGCTTCCTGAAGGGACAGGCAGTAGGGAGCTCACGGAAGCTGGCTGGGAGACCCAGTGGCACCTTTCCCGTTTCTTTTCCTCTCTTCCAGGTAGGGAACCTGGGACTGCTCTTCATGTTGTTGTTTTTCATCTTTGCAGCTCTGGGTGTGGAGCTCTTTGGAGACCTGGGTGAGTCCGGGTGGGGAGGGCAGAGGAGCCAGGGCTGGAGGCCCAGCGGCTCCCGCACTAACTCCCAGCCCCTCTCTCCTGCCCTCCTCTAGAGTGTGACGAGACGCACCCCTGTGAGGGCCTGGGCCGGCATGCCACCTTTCGGAACTTTGGCATGGCCTTCCTGACCCTCTTCCGAGTCTCCACAGGTGACAACTGGAACGGTATCATGAAGGTGAGCGCCCACAGCCGCGGGGACCCTCCCAGGGCTGGCCCTGGCCCTGGGGAGGCAGTTCCCCTCCTTGAGCCCAGATTCCTCGGCAAGATGAGCGGCCATGGATAAAAGCATGTGATTCCCCCATGCAGGAACTCTCTAGAACTCCCTCTCCTTAGGACAGTGTGTAATGTTTTTGCTGCCCGCAGGACACCCTCCGGGACTGTGACCAGGAGTCCACCTGCTACAATACGGTCATCTCCCCCATCTACTTCGTGTCCTTCGTGCTGACAGCCCAGTTTGTGCTGGTCAACGTGGTGATTGCCGTGCTCATGAAGCACCTGGAGGAAAGCAACAAGGAGGCCAAGGAGGAGGCCGAGCTGGAGGCCGAGCTGGAGCTGGAGATGAAGACGCTTAGCCCGCAGCCCCACTCACCACTGGGCAGTCCCTTCCTCTGGCCTGGGGTCGAGGGCCCCGACAGCCCCGACAGCCCCAAGCCTGGGGCCCCGCACGCTGCGGCCCATGCCGGAGCGGCCTCGCACTTCTCCCTGGAGCACCCCACGGTGAGCAGAGAGCCACCCCTGCCGAGAGGGGCGTGGGACTGGTGGCCGGTGGCTAAGTGGGCGGTGTACAGGGAGTGGGCAGCGTGGCAGACTCCGGGGCCCTGGGTCCTTCTGCCCTTCTGGCCAGGATGCTGAGGCGTGAGCCATCCCCTGCCTGTCCCCAGAGATGGCTGCCTGTCCTCGAAGCACAGGGCCACCCCAGCAAGCCACGGGCATGTGTGCTGCCTCATCCATGCCCTGAGCCTCCAGCCCAGTTGGCCTCCCCTTCTTGGCTCTTAGGTCCAAGGCTAAGTTTTCTGTTTCCTTCCTGTGTCTTTCTTACCCTTGCCCGATTACCAAACCCCTTTCCTTCCCACCCTTCAACCTGCCTGACTCCATCTCTCAATCCTTTCCCTACCTTGGCTTTCCTTCTCCCTCTCTCCCTGTGAGCTCTTCTCATCTCCGGCTCCTATTCTCCTCCCTCCCACACCTCTCTCTCCTCTGTCCTATCCCCGCCTCCTTCTCCTGTCTCTTTGTTGCTGGGGTGTGTGTGTGTGTGTGCCTATGTGTGTGTGTGTGTGTATGACCTCCTCCTCTTTCTCCCTCTGTGTCTCTTTGTCAATCCCCCGCCACCACGACAATTCCCCTCGTTGCCCTCTGAACCCCACTCCCCTGACTCTCCGGCTCCCCTCCTGGGCTGGTCCTCCCCAGGACAGACAGCTGTTTGACACCATATCCCTGCTGATCCAGGGCTCTCTGGAAGGGGAGCTGAAGCTGATGGACGAGCTGGCAGGCCCCGGGGGCCAGCCCTCTGCCTTCCCTCCCGCTCGCAGCCCGGGCGGCTCCGACCCACAGGTTACTGTGTCCCCCGTGCTATGCCGGGCTGTGCCATGCTGTGCCGTGCTTCGGGGGAGGTGGGGGTGTTTCCTGCCCACTGGGTGGCTGGAGAAAGAACAGCCTCAGGGCCTCAGTTGAGCTTTGGGCTTGGCAGGAGGCAGCCGGGGGTTCTTAAGAGCTGAGATCAACCCTTGGAACACATACTTGGAAGGTAGGGACATTGAGATTGCACTTCCGGGGAGAAGGATGAATGGAGGAGAGGTTTACAGAAGGGATTGTCGGAAAGAACCTGGACAAGAAGAGGAGGGGGCAGAAGACAAGTTGGCAGTGAGACCCTAGTGGGTGGAGGAAGTGAGGTGCCAAATCCAGGGGAGAAGGTCTTTTGGGGATAGTGCGGGTGGTCAGGGGGCCTGCGGAGGGATATGTCTTGGGCCACAGTTGCCTCTTCCCTCTGTCCAGCACCCATCCCCAAAGCCTCTGTTTGGTGGCTTTTTTAGCCATGGAACCACCAGACATGATGAGTGCTCTCAGTAGCCAGTGCTTTCTGACCTGGCCCTGAGAGCGAATGGAAGGTTCCAGCTGAGAGTGGGTTCTGGGGACCTCGCTGTGAAATAAGACTGGGTGTCCCTCGTAAGCCCAGTCCCTTTCCACAGCTCTGCATGTTTTTCTCCACCAGACTCATCAAAACGCAGCTCTTCAGCTTTCTGGGGTTCTCCTGCCCACCTCTTCTCCCCTTGTGACCTGTCTGGCTGCCCTTGACCCCTTCTGTTTGGCAGAGCGCCCTGCCATCTCTCCTAGGTCAGGCGCTGCAGGGAAGCCCCCAGTAGGCCTGGAGTGGAGGCAAGGAAACAGGTTGTTAGTGGGAGATAGAAAAGCCTAGTGTTCCACAGTCTCTGCCGGGTGGAGGGGAAGGAAGGCAGCTTCCCAGTACCTGGGACACCTGTAGCTTGATCCAAAGAAACAGACAGTGAGCCTCACATAGGAAGGGACACTGCCTCTAGGGTTCCTGACCTCTTCAATCCCCTCTTGGGATTCAGTCTCAGATAGGCTACAGGGACTTCAACCTGGCAATGACCTAGAATGATCAGTGAGAGAGCATGTCCTTTCCCAAGACCTCCCATCCTAAAGGAGGTTCACGGGATGGGGGTGGGGGGGTACAGGGAGAGAAGAGGACATGATGGGGTGATCAGGCAGATGGGAGGGATGGCCCTCCCCTCCCCCGGGGTGCTGTAAGCCCTGAAATCGCCCCCCAGATCCCCAGTGAGCCAGCCAGTTTGCACGGTGGCAGCCCACCCCAGCATGCTCAATTCAGACTGGCGGCAGGAGGAGAGCATCTCCCAGAACCCAAGCTGAAGAGGGCGGGCAAGCTGCTGGCAGGCGGAGGAGGGCCCAGGAGGGGAGAAGCCAGAATCTGGGGGCAGGCCAAGTCCTGCCAGGCTTTTGGAAGCAGAGAGAATAGGCAGAAAACAGTCATCAGATTGGCGGCTTTGTCCCCAGCGCCCCCCACGCTGCTCTGTCTGTGCTGAGAGCAGAGAGGCGCTTTGCTGGCCTTTCTTCATTTTTTTTTTCCTGGTCTCATCTTTCTGAGAGTCTGAAAGCCCTCCCTGCTCCCCGCTTCCTCCCTGGCTGGTGGTAGTGTGGGAGGGGGCCGTTCAGGTTCCTGGGGTATCTTTAGAATAAGTTTCTGCTTCTCCTGCTTTGTGGGTTCTGCCCTGGCTCTTTTGGTGCTGCAGCCTCTCTGATCAGAGGAGGGGCTTGAACGGGGGGGGGGGGGCTGTCAGTTGACTTGGGAGAGGGGTGGGGAGAGAAAAGAGAGGCCTTCCCCCCACCCCTCTGTGCTTCGTGGAAAGGGGGAGAGGGGGGCTCTTTGTGTGCGCACGTGTGTGTGTGCGTGTGCATGTGTGCGTGCACGCGCGTGCGTGTGCATGTGTGCGTGCACGCGCGAGCGTGTGCGCTGTCCTGGTTTCTTATGCCTGATAATCTCTCTCCCTGTCTAGATCCCTCTAGCTGAGATGGAGGCTCTGTCTCTGACGTCAGAGATTGTGTCTGAACCGTCCTGCTCTCTAGCTCTGACGGATGACTCTTTGCCTGATGACACTCACACACTCTTACTTAGTGCCCTGGAGAGCAATGTACTTACACATGGCCCCTTACTGCTCCCCCAGCCTCCCCAGGGGCTGGGCTGGTTGCAGGGCTCCAGATCCCTCCCCTCCTCTCTCTCTCTCTGCCACCAGGCCCCACCCGGAGGCATTCACCAGCAGGCACTTGGTGCCCCAGGCTTGGCTAGGTCTTTCCAGTTCCCCACTGTGGACAAAGAAATTAGACAAGATTAAATTGCGGCCTCAAGGGCCCAGGGGCACAGTTGTGAACGAGTTAATCCAGACATCCAGGAGTAACACAGCCCAAAACAGAGGTGGCATCTGGCAGCTGACCAAGGGGCCTGCCTGGATGCGGAGTCAGTCTCTGTATTTGGAGCCTGTGCAAGCCAGCCCTTCCCCTCCCCTCACCCCTCCTTCCCACGTCCTCGCCACATGAGCCATTCCCCCCCTCCACGCAGTGGGTGAAAGCTATATCTCTGTTGGTACCACTCTGCCCTTCCGCCTGGGAGGCTGTCCCTGTCTCCTCGTCGCTGTCCCTGTGTGTCCCCATGTCCTGGGGGAGAGGGGTGCTTTGTGTTTGGGACAGCTTCTCCACCCTTGCCCAGCTCCCCTTCCCCTTCAGACTGCGAGCAGCCCCCTCTGCCCTGCCTTGCCCCTCCTCTACTGACTTAAAAGACAGGAGCTCCTTCCTCATAGCAGGGCTCAGCTGGGGTAGGGCCTTGACCACAGGCTGGGGGTCCCTAGGGGTCTTGGGGTGCCTGACAGAAGTGGAGCCTGGGGCTGAGAGGGGAAGCAAAGGCTCCAGACTCTTCCAACAGCCCCTGATGGGGCTGCTTAACCGGCTGGGCCTGTGTGGGGACACGGACCCTCCAGCCTCTCTGAGAACTAGGAATGGAGGGTACAGGGGACCCCCAAGGAGGAAGGGGGCCACGGGGAGATGGAGAAATCTTTTGGGAGCAAACCTTGGCTCCTTCCATCTGGGGTCAAAAACTGATTACTGCTTTTCTTTGAAATAAATTTAAAAAACTCACTCCCACCCTCAATCTGTCCAGTAAGGGAGGCCCTGAGTCCATGGAATTCAGGGTATTCAAACCTTGCCTCCCACCGCCCATTTGCCACCTGCCAGAGTCATTGAGTAATCAAAAGGGGGGGGCAGTCAGGTGAGCCAGCTGACATTCCCCTAGAGGTCACCTGTCATCAAACCCACATTAACCCAGCTCCTGCTCAGTGCTGGGTCCCGGGCCTGTCTTCAAGTACTGGGAGCGAGGCAGCCTCTGCTGTGTAGGCAGGCCCTGTTCACTGGGTGCATCCTCCCCATTCCCCGCCACCCCCCAAAGCCCCAGCGCAGGGATACGGGGGTGCTTTTAGCTTTTGGCCTCTGTCTTCCGCTGTGCTGCTCAGAGGCTCTTAATGCCCCCCCCAACCACCTCTTGAACCACCTGCTGGGCTGGGCCTGGGGGCTGCTCTCCCTTTTTTGGACACCTTCTCACTCCTCCACCAACCGCACCAGGAGGCTGGGGCGGGGGGGCGATGCAGTATTGGATAGCTTTCTGGGGCAGGGACTCCTCCCACCTGCTTCCTTGCTGTGCTGGAGGGCTCATCCATGTGTCTGCCCCCTTTTCCCCCTCCAACTAACTCATTGCATTACCTCCCTGTGGGGGGAGGGGATGGGGCCAGAGCCTGGTGGGGGGAGGGCTTCTGGTTTCTGTTGTCCAGCTCTGCCTCAGGTAGCCAATCCGGATGCCCCCTCTTTTCCCCACCTCCCTCCCCTGTTCCTTTTGCAGATGGAGCCCCACCCCGAGGAGATGCCCCTCGCATCCGCATCCGGACCAGACCTGCTGACTGTGCGGAAGTCTGGGGTCAGCCGGACGCACTCCCTGCCCAACGACAGCCTCATGTGCCGGGATGGAAGCACCGCCGATGGCTCTCTAGGTTCCAGAAGCTGGGGGCTCCCCAAAGCTCAGTCAGGTAGCAGGGCTCAGGTAGCAGGGCTCAGGCAGGCCGGCTGGGCTCACACAGGGAGACCCCATCCTTGCTTCAGCCCAGTCCTGACCTGGGGGGGGGGGCACTGAGGCAGCAAGAAAGGCATCTCCGACCTCCAAGGGACCCCCAGCCTGCGGAGAGTGGCTTTCAATCCAGGATGAGTGGTCTTTGGGGAAGGTAGAGGCCCCAGCGGGGGAAGGAGAGTGGAAGGAGAGTGGAGGGGAAGGACTTAGGTGAGAGCCAGACCACTGACCTTCCAGTTCTTCTCTCTCCTCCCCCCTCTGCCCACAGGCTCTGTCTTCTCCGTCCACTCCCAGCCAGCAGACACCAGCTACACCCTGCAGCTTCCCAAAGACACACCCGACCTGCTCCAGCCCCACGGCCCTCCTGCCTGGGGCACCATCCCCAAGCTGCCCCCACCAGGCCGCTCCCCCTTGGCTCAGAGGCCGCTCAGGCGCCAGGTGAGCAGGTGTGGAGAGGTGGGCCCGGGCCTCGCGCCGGTCTCTCTGCTGGGAACCCTAGGCTGTTGGTGACGACCAGGGTTGCCACGTCCATTCTTCCAGCAGATGTGTGCTGTGCGCGGACCATGAGCCAGAGGCAGGTCTAGGTACCGGGGACACGGTACCGGGCAAAGCAGAAGTGGTCTGGGCCCTTGTGGTGTTTGTATCCCCCTCCCTTCTTTCACTGAGGAGGCCTGGAGACCAGGCCACGGTTGCTCAGGGACACGGGTCAACTTGGCAGGAGAACCACGTCTCTGGACTCCCTTACCCTGGCCCAGTTAGCCTCTGTACCTCAAGACTTAGCTAAGGGACACAAGGCACGTTTTAGGGACCTCCGCCTTCGGCCAAGCCCAGGGCCCACGTTCCAGGGGTACGGAGCTGAGGCTCAGGCAGTCACGGAAGGCTCGTCTGTCCCCACTGTGACAAGGCCACAGCCTGTGCCCTGTGTGCCTTTATGTGTGATCGTGGCCACGTGAGAATCGACTCAATGCCACACACTTGAGGACGCAGGCCGCGCCCTTGTCCATTTTACAAAGACACAGAGCAGCTTCTGCGTGCCGGGCACGGGGGACCCAGCCCCTGCCCTCCGGAGCTCACAGACTAACCGCAGACACAAATGTGGTAGAACAGCTGCGGCGATAGGGCTCAGCGGCCGGGAGGCACGTGTGCGTGGTGCAGGGACCGAAGAGAAGCACGGGGTTAGTTTTAACTTGGGGATGGAGATTGTCAAGCACCGTGTCACAGAGAACCTGAGCCCATAAAGTTGAGGAGTGCCTGTCATTCCAGAAGGGTATTCAAGGCCAAAGAAATAGCCTATATGCAAAGGGCTGGGAGCAGAGCTGGCCCAGTGATTTCCTGTGTCCCCGGGGCTGGGAGCTTCCGAAAGCCATTCCTGCAGGTGTGCGGGAAGGACAGGGGACATCAGGCTGCACATGGCCCCTGTCTCCCAATAAGACCAACTACTGTCACTCTTGCTTAGGGTGGGCCTGCAGGGGAAGGAGGGGGTTATCTGGGATGGGGGGGCGGGGGACATGGGCGGAGGCCAGTCCCTGGGGGAGCGGAAGCCCCTGGGCTGAGCTCTCCTCCCACCTCCCACAGGCAGCAATAAGGACTGATTCTCTGGACATGCAGGGCCTGGGCAGCCGGGAAGACCTGCTGTCCGAGGTGAGTGGGCCCTCCCCGCCTCTGGTCCGGGCCTCCTCCTTCTGGGGCCACTTGGGCACCCAGGTGCAGCAGCAGCCCCGCCGCCAGAGCAAGATCTCGAAGCACATGCCCCCGCCGGCTCCCTGCCCAGGCTCAGAACCCACCTGGAGCAAAGGCCCACCAGAGACCAGAAGCAGCTTAGAGCTGGACACGGAGTTGAGCTGGATTTCAGGAGACCTCCTGACCGTGGGCAGCCAGGAGGAGCCCCTGTCTCCGCGGGACCTGAAGAAGTGTCACAGCGTGGAGGCGCAGAGCTGCCGGCGCCGGCCTGCATCCTGGCTCGATGAGCAGAGGAGACACTCCATCGCGGTCAGCTGCCTGGACAGCAACTCCCAACCCAGCCTGGGCCCTGACCCCTCTAGCCTTGGGGGCCAGCCTCTGGGGGGGCCTGGAAGCCGGCCCAAGAAAAAACTCAGCCCACCTAGTATCTCCATAGACCCCCCAGAGAGTCAGGGCCCTCGGCCCCCACCCAGCCCTGGCGTCTGCCTCCGGCGGAGGGCTCCGTCCAGCGACTCCAAGGATCCCTCGGCCTCCGGCCCCCTTGACAGCATGGCTGCCTCGCCCCCCCCAAAGAAAGACGTGCTGAGTCTCTCCGGGTTAGCCTCTGACCCAGCAGACCTGGACCCCTGAGTCCTGCCCCTCTTCCCCCACTCACCTTTCTCCACTGGGTGCCAACTCCTAGCTCCTCTTCCCGGGCTATGTTCCTGAACAACGTTCCGTATGGACTCCAAGGAGGCGCTCCTCCCCGCCTCAGTGGCGCTGGGAACCGACGAGCAGAACTTCCAGAGTGTTCAGAGCAGCAGCCCTGGCCACCCTGGGTCCAGGCAGAAAGAGAGAGGCCCAGTGCAGCCGAGGTTCCCAACACCAGGAGCTACTGGGAGAAAGCAATACGTTTGTGCAGAATCTCTATGTATATTCTATTTTATTAAATTAATTCAATCTAGTATATGCGGGATGTACGACATTTTGTGACTGAAGAGACTTGTTTCCTTCTACTTGTATGTGTCTCAGAATATTTTTGAGGCGAAGGCGTCTGTCTCTTGGCTATTTTAACCTAAAATAATGAGTCTAGTTATATTCCCTCTTCTTGCAAAGCACAAGCTGGGACCGAGAGTGCATTACAACCCTTGCCGGTGGCCCATCTTCAGCGGAAAGCGAGAACCACTTTGGAAACTGTAATGTAACTTATTTTCTCCTTTAACCCCGCCATCCTTTTCTGTAGGAAAAAAAAAGAGACAAAGAGAAAAATAAGATTTTACAAATGAAATGGAACCTTTTTATATATATACATACATACATATCTATATCTATAATAAAGTAATTTTCCAAAATAAAAAATTAATCCCGGTCCAGAGTAAAAGCGAGAGGGACAGAGTTAGGCATTTCCAGGGGCCACTGGGGAAAGACCGGCCCTGGAGCTGCGGAGCGGGCCGCGGGCAGGGAGGGGGTGGGAGCTGTCTCCGTGTGCGTGCGTGTGTGCGTGTCTGTCTGTCGGTCTGTCTGGGGCAGAGAGAACCTAACCCTCTCCCAGGGAGGGCTGCAACCTCGCAGCCTCACCTCCCGGCGGGCAAGGGAGGAGGGCCCTCCGCTGGCGGGAAGGCTAGGCAAGCAGGGTCTGCGTCTTCCGCAGCGTTCTCGCTTCCTCCACGCCAGGCAGCTCTGTGCATGTCATTCCAGATTAACTCTTATTTCTGCTGACAGCTATCAGCCGCACATTGAAAGCTGGAAATTGGCATAATGAAGCTGTTTTGGCTAATGGGGCCGACGGAGACTGGGGGGGGGGGAGGGGGCCTCAGCTGCTGCCCACGGGATCTGCGGGTTGGCGGGGGAGGGGCCAGCGCGTCTGCGTTTGCCTTCCCCGGGCTTCAGGCCGCCCTGAGCTGGGTCGGCGGGGCTTCGGCCTCCCGCCTTAGAGGTCCCGCTGGCCGGCACTGTGGGCACTGCTCCGTCGAGCTGGCCGTGGGCTTAAGCGGCGCAAACAGAGCGGGCTGCTCCCTCCCGACACCGAGGGGGCCGCGAGTTCAAAGGCGACCTCCCGGGGGAGTCGGTGGGGCCAGGCGGCCAGGCTGCGGACTGCGGAGCCGGCCCCCTGGAGGGTGATGAATGAGCTCCATCAAGGTGTTTACATGGTCTGCTGTTGCCCGCCCAGTGGGAGCCCGCCGAGGAGGAAGGGGGTGAAGGCGGCTTGCGGGGTGGGAGGGCGGTGAGGAGGGGGAGGGGAGGGGGGCTACTGGTGTGGCCCAGAACCTCGTTTCTGGGGCTATCTTGGCAATACTCTGGTGTCTGAAACCCTGGTGCCAAGAGGCAGTGCCACAGGCACCAACCACGGGCTCAGCCAGCCTGTCCCCTGCCCGCCACCGCAAACACCCACCCTGACCTGGCATCCCTACCCCCTCATCCCCAGCACCTTCAAACCCCAGGACCCTTGAAACCTCAAAGGCAGCTCCAGTGGGGTGGCCAGGACCCCCTGAGCCCCCCCTCTGAACTTGGGATGAGCCTGGAATGGGGAGGGGTGCCAGGCTGCGGGGCGGATGGACCTGGAGGCTTTGTCCCATCCTGTTTTCTAAGCTGGCGAAAGTATTTCTAATTGTTCTTCTGGACAGAAATACACTTCTCCTTGAAGCAAACACCTGGCTTTATCCTCTTGGGCTGTGCAACAGCGTGAAACTCTTTTTCCTCTGGCCTCCTTGGGTAGAGAGAGGGGGCTGCTTGTAGGAGATGACTTTTTTTTTTTTAAAGCAAAACTGTACAAAATTCCTAGAGTTTTGTCCACCTGGGTCTGCAGATTAAGCTTTTATATTTTTGTAGAATCCTGTAGCTGTCTATGATGAGGGTGTGAGAGCCGGGGAGGGGGCTCTGGGGCTTTTTTTCTTCTAATGGTTGGAAGATTCTGGGTCAAATGAAGCCAGAGAGCTGGGCTATAGCCCCCTCTCCTCCAACCCAGGCTCCCCCCTCCCCCTGCCCCCAGGAAGCCCTGGAGTCAAAGTAGATATTTTAGGGGATAGAATCGTGGCCTCTCCCCCACCCATCTTCCCCCAACAATCCCCCCCAAAACAACGGAAAATCTTTATCAATGATGGAAACTGTTATGTCTCATTAAAAGCGGAAATAGGGGCTCCTGGGTGGCTAAGTGGATTAAGCCTCTGACTCTTGGTTTCCGCTCAGGTCATGATCTTGGGGTCCTGGGATCAAGCACCAGGTTGGCTCTGTGCTCAGCAGGGAGTCTGCTTGAGATTCTCCCTCTCCTTCTGCCCCTTCCCCCCACTCGCACAAAGTCTCTCTCTCCCCCCTCAAATAAATAAATCGATCTTAAAAAATAAAAAAAAAATTGGAAATAATAACACTGCTGATTCTTATTAATAGTAGTAATAATGATGATGGACACCTCATGACGTCTGTCTGGATGGCTGTATCTGCTCAGAGTACATGGGGAGTGGAGGAGCCTGAAGGAGGCCGGGAGGAGCCTGAAGGAGGAGCCTGAAGGAGGCCGGGATGAGGAGGGGCTGGTGGCAGCAACGTAGGTCTTGGATTAAGGCCTGGGGTGGGGGGCAGGGTTGGAACCAGCCAGGAGCTTCAGGGCAGTGGGAGCCTTTGGAGGTAAGAACACCTACCCCGGCCCTTCTGCTCTCAGCCTTCTCCTTGGGGGTTCAGGGGGAATTGTGTCAACAGCAGCCGGCCCCCACCTCGGGCTTGTCTGCCTCTGCTTCCTCCCCCCCAAGACTCCAGGAAAAGGTCTGCCTGGGGGTGGGGGGTGGGGACTGGCAAGAGGAGAGAGCAGAGCTGGTGCTAAAAACAAGTCAGAGGCCCCTCTGCAATCTCTCACTTACTCCTCCCACCACCCTAACAAGGATACCAGGCTTTCATTTTTTTCCACGAGGCAATGGGTTCAGAGAGGGTTAGTGACCTGCCCAAGATCACACAGGCAGGAGATGGCAGAGTTGGGTCATCCTAGGTCTGGCCAACCTCTAGCCCACTGGCTTCACACAACCCTGCCTCTTCTCATTGGGGAGGGAATGGGGCGTGGTGCAAGGAATCCTGATCCCGGAATTGCTGGCAGGGGAGGCCTTTTCCAAGGCCTTTGCATTTGCGTTTGTGGAAATGGGTTCCGGGCTCCGCATACTCGGAAGCTAAGGAACCCACCGTCCTTCTGCTCCTGTGAGGAGAGAGACGTTTACAGGGGGAGGTGTCCCTCAGCTCCAGGTGTTCGTCCAAGAACTGGCCAAAGCTGGTTCTGCGATCACCCAGTTTCCCAGGCATCCCCTTTCCCTGGCATAAAGCTGCCCTGGAACCACAGAGCACCGCCCCCCCGCCACCCCTCTTGTCCTTCCTGTCCTCTCCCTGTGCTCCACCCAGGCCTCTCCCACTTTCCAAACAGCTTTCACCTCCATCGTCACCCTTAGTCCCCACCCATCACAACCTGGTGCCCCATGGCCTTGCCTCGCCTTTCCTGGGCCCGCTGAGCCGGCGGACCTGGGGGCTGGGCGCTGTAGTGCAGTGAGGACTTCAGACACCAGGTGGCAGCACAAAGCACCTTCACCACCACCCCCCACCCGGTGCTCCTTCTGTAGAGGGACCTGGCCAGGGAGAGGACAGCACACTGACGGACACCTTCTACAGACGCGTGCCCTGCATAGCCCTCCAAAGGAGGAGACACGCGCACGGGCCCAATGAAGTGTTTGTGCATAGGGGATCCCAGCCTTGGGAGTGCGGAGTCCACAGCGCCCAGTGATTCCTGCCTAAGGCCAGGGGACCCAGGACTCATCCAGGACAGTGGCTGTCAGGAGCGAGTTCAGTTGTGGGCTGGCTCCCCCCTCCGAGGACACAGCGAGGCAGGTCAAGGAGGTGGCAGGTCCGGCAAACACCCAGGGGGGAAATCGACTAAGAACTTCAGAACTCTGTCTGAGCCCCAGTCCAGGTGTGGGAGCTGCTGACTGTGGCCCAGGGAGCTAATTAATTCTTCTTGCTTTGAAAACTCCTGAATCGGGCACAGCAGCCAGTGCTCACATGCGTGCCAAATCAGATCAATTCGGGTTGCGTTGCGGAGGCCACGAGGGGGCTCTGTGTGGCCCCCACCAGGCTGGAATCTGGACAAAACAGGTTTCCGCCCAACCACATGGGAGAAGAGAAGGGGGAGACTGGAGCTGGGTAGCTGGATCTTGTTCGGGGGTGCTCCAGGCCTCCAAGGAGCCACAGGGGCTCAAAAGACTCAGGCAGTGAGTGAAGGGGAGAACTAGAATAGCCTTTGCTATCCCACACCCTTCCCTGCCCTAGTTCCCACCTGGCTCTCTGCGTTTGCAGCATTTCCTGTCCCTGGGTCTCCCTGTCCCTGCCTTGCTCTGCTTTCTTCTCTCTGCTGTCATTCCTGCTCAGAGCTGTACCTTGCAATTATCTTATCTTTCCATCTCCCTGCCCGGAAATCTCCGCTGGGTTCCCCTGGGATGCTCACCCGTGGGGGAGGCACAGCACACGCTCCGCCCATCCCTCCTGGAGCTGCAGTCAGTTGGAGGGGAGGATGGGGTTGGGCCACAAAACTTGGGGGGGGGGTGTGTGCAGCCCCTGTCTCTGCTGCAGCCCAACCCACAGGTCTTTATTTCTCCTCTCAGGAGCCTCCAGCTGGAAACATCTTGGTTCTGGAAAGTCGAAAGCAGAGTGGACAGTGCCCACTGCTGGGACTGTAGCTGAGACCACAGTAGCCTCACTAAGTCCTCTTCTAAGGACACGAGATACTTGTTTAGTCAGTCAACAAACATTTCCTGAGGCTCAATCTTACCAGTCACTGTCCCGGGTGCTGAGGATACAGCAATGAACAAATGGGCTTGGTTCCTATTCTGAAGATGTACACAGTCTCCTGGGGGAGGTGAGCAAGACAACCAGTGAGTACAAGGGGGGTGGGGACGGTGCAGAGGAAGGGTCCTTAGCCCAGGATGGGGGTGAGGGAGGTCCATGGAAGGTTTGGGGGGGGCTGTGGGGCTTGAGTGAAATCAAAGATGGGTAGAGTTTGCCAAGTTTAGAAAGGGAGGGGAGGTGTAGGGAGGGGACTGTGCGAACAACCCTGAAGATGGGCTGGGGGGTGGGGCATGAATGCAACAGCTCAGAACACTAGAAATACATCCTGCTCAAAGCAGCCACAAGGAAACAGTCCCGCACTTGAAGCCGGGGAGCTCCTCCACCCCTGCCGGGATAAGACATCTCAGGGCCTCCGTTTTCTTGCTCTGGTAGAGCCAAAACAATCATATCCTAGGAGTTTCATCGTTGTCATTCAAGGACTGTGCGAAACGGATCACCTTCTAAGAGGGGCCAGAAATGGCAAAACCCCAGTGAATACCTCGAGAGAGATTGGAGACATTGAGGATTGCTAAGGTCCCCTCCCATGATCCCGGAGGTTCCCACCCAAAGCCGTGAGCTCGGGAAGGGCTTTCCAGTGGCAAGATGGGATGGTGCCAAAGGGACAGTTCTTCAGTCCCCAGGGTCCTGGCCCCACGCTAGAAGCAGGGTTGGAGAAGGAGCCCCAGTTGCTCACCACAGAAGCCTGGATCACCAGGGCTGCAAGAGACCTTAGATGGCATTTTGTCCAAGTTGTTCAAGAAACCTCGTCCCAGAGACCTCAAAGGCCTTGTTGAGGTCACATGGTACACAGAAGTTACTGTCTGGGGTGGGGAGGGGGGTGGGAGGTGACTCAGTCGGTCCTTGCGCTTGGGGACCTCTCAGACTGGCAGGGAAGACAGACTCTTCACGACTAAATATAACCGAAGGCACTCTGTGACGAGATGTGAAAGCTCTGGAAAGTCTTGGGCTCAGAGATGGGGGCAGGGTGGAGGGTGACTGGGTCAGTGGAGGGGAGGGGGGCAGACAAAGGGTGGAGAGGGCTTGCCCCGTGTAGGGGAAGTGGACCTCCACCCCCATCCCTCTGTCTGGGAAGGGGGAGCCTTATCCATCCTGCTCTGTCCAGTGAGGCTCAGATCTCGGTTCTGATAGCTCGTGACATAGACTTCCTTCTGGTCACTTCCTGCTAGCCCGGAGGGACAGGCTGTGGCTGGCTGCGTCTGTGTTATCTTGTGGGCCCACCCACGCCTGCTGCTAAGCAGCCAAGGAAGAGAACACCTCTTGAGAACAAGTACCAGGGAAGGGATCACTGGGGTGAACCTGGCAGACCCGGAAGACAGAGCCAAGACCACAGGGTTGGGGAGGTGGAGGGCTGGAGAGAGACGGGGCAGGGGTGGAGGGTGAGGGGGTAGGGATTCCTTCTCAGCCCCAGGAAGCGGCGGTGAATTGGCTTCTGTGCTCCTGCTGGGGGAGTGAGAGATAGAAGGATGGAGGACACAAAACGGCCAAGCTGGGGCAAGCAGAAGACCACTGACCCCAAATCCGTTTTACAGATGGAGAATGTGACGACTCAGCAGTGTGCTACTGCGGGGCTCCTTCTGGGGCCTCGCCTGCCCACCCCTCACCCCGCGGGGGCCAGAGTGGAGGAAATGAATCTGTGCGGGGGGTCTAGGATTGTCCCTGTTTCTCAGAAGCAAAAGTAGAGGCACAGAGGGGTGGGCAGCAACAGGCACACGATCGGGGAGCCACAGAACCTCAGGAAGGCAGCAATTTAAGAGAACCATGGGAAGCCACCGTCTGTATGGTGCTCGGCCCCCCTCCTATTCCCTGTCCTTAGGCACACCGCACACACCGGCTCGAGTCATGTGCTGGTTTCTGCCAGTTCCCAGGTAACTCCCGGAGAGGTCGACTTCCCCATCGGCTGGGCATGTAAGCATTCCCATTTCACGGATGCGAAGACTGAGGTCCAGAGATGACCTTGACCTCACCAGGGATATATTCACGGAGGACGTCTTGCTAAGTCACTTTCCACGGCTCTATGACTTACTGGCCCGTCAGAGTTATGCCTCTTGGACACAGACCCTGCTCCAGCCCCATCAGCCTCAGTATCTGGAGGGGCATCTTTCCGGCGCTGCCCACTGGCCACTCGAAGGAGTCCTCACTGTATCAGCGGCTCCCCACGCTCCTGGCCCAAAGTCCCTCCCGGAGCCGCAGTCTCAGAGAGGCTCTGTCGCAATTCGCAATTCGAAAGGACAAAGAGATTCCACCCAAAGAGCCAAAGGCAGGGCCCGGGGGGCGGGCGGGCACGTTCTGGGTAAGGAGGTGTCCCGGCCCGAGGGCGCGCACCGGCCAGCCCCTGCGAGGGCCCTGGGGAGGGGGCGATGCGACGCCAGGAGGAGGTCTGGCCATAGCCGGGTCCCTGGGGGCCTCGGGGACCTGTCCTGCCCTCACCGGCGCAGAAAGAGCCTGGGGAAGGAGGCACGAATCGGAAGATGCCCCCACATGTACTAGAGCTCAGTTGTCCACCTTTACACCTGCGCCCTCTCTCTCTCCGGCATCCAGAGTGCCTGCCTGTTCAACCCGGCTGATAGTTTGGGAAGCTGTCTCTGCTCTTCTTGAAAAGCAATCCTGCCACCTTCTTTTCTCTGGAGTTAAGAGAAGCTAGGAAGCAGGGAGTCCCCCTCCAACCCTCTCCATTTTTTTTTTAAGATGTTATTTATTTATTTGAGAGAGATAGAGGAAGAGAGAGCAAGAGAGTGGGGGGCAGAGGGAAAAGCAGACTCCCTGCTGAGCAGGAAGTCCCATGTGGGACTCAATTCCAGGACCCTGGGACCATGACCTGAGCTGAAAGCAGATGCCTAACCGACTGAGCCATCCTTTTATAGATGGGGAAAGGGAGGCCCAGGGAGAGGAAGGGACTTGCAAAGTCACCCAGTTAGAAGAAAACAGAGCTCAGGAAATGATCTCATATTCAAGGGGCTTGTCCATGGTCATGTGAGGGATGCCCAGCTTAGGCTGACCTCAAATCCAGGGCCTCTGATTTTTTTTTTTTAAAGATTTTGTTTATTTATTGGAGAGACAGAGAGAGAAAGAGAGAACAAGAGTGGGGGGGGGAGTTTGGGGGAAGGTGCAGAGGGAGAGAAAGAAGCAGACTCCCCGCTGAGCAGAGAGCCCGAAGTGGGGCTTGATCCTGAGACACCAGGATCACAACCCAAGCTGAAAGCAGACGCTTCATTGACTGAGCCACCCAGGTGCCCTGAGGGCCTCTGATTTTTCAATCGCTAACTCTTTTTTCCATTTCAAGTATGTGTACCTATGTGCCCGATGTTCGTGTGCCCGGGGTGTGCCATCCACGGGTGTGCTCTGTGTGGGTGTGGATGCGTGTGTGTGTACAGAGTGTGCATACCCAGTCAGGAGCCCTGTTCTCGGGGTGTTTCAAACTCGGGACCTCTACAATGGAGTACCTATAAAATAGTATCTTTGAGGGTCTCTTTTTCCCTCTGGGTCACTAATCAAAGACAGTGCAACCCTCTTGCCCACCCCCGTCCGTCATCCCGCTTGGATTCATCGCTGGTCACCAAGTCCAGAGGTTGTGCCTGGGCTCATGAGCCTACTGTGTTTCACAGATCTCTGGGGAGCCTGGCTGGCATGGCCAGAACAAGGTCACCCTGTCTCAGCTAGCTGGGCAGAGGACATGCAAATTGAAGGGGCAAATACCCCCAAGCCTCAAGGGCAAAGGCGCCCTGTGCCTGGGGGGGCGACAGTGAACTCCAAGAGCCTAGTACTGCCCAGAGACAGGCTTTGAGGACGTGGAGGTGAGGAACCCCTGACTCCCTTCCTGTTCCACGCTCAGGGCCGCTTTGGCTCTACCTTCCCATGATATTGCAGAATCTAAGCGATTCCACAGAACTTGGGGGCTTGAAGCAGCTCTAGTCCAGCCTTTACTGCAGAGCTTGGGAAGCTGAGAGCCAGGGAGAGGATGAACTTGCCAAGGTCACACAACGGTAAGTGGCCGATCGCTGGACTGGGAAGCAGGCCCCCTGAGTTATGGCTCCAACTTGGCCACTGTCTGTGCGTCCTGGGGCTTCTAGGCCCTTGCCCCTAGATTCCTTGCTGCTCATGAGCTGTCTGGACTTTCTCTGAGGACCTCAGGGTCCATGCGAGGCAGTTAATCTATTTTATGTCCAAAGGATGAACCCCTTGTGGAGGTCTCTGCTTGGATACCTCAAAGGACAGGGAAATCACTCCTCTTCCTCCTCCCAGTCTAAACACCTTCCATCTTCCACATGACCTTCTGACTCCGGAAAGTCGTGCCAGGCTGCACCCAGCCCAACGTGGTTGGAGTCAGGAAGTGGGCTGGGGAGAAGGCAGGAAGGCTCCCAGCTCCTCCGCTAGAAGTTTGCAGCACTGAGACCAGGGAGGGCCTGAAGCTTGGAGTTCTGGATGCCTCCATTGATGGTGGGCTAGTTTGCATCTCATTTGGATTGTATATTATTCGGGTAGACTTGTCCTTGAATCTTTTATCTCAGGGGCCTGCAGGGGACCCATCTTGTGGGAAGTAATTCAGGCCTGTCGGGCCACTTGTTTTCCAAGCCTTTTTTAGCTTACCTGCACAGCCTCAGTCACTCCACCTGTGAAATGGGAGAATAACCCATTTCCTAAGTGCCTCCCAAGATTGCTGTGGAGATCACGTGAGCGGGGAAGGGAAAATGATTTTGAGAACTACAATACTTTCTGTGGGGGACTGACAGGTCCTGGTGTTCCTGGGACTGAGGGAAGTGAAAGAGAAATGAGGTTCGAAGTGGGAGTTCGGTCTGGGAAGGCCTAGACAAGAGGGGCTGACAGGGCTGCGGGGCCAGGGGCTCCTATTTCTTTGCCGGGGATCTTGTGGCTAAATCCATTGGCCTCAGCCCCAGCTGAGTCAGAGGGCAGGAGACTCCCAAGGGTCCGTGAGCCCCTGGACTTGTGCACATACAGCCGGGTGCTCACACACAGAATTCTCTGGGTGAACGATCTCTCTCTGTCTTTGACTCTCTCTCACGTCTGCCACGTTGGGGTAGATCACCAGCACTTCTGAGTGTGCCTGGAGAGTTTTTTGTTTTTTTAAAGATTTTATTTATTTGACAGAGAGAGAGAGACAGCCAGTGAGAGAGGGAACACAAGCTGGGGGAGTGGGAGAGGAAGAAGCAGGCTCACAGCAGAGGAGCCTGATGTGGGGCTCGATCCCATAACGCCAGGATCACACCCTGAGCCGAAGGCAGACGCTTAACCGCTGTGCCACCCAGGCACACCAATGCCTGGAGAGTTTTTGTGGCAATAAATTCCAAATGAATGAACTATCACCGAAGTGCCCTGGCTGATGAGGCCAGAGCAAAGATGCCTCTAGAATAAAGAAGTGGTAGTGTCCCTTTCTTGGCTGGCCCATTGCCTCCTACCTGGAGAATTACCTTCTTTGATGAGCAGTGGACCCAGGGGTGCACTCAAGTGGTAAAGAGAGTACAAGTGCCTCAGGAGGTCTTGACCTCTTTGCAAAATTAGCCTTGGTCTGATGTCCCAAGAAGCGCTGGGGAGGCTGATGTGGGCTCAGAAATCTGAAGGTCCTGACCGTGAGAACGGTCCAAAGATGGCACCGATTGCCTGAAAAGTAGTGAGCTCCCCAGCACTGAGGGTATGCAAGCATATGGTGAGTGACCACTTGGGAGGGATGGTGGAGAGGGGATTCAAGGCAAGGAAGGAGTTGGGATTCCACCCTGAAATTCTGTGACCAATTAGGGCGAGGGAAGATGTGGCCAGGAGAAGATTCACCGGTTCCTTCTCTGAGATTTCCTGACCTCTCTTTCCCTGGCTCTCTCTCTGCTTCAGACATGGAGTTTGCCTAGCAGCAGCTCTTGATAGAGACCAACGAGTCTGCCACTGGTCAGGCACTGGCACGCTCACCGTTCCATTGGCTGTCTGCCCATCCGAAGGGGGAGGCAAAGCCCTCAGCTCCCTGTCTCCTGCCCTGGTCCAGCTAGCTCCATCCTGTCACTCACTAGCTCTGTGACTTCTGGCAAATCGCTCACCCTCTCTGGGCTCCAGCTGAGCTTCGGTGGGCTCCGGGACCCCCTTCAGGTCCAGGTTCTCAATGCTGATTCTGGGAGGCTGATCCTTACACTCAGGGCCGTGGTCATGATTACAGCCCTCCAAACATTAGGGTATTAGGGACTTGGGCTTCTTCTTGGGTCTTTGCCCAACCGAGTAGGTGATTACCAGAGCGTGGGAGTAATGGACTCTGGTTTCAATGTACTTTGACTCTCAAATGAAAGTAATGACTTGCAAAGCTGTGGGCAGACTGGCAGAGGCAAGGCCTATCAGGTAGGCAGGTGGGTGAAAGGTGGGCACCCCTTCAGCCTACTGAGCACCAGCATTTTCCCCTTAAGCACCCAGTCCTCCCTGCCAGGTGAGGGCCTCTAGAATCCCCTCCCTCCGCCCCAGCTGTGGGGCAGCAAGGCTGGGGCTGGACCGCTTTGAGCCGCTGAGCTCCTAGCTCCTGCAGGAGGGTCCGTGGTCCCTTGTGGCCCTAGGCTGGCTTCTCCCCAGCCCGGCTATTCCCCAACAGCCCCTGGACCTGGGTCTTGAGGGCCAGAGATTTAGGGAAGGAAGTGAGTCAGAAGTAGCATTTGGGGGGCGCCTGGGTGGCACAGCGGTTAAAGCGTCTGCCTTCGGCTCAGGGCGTGATCCCGGCGTTATGGGATCGAGCCCCACATCAGGCTCCTCCGCTATGGGCCTGCTTCTTCCTCTCCCACTCCCCCTGCTTGNAAAAAAAAAAGTGGAAATAATAACACTGCTGATTCTTATTAATAGTAGTAATAATGATGATGGACACCTCATGACGTCTGTCTGGATGGCTGTATCTGCTCAGAGTACATGGGGAGTGGAGGAGCCTGAAGGAGGCCGGGAGGAGCCTGAAGGAGGAGCCTGAAGGAGGCCGGGATGAGGAGGGGCTGGTGGCAGCAACGTAGGTCTTGGATTAAGGCCTGGGGTGGGGGGCAGGGTTGGAACCAGCCAGGAGCTTCAGGGCAGTGGGAGCCTTTGGAGGTAAGAACATCTACCCCGGCCCTTCTGCTCTCAGCCTTCTCCTTGGGGGTTCAGGGGGAATTGTGTCAACAGCAGCCGGCCCCCACCTCGGGCTTGTCTGCCTCTGCTTCCTCCCCCCCAAGACTCCAGGAAAAGGTCTGCCTGGGGGTGGGGGGTGGGGACTGGCAGGAGGAGAGAGCAGAGCTGGTGCTAAAAACAAGTCAGAGGCCCCTCTGCAATCTCTCACTTACTCCTCCCACCACCCTAACAAGGATACCAGGCTTTCATTTTTTTCCACGAGGCAATGGGTTCAGAGAGGGTTAGTGACCTGCCCAAGATCACACAGGCAGGAGATGGCAGAGTTGGGTCATCCTAGGTCTGGCCAACCTCTAGCCCACTGGCTTCACACAACCCTGCCTCTTCTCATTGGGGAGGGAATGGGGCGTGGTGCAAGGAATCCTGATCCCGGAATTGCTGGCAGGGGAGGCCTTTTCCAAGGCCTTTGCATTTGCGTTTGTGGAAATGGGTTCCGGGCTCCGCATACTCGGAAGCTTAAAGGAACCCACCGTCCTTCTGCTCCTGTGAGGAGAGAGACGTTTACAGGGGGAGGTGTCCCTCAGCTCCAGGTGTTCGTCCAAGAACTGGCCAAAGCTGGTTCTGCGATCACCCAGTTTCCCAGGCATCCCCTTTCCCTGGCATAAAGCTGCCCTGGAACCACAGAGCACCGCCCCCCCGCCACCCCTCTTGTCCTTCCTGTCCTCTCCCTGTGCTCCACCCAGGCCTCTCCCACTTTCCAAACAGCTTTCACCTCCATCGTCACCCTTAGTCCCCACCCATCACAACCTGGTGCCCCATGGCCTTGCCTCGCCTTTCCTGGGCCCGCTGAGCCGGCGGACCTGGGGGCTGGGCGCTGTAGTGCAGTGAGGACTTCAGACACCAGGTGGCAGCACAAAGCACCTTCACCACCACCCCCCACCCGGTGCTCCTTCTGTAGAGGGACCTGGCCAGGGAGAGGACAGCACACTGACGGACACCTTCTACAGACGCGTGCCCTGCATAGCCCTCCAAAGGAGGAGACACGCGCACGGGCCCAATGAAGTGTTTGTGCATAGGGGATCCCAGCCTTGGGAGTGCGGAGTCCACAGCGCCCAGTGATTCCTGCCTAAGGCCAGGGGACCCAGGACTCATCCAGGACAGTGGCTGTCAGGAGCGAGTTCAGTTGTGGGCTGGCTCCCCCCTCCGAGGACACAGCGAGGCAGGTCAAGGAGGTGGCAGGTCCGGCAAACACCCAGGGGGGAAATCGACTAAGAACTTCAGAACTCTGTCTGAGCCCCAGTCCAGGTGTGGGAGCTGCTGACTGTGGCCCAGGGAGCTAATTAATTCTTCTTGCTTTGAAAACTCCTGAATCGGGCACAGCAGCCAGTGCTCACATGCGTGCCAAATCAGATCAATTCGGGTTGCGTTGCGGAGGCCACGAGGGGGCTCTGTGTGGCCCCCACCAGGCTGGAATCTGGACAAAACAGGTTTCCGCCCAACCACATGGGAGAAGAGAAGGGGGAGACTGGAGCTGGGTAGCTGGATCTTGTTCGGGGGTGCTCCAGGCCTCCAAGGAGCCACAGGGGCTCAAAAGACTCAGGCAGTGAGTGAAGGGGAGAACTAGAATAGCCTTTGCTATCCCACACCCTTCCCTGCCCTAGTTCCCACCTGGCTCTCTGCGTTTGCAGCATTTCCTGTCCCTGGGTCTCCCTGTCCCTGCCTTGCTCTGCTTTCTTCTCTCTGCTGTCATTCCTGCTCAGAGCTGTACCTTGCAATTATCTTATCTTTCCATCTCCCTGCCCGGAAATCTCCGCTGGGTTCCCCTGGGATGCTCACCCGTGGGGGAGGCACAGCACACGCTCCGCCCATCCCTCCTGGAGCTGCAGTCAGTTGGAGGGGAGGATGGGGTTGGGCCACAAAACTTGGGGGGGGGGTGTGTGCAGCCCCTGTCTCTGCTGCAGCCCAACCCACAGGTCTTTATTTCTCCTCTCAGGAGCCTCCAGCTGGAAACATCTTGGTTCTGGAAAGTCGAAAGCAGAGTGGACAGTGCCCACTGCTGGGACTGTAGCTGAGACCACAGTAGCCTCACTAAGTCCTCTTCTAAGGACACGAGATACTTGTTTAGTCAGTCAACAAACATTTCCTGAGGCTCAATCTTACCAGTCACTGTCCCGGGTGCTGAGGATACAGCAATGAACAAATGGGCTTGGTTCCTATTCTGAAGATGTACACAGTCTCCTGGGGGAGGTGAGCAAGACAACCAGTGAGTACAAGGGGGGTGGGGACGGTGCAGAGGAAGGGTCCTTAGCCCAGGATGGGGGTGAGGGAGGTCCATGGAAGGTTTGGGGGGGGGCTGTGGGGCTTGAGTGAAATCAAAGATGGGTAGAGTTTGCCAAGTGCAGAAAGGGAGGGGAGGTGTAGGGAGGGGACTGTGCGAACAACCCTGAAGATGGGCTGGGGGGTGGGGCATGAATGCAACAGCTCAGAACACTAGAAATACATCCTGCTCAAAGCAGCCACAAGGAAACAGTCCCGCACTTGAAGCCGGGGAGCTCCTCCACCCCTGCCGGGATAAGACATCTCAGGGCCTCCGTTTTCTTGCTCTGGTAGAGCCAAAACAATCATATCCTAGGAGTTTCATCGTTGTCATTCAAGGACTGTGCGAAACGGATCACCTTCTAAGAGGGGCCAGAAATGGCAAAACCCCAGTGAATACCTCGAGAGAGATTGGAGACATTGAGGATTGCTAAGGTCCCCTCCCATGATCCCGGAGGTTCCCACCCAAAGCCGTGAGCTCGGGAAGGGCTTTCCAGTGGCAAGATGGGATGGTGCCAAAGGGACAGTTCTTCAGTCCCCAGGGTCCTGGCCCCACGCTAGAAGCAGGGTTGGAGAAGGAGCCCCAGTTGCTCACCACAGAAGCCTGGATCACCAGGGCTGCAAGAGACCTTAGATGGCATTTTGTCCAAGTTGTTCAAGAAACCTCGTCCCAGAGACCTCAAAGGCCTTGTTGAGGTCACACGGTACACAGAAGTTACTGTCTGGGGTGGGGAGGGGGGTGGGAGGTGACTCAGTCGGTCCTTGCGCTTGGGGACCTCTCAGACTGGCAGGGAAGACAGACTCTTCACGACTAAATATAACCGAAGGCACTCTGTGACGAGATGTGAAAGCTCTGGAAAGTCTTGGGCTCAGAGATGGGGGCAGGGTGGAGGGTGACTGGGTCAGTGGAGGGGAGGGGGGCAGACAAAGGGTGGAGAGGGCTTGCCCCGTGTAGGGGAAGTGGACCTCCACCCCCATCCCTCTGTCTGGGAAGGGGGAGCCTTATCCATCCTGCTCTGTCCAGTGAGGCTCAGATCTCGGTTCTGATAGCTCGTGACATAGACTTCCTTCTGGTCACTTCCTGCTAGCCCGGAGGGACAGGCTGTGGCTGGCTGCGTCTGTGTTATCTTGTGGGCCCACCCACGCCTGCTGCTAAGCAGCCAAGGAAGAGAACACCTCTTGAGAACAAGTACCAGGGAAGGGATCACTGGGGTGAACCTGGCAGACCCGGAAGACAGAGCCAAGACCACAGGGTTGGGGAGGTGGAGGGCTGGAGAGAGACGGGGCAGGGGTGGAGGGTGAGGGGGTAGGGATTCCTTCTCAGCCCCAGGAAGCGGCGGTGAATTGGCTTCTGTGCTCCTGCTGGGGGAGTGAGAGATAGAAGGATGGAGGACACAACACGGCCAAGCTGGGGCAAGCAGANACAAAACGGCCAAGCTGGGGCAAGCAGAAGACCACTGACCCCAAATCCGTTTTACAGATGGAGAATGTGACGACTCAGCAGTGTGCTACTGCGGGGCTCCTTCTGGGGCCTCGCCTGCCCACCCCTCACCCCGCGGAGGCCAGAGTGGAGGAAATGAATCTGTGCGGGGGGTCTAGGATTGTCCCTGTTTCTCAGGAGCAAAAGTAGAGGCACAGAGGGGTGGGCAGTAACAGGCACACGATCGGGGAGCCACAGAACCTCAGGAAGGCAGCAATTTAAGAGAACCATGGGAAGCCACCGTCTGTATGGTGCTCGGCCCCCCTCCTATTCCCTGTCCTTAGGCACACCGCACACACCGGCTCGAGTCATGTGCTGGTTTCTGCCAGTTCCCAGGTAACTCCCAGAGAGGTCGACTTCCCCATCGGCTGGGCATGTAAGCATTCCCATTTCACGGATGCGAAGACTGAGGTCCAGAGATGACCTTGACCTCACCAGGGATATATTCACGGAGGACGTCTTGCTAAGTCACTTTCCACGGCTCTATGACTTACTGGCCCGTCAGAGTTATGCCTCTTGGACACAGACCCTGCTCCAGCCCCATCAGCCTCAGTATCTGGAGGGGCATCTTTCCGGCGCTGCCCACTGGCCACTCGAAGGAGTCCTCACTGTATCAGCGGCTCCCCACGCTCCTGGCCCAAAGTCCCTCCCGGAGCCGCAGTCTCAGAGAGGCTCTGTCGCAATTCGCAATTCGAAAGGACAAAGAGATTCCACCCAAAGAGCCAAAGGCAGGGCCCGGGGGGCGGGCGGGCACGTTCTGGGTAAGGAGGTGTCCCGGCCCGAGGGCGCGCACCGGCCAGCCCCTGCGAGGGCCCTGGGGAGGGGGCGATGCGACGCCAGGAGGAGGTCTGGCCATAGCCGNGGTGGGGCGGAGCGTGGGGGTTGTGGGGGGGCAGAGGCGGCTGGGGCGCTGCTGGGTCCTGCCTGGGCAGCCTGCCGCACTCGGCTTCCTGGCCGCGGCGCCTCGGCCCCATGGACGGCCTGTGCGGCTCCACGTTCTGGGTAAGGAGGTGTCCCGGCCCGAGGGCGCGCACCGGCCAGCCCCTGCGAGGGCCCTGGGGAGGGGGCGATGCGACGCCAGGAGGAGGTCTGGCCATAGCCGGGTCCCTGGGGGCCTCGGGGACCTGTCCTGCCCTCACCGGCGCAGAAAGAGCCTGGGGAAGGAGGCACGAATCGGAAGATGCCCCCACATGTACTAGAGCTCAGTTGTCCACCTTTACACCTGCGCCCTCTCTCTCTCCGGCATCCAGAGTGCCTGCCTGTTCAACCCGGCTGATAGTTTGGGAAGCTGTCTCTGCTCTTCTTGAAAAGCAATCCTGCCACCTTCTTTTCTCTGGAGTTAAGAGAAGCTAGGAAGCAGGGAGTCCCCCTCCAACCCTCTCCATTTTTTTTTTAAGATGTTATTTATTTATTTGAGAGAGATAGAGGAAGAGAGAGCAAGAGAGTGGGGGGCAGAGGGAAAAGCAGACTCCCTGCTGAGCAGGAAGTCCCATGTGGGACTCAATTCCAGGACCCTGGGACCATGACCTGAGCTGAAAGCAGATGCCTAACCGACTGAGCCATCCTTTTATAGATGGGGAAAGGGAGGCCCAGGGAGAGGAAGGGACTTGCAAAGTCACCCAGTTAGAAGAAAACAGAGCTCAGGAAATGATCTCATATTCAAGGGGCTTGTCCATGGTCATGTGAGGGATGCCCAGCTTAGGCTGACCTCAAATCCAGGGCCTCTGATTTTTTTTTTTTAAAGATTTTGTTTATTTATTGGAGAGACAGAGAGAGAAAGAGAGAACAAGAGTGGGGGGGGGAGTTTGGGGGAAGGTGCAGAGGGAGAGAAAGAAGCAGACTCCCCGCTGAGCAGAGAGCCCGAAGTGGGGCTTGATCCTGAGACACCAGGATCACAACCCAAGCTGAAAGCAGACGCTTCATTGACTGAGCCACCCAGGTGCCCTGAGGGCCTCTGATTTTTCAATCGCTAACTCTTTTTTCCATTTCAAGTATGTGTACCTATGTGCCCGATGTTCGTGTGCCCGGGGTGTGCCATCCACGGGTGTGCTCTGTGTGGGTGTGGATGCGTGTGTGTGTACAGAGTGTGCATACCCAGTCAGGAGCCCTGTTCTCGGGGTGTTTCAAACTCGGGACCTCTACAATGGAGTACCTATAAAATAGTATCTTTGAGGGTCTCTTTTTCCCTCTGGGTCACTAATCAAAGACAGTGCAACCCTCTTGCCCACCCCCGTCCGTCATCCCGCTTGGATTCATCGCTGGTCACCAAGTCCAGAGGTTGTGCCTGGGCTCATGAGCCTACTGTGTTTCACAGATCTCTGGGGAGCCTGGCTGGCATGGCCAGAACAAGGTCACCCTGTCTCAGCTAGCTGGGCAGAGGACATGCAAATTGAAGGGGCAAATACCCCCAAGCCTCAAGGGCAAAGGCGCCCTGTGCCTGGGGGGGCGACAGTGAACTCCAAGAGCCTAGTACTGCCCAGAGACAGGCTTTGAGGACGTGGAGGTGAGGAACCCCTGACTCCCTTCCTGTTCCACGCTCAGGGCCGCTTTGGCTCTACCTTCCCATGATATTGCAGAATCTAAGCGATTCCACAGAACTTGGGGGCTTGAAGCAGCTCTAGTCCAGCCTTTACTGCAGAGCTTGGGAAGCTGAGAGCCAGGGAGAGGATGAACTTGCCAAGGTCACACAACGGTAAGTGGCCGATCGCTGGACTGGGAAGCAGGCCCCCTGAGTTATGGCTCCAACTTGGCCACTGTCTGTGCGTCCTGGGGCTTCTAGGCCCTTGCCCCTAGATTCCTTGCTGCTCATGAGCTGTCTGGACTTTCTCTGAGGACCTCAGGGTCCATGCGAGGCAGTTAATCTATTTTATGTCCAAAGGATGAACCCCTTGTGGAGGTCTCTGCTTGGATACCTCAAAGGACAGGGAAATCACTCCTCTTCCTCCTCCCAGTCTAAACACCTTCCATCTTCCACATGACCTTCTGACTCCGGAAAGTCGTGCCAGGCTGCACCCAGCCCAACGTGGTTGGAGTCAGGAAGTGGGCTGGGGAGAAGGCAGGAAGGCTCCCAGCTCCTCCGCTAGAAGTTTGCAGCACTGAGACCAGGGAGGGCCTGAAGCTTGGAGTTCTGGATGCCTCCATTGATGGTGGGCTAGTTTGCATCTCATTTGGATTGTATATTATTCGGGTAGACTTGTCCTTGAATCTTTTATCTCAGGGGCCTGCAGGGGACCCATCTTGTGGGAAGTAATTCAGGCCTGTCGGGCCACTTGTTTTCCAAGCCTTTTTTAGCTTACCTGCACAGCCTCAGTCACTCCACCTGTGAAATGGGAGAATAACCCATCTCCTAAGCGCCTCCCAAGATTGCTGTGGAGATCACGTGAGCGGGGAAGGGAAAATGATTTTGAGAACTACAAAACTTTCTGTGGGGGACTGACAGGTCCTGGTGTTCCTGGGACTGAGGGAAGTGAAAGAGAAATGAGGTTCGAAGTGGGAGTTCGGTCTGGGAAGGCCTAGACAAGAGGGGCTGACAGGGCTGCGGGGCCAGGGGCTCCTATTTCTTTGCCGGGGATCTTGTGGCTAAATCCATTGGCCTCAGCTGAGTCAGAGGGCAGGAGACTCCCAAGGGTCCGTGAGCCCCTGGACTTGTGCACATACAGCCGGGTGCTCACACACAGAATTCTCTGGGTGAACGATCTCTCTCTGTCTTTGACTCTCTCTCACGTCTGCCACGTTGGGGTAGATCACCAGCACTTCTGAGTGTGCCTGGAGAGTTTTTTGTTTTTTTAAAGATTTTATTTATTTGACACAGAGAGAGAGACAGCCAGTGAGAGAGGGAACACAAGCTGGGGGAGTGGGAGAGGAAGAAGCAGGCTCACAGCAGAGGAGCCTGATGTGGGGCTCGATCCCAGAACACCGGGATCACGCCCTTAGCCGAAGGCAGACGCTTAACCGCTGTGCCACCCAGGCACACCAATGCCTGGAGAGTTTTTGTGGCAATAAATTCCAAATGAATGAACTATCACCGAAGTGCCCTGGCTGATGAGGCCAGAGCAAAGATGCCTCTAGAATAAAGAAGTGGTAGTGTCCCTTTCTTGGCTGGCCCATTGCCTCCTACCTGGAGAATTACCTTCTTTGATGAGCAGTGGACCCAGGGGTGCGCTCAGGTGGTAAAGAGAGTACAAGTGCCTCAGGAGGTCTTGACCTCTTTGCAAAATTAGCCTTGGTCTGATGTCCCAAGAAGCGCTGGGGAGGCTGATGTGGGCTCAGAAATCTGAAGATCCTGACCGTGAGAACGGTCCAAAGATGGCACCGATTGCCTGAAAAGTAGTGAGCTCCCCAGCACTGAGGGTATGCAAGCATATGGTGAGTGACCACTTGGGAGGGATGGTGGAGAGGGGATTCAAGGCAAGGAAGGAGTTGGGATTCCACCCTGAAATTCTGTGACCAATTAGGACGAGGGAAGATGTGGCCAGGAGAAGATTCACCGGTTCCTTCTCTGAGATTTCCTGACCTCTCTTTCCCTGGCTCTCTCTCTGCTTCAGACATGGAGTTTGCCTAGCAGCAGCTCTTGATAGAGACCAACGAGTCTGCCACTGGTCAGGCACTGGCACGCTCACCGTTCCATTGGCTGTCTGCCCATCCGAAGGGGGAGGCAAAGCCCTCAGCTCCCTGTCTCCTGCCCTGGTCCAGCTAGCTCCATCCTGTCACTCACTAGCTCTGTGACTTCTGGCAAATCGCTCACCCTCTCTGGGCTCCAGCTGAGCTTCGGTGGGCTCCGGGACCCCCTTCAGGTCCAGGTTCTCAATGCTGATTCTGGGAGGCTGATCCTTACACTCAGGGCCGTGGTCATGATTACAGCCCTCCAAACATTAGGGTATTAGGGACTTCGGCTTCTTCTTGGGTCTTTGCCCAACCAAGTAGGTGATTACCAGAGCGTGGGAGTAATGGACTCTGGTTTCAATGTACTTTGACTCTCAAATGAAAGTAATGACTTGCAAAGCTGTGGGCAGACTGGCAGAGGCAAGGCCTATCAGGTAGGCAGGTGGGTGAAAGGTGGGCACCCCTTCAGCCTACTGAGCACCAGCATTTTCCCCTTAAGCACCCAGTCCTCCCTGCCAGGTGAGGGCCTCTAGAATCCCCTCCCTCCGCCCCAGCTGTGGGGCAGCAAGGCTGGGGCTGGACCGCTTTGAGCCGCTGAGCTCCTAGCTCCTGCAGGAGGGTCCGTGGTCCCTTGTGGCCCTAGGCTGGCTTCTCCCCAGCCCGGCTATTCCCCAACAGCCCCTGGACCTGGGTCTTGAGGGCCAGAGATTTAGGGAAGGAAGTGAGTCAGAAGTAGCATTTGGGGGGCGCCTGGGTGGCACAGCGGTTAAAGCGTCTGCCTTCGGCTCAGGGCGTGATCCCGGCGTTATGGGATCGAGCCCCACATCAGGCTCCTCCGCTATGGGCCTGCTTCTTCCTCTCCCACTCCCCCTGCTTGTGTTCCCTCTCTCGCTGGCTGTCTCTGTCTCTGTCAAATAAATAAATAAAATCTTAAAAAAAAAAAATTAAAAAAAAAAAAAAGATTTAAAGAAGTAGCATTTGGGAGGGAACTTTGCCATGCTGTCTGCCGGCCCCCAGACTGAGAAATGGTCTTAGAGCCCCAGGGCTGGCCTCCACAGGGAGAGAGGGTCCCACAGCGCCTGCCCCCTGACCCCTGCAGGAGACAGGATCAGAGTGCCTGGGTCTTGTCTCCCTGGCGGGGCCTGTCCCCGGGCAGCAGGTGCAGCAGGGTCCCTGAGAGAGGGGTGACACTTCGATGTGCCCCTGCTGGGTGGCCCGGCCTCTCCCTGCCCTGCCCAGAGCTGTTCCTGTTTCCAGGGCCAGGGCCAGGAGGTCGTACCGGGGTTGCTAACAAGGGCCTAAGCCTTGGATTGGGTCTCTTTCCTTCTGGGGCATTCAGGTTTCTAGCCCAGTGGCTCCCAGAACTGCAGGCCCTCCCCCTCATCTCGGGGAGAAGAACCGCAGCAAAGGGGTGATTGGGGGGCTGGGCTGTGTGAGCTGAAAGGAGAATTTTAACATTTCAGTGGATCTGGACGCCTGTGGGATATCATGAGTCCTGCGGGGTGTAGGGGAAGTGCCGCAGAGCTGGGACACGGGGACTCTGGAGCTAGGCTGCCTGAGTCCAAGCCCCGGGGCCAGCCCATGGGAACCAGGGCGGTCACTCCCCAGCCACCCGTGGGCCTCAGCTCTTGTGAACACGAGGTGATAATCCCCAGGCACAGGGGCGCTCAAATAACCAAAGTCGTTGTTGGTGGCCACGGCCCCCCCTCCAGCAGGGGCAGGGCCTAGCCCGCACCCCCCCCACCCCGTGGCGGGTTTCACCCCCACCCTGAGGCCCTTGCAAAGGCTGCCGTGGCCACCACAGTAGAGCAGCGAGCGAGAGCTGGGATCGGAGCGGGCCCTTGCCCCTTCCACACCTCCATTTCTGCCGAGATAAATGAACTTGTCAGTTGATCCCTTCTTCCCCCTCTCCCTCCTGCACAGGATTAAGGAAGTAATTACTCTCCCCAGCACAGAGGCTGTCAACAAGCCTGGGGCCGCGATGGGGAGGGGTGGGGGGGAGGTGGGGGGGGTGCTGGAAAGTCCCTGAGAGGGCTGTGACCAGCTGGAGACATCCTCCAGCCCCCCTGCCTCCTGCTTGGGTCTCCAGGGATTTCAGCCTCCGTGCCCACGGAGGGGCCTTCCCCTGTGCAGTCCATTCTGGGTGTCAGACCTTATCAGCCCCATCCAGCTGTTGAATCGCATTATTAAGGAAGCTGTTGTCACCGTGGAAACTGTGTGGTGACAGTGAGGGAGGGGCTGTGGGGCCGTGCTCCCAGTCCAGCTCAGAGCAGCCAGCGCTCACCCTCCCCCCAGGAACGGCTGAGTGGTAGTGGTTTGAGAAGGGATCTTCCATCCTGCCCAGCAGGGCTGCAGGGAGCACTATGGGGTCCAGGAATGACCTCCCCCCACCCTGTCCTTCGCACTTGACTTTGGGTCCCAAGAGCTGTGGCCTTGGTGTCAGGGAGAAAGCATGCCATACCCCCGGGCCCTCAGCCGCAGGAACCGAGCTTCGGACAGTACCCTTCCTTCCTCTGTTCACTCACTCATTCCTGTGTTCCCCAAAGGCGTATGAGAGCCTTCTCTGTGCCAAGCACTGTCCAGGCTGTGGGGAATACCCGGTCCTCGTGGAGCACGTGTTCAAGGGGGAGCAGACGGACGAGCAATAGACACAATACATCACTCAATTCTATAGGACGCTGGAAGGGGGAGATGGGACCGGCTAAGAGGGATGGGGTGCAGGGATGGGGTGGGGGTGGGGGCGAGGTACAGCCTTCATTAGGAAGGTCAGGGAGGACCTCCATGAGAAGGAGCACTCACAGGTATTGAGCACATGAGGCATAGGACTGCCACCTTGAGGGCAGAGTGACAGAGGGCAGTGGGGGACACGAAGTCGGAGACGTGGGGAGACAGACAAGAGGGTCCTGAGGGCCACATGGGACTTCGGCCTTTACTCTGAGGGACATGGAGAGCCTTCAGCCATTTTGCACCATGAGACTGACGTGGTGGCATGGTCTGACTTGGATTTCATCAACATCTCCCTCTGGCTGCTGTGCTGGAAAAGTCTGCCAGGCCAAGTGGCAGGGGTGGGAGCAGGATGGCCAGAGAGGGGCTAAGGCAATAATCTAGGCGAGGGAGTGGGGTGGAGACAAGTGGTCAGACTCTGGGTATATCGGGGGAGCCTGGCGAAGTTGCCGTTTGGTAGATAGAAACCGTCGAATCGAGCATTTCCATCTAGTTCAGCCTAGTGATTTGAAGGTGGAGTGGACAGGGTTTGCTCAAGGGTTGGGTGGAGGATGTGAGAGGAAGAGAATAATCAAGGAGGACCCCAAGGATTTTGGACCTGGAAGAGGGAAGCAGAGGCCGTCCCTCGGGGTGAGCAGGCTGCCGAGGCGGGGATGGGCAGGAGTTCAGTTCTGGGCGTGTTGTCTCTGACCTGTCCCATCGCTGTCCTAGCAAGGGCTCTGGGGTGAATAGTCTAGGGACACGAGCACAGAGGATGTGCCCTGGAACGGGCCCTGCCAAGGTGGGGAAAGGGAAAGGAGCTCAGGCTGGGTCTCCTGGTGGGTCAGAGCAGCTCTCTGGGGCTTCACGCCCCCGAGATCTCTCGATCGTTGCCACCAGGCCACTTGTCTATGAAACCAGAACAAGGTCCCAGCAGCCTCTCGCTCCAGCGCCTGCCTCTCCGGGTGGGGAGCCGGCGGAGAGGCGGTTGTCACTCCCAGGACTCACTCGAGGCTGAGCTTTGGGGCGAGGAAGGAGCCCGCCCCCATTTCCATGGCTCCTCAGAAAGCCATGCCACCCATGCTCACATTCATACAGTGATTCCCTGCCATGACCTCGAACTTGGGCTCCATCCCGGCTATGTCACACTCCCTTGTCTGGCATCACCCAGCCCGCATCGGGGCTGCTCCTGTGTACCCGGCCTGGTGCTGGGGGCCGGAGAGCCTGGGGCCAGCCAGGAAAAGAATAGAAGATGGGATGTGTTCCCAGGGGCAGGGGGCGCAGGTAGGGGGAAACCCAGGCTGGGTGTCTCGAGGCCTGGATGGCCCTGTCACCAGAGCAGGTGAAGCCTGCTTTTTCTTTTGTGAGCCAGGCCCGACACTGTTCCTCCTCTCTGCTCCTGGAAGTTGTTCTGAAACAACGAGCAGATAATGACCACGTTTAAGTGCTGTAATAAAAGGCCGCTGGGACATAAGGGGCCTCTATCACTCTCGGGTAACAGTCACTTACCTGGCTGCCACATGCAGAGTAAAGCAAGGGAAAGTCCCGTCAGAGGCAGGGGTGCCCCAGAAAGGCTTCCTAGAGGAGGGGAAGCTCAGGCTGGACCCAGCGGAGGTGGGAAACACGCTCCAGGCTTGGAGACCTAACCGTCTGAGTTAGGGGTGGCCTGGGGACAGTCTCTCTGGCTGGGGACTGAGTGGATGGGTTTAATGGACTTGCTAAGTTTAAAACAGTGGAGCTGCCCATGAGCCACAGAATGGGCAAATCCATGGCATGAACGGGCCACCATGCAGAGATGGGGAGGGAGAATCCCCACTCACACTCCACCCCTCTGATGACACCCACAAAGAAGCCAGACGTGAAAGATCCAAGCTGTATCTTTTCCTTTTATAGGAAGACCCCAAATGGGCAAAAGTAGCCCGCGTTGTTAGAAGCCAGGACAGCATCCCCTGCGGGGAACAGCGACTGGGAGGGAGCCCGAGGAGGGGGCGGCTAGGTGCCAACAATGCCTTATTTCTTGAGATGGGTGCTGGCTTCACAGGTGTGTTCAGTGCGTGAAAATCCATCGAAGTGTATACTTACAATGTGTGCACTTTTCAGTAATTTTATAATGAGTATGACAGCTGAGGGTCCAGGATGGGAGCCAGCAGGGGGGAGATGGTACCATCCCAACGTTACCTTCAAAGAAACCAAGGCTCAGAGAGGCAAAGGTTAAGCCTGTTGCCCTGCAAGCTGAATAAATGTTTCAAAGATTGATTTATTTGAGAGAGAGAGCACGTGCACACGCGAGCGGGGCCGGGGGCTGAAGGAGAGGGAGAGAGGCTGGAGCCCGACATGGGGCTCGATCTCACAACCCTGAGATCATGACCTGAGCCGAAATCAAGAGTTGGACCCTTAACCGACTGAGCCACCCAGGCGCCCCAAGAAGTGTTTTAAAAAGGGAAAAGAGCTGGATTAGATGTGTCTGCCTCCCTCCCCCTGGGGTGCTTGACCAGGCCTCTGTGACCCAGTACCCAGCCCTGGGCCAGCATGCCTGTTGCTCAGCAAGGGTTCGTTGGGTCCTTAGCTCACATAGCTTGAGAGACTACCGAATGCAGGGTTCCAGAGTACAAGATGTATTGGGCTGGGATGAACTTTGCCCACTGGCGCTTGAATATAATACCCCAGGCAGCGTGTCCCTGGACCTCGTGCTAGCCAAAGTTTTAAAGGCAGGGACCAATCTGCCATAAGTGCACCTAATCCCGTGTCTGACCCCTAGCACACTCTCAACAAAGCCTCATTGAGTGGAAGACGATGCTCCAGAAAGGGGGGTCCCTCACTAGGGGCTGACTTCAGAAGAAGGGTGTTCCACATGGCTCCTAAGCCTGGCCCCTCGCCCCTTCCCTATAGTTACTGGGATTTTGACAGGTGGGAGAGAGAGAAAGCAGGTTGAGCAAAGGGGTAGGAGTGGGACCCTCCGAACAGATTTCGTGTGAGGTGAGCTGGCAGCAGGGGAAAGAGGCGGTGGGAAGAAAAGGCCGGGGGTGCTTGGACTTGGCTCCGTGAGCAGCAGGAAACACTGCAGGTTCATGGGCATGAAACGAGGGGCACAAAGGAAGAGTCCTCTCTCGGCTGCAGGCAGGGGCATCAGAGGGCAGAGGGCTGACCCAGATGGAACTCGAGAGCAGAAGGTGAGCAGAGGAAGGGGAGGCAGGGTGTGCATTTTCTTAAGGTGGGAGACCTGAAGCACCCGGATAGTTCAGTAGTTCACACGGACAGATGATTCAAGGCCAGCTGGGAGCCTCGAGTGCCATAGTAACACGGTTGGACTTTGTCTTCTAGGCTTTAGGGCACCACTGAAGGTTTAGGGGAAGATGTAATATTATCCTTTTGTTCATTCATTCATTTATTCAACGAATAGTTCATTTAACTTATTTAACCACGTTTTGTTCTGAGCACCTGCGATGTGCTTGGCAGTGTTGTAAGTGCTTAAGACACATCAATAAATGAAGTAAAGATAACATGGCAGCAGGAAGAGATGAGAGAAAATGTAATAGGCCAGTGACTTAGATCATGTGTTAGAGGTGGCGGGTGCTATAGAGAAAAGAAAGAGCAGAGAAGGTAAGGAGAGTCACTGTGACATGTAGAAGGGACTAGATGGGATGGCTGGGATGGGGCAGGGGGGAGTGCAGATGGAGAAGAGGGAGGAACAGCCCTGGGGCACTCCCACGCCAAGAGGGGGATATCAACCAGGAGGAAGGAAAAGACTCCTTGTGCGGGCAGGGATCTGGGCTCCTAGGACTCAGAAGGGAAGGGACCAGAATCCCATGGAAATTGCTCAGGGGGAAGTAAGCACCTGGGCTAGTGTGACAGCTGAGGGACCAGGGTGGGAGGCATCAGGGGGGAGATGGTATCATCCTGACGTTACCCTCAAAGAAACCAAGGCCCAGAGAGGCAAAGGTTAAGCATGTTGCCCAACGTCACACAGCGTGAAAGACATAGAGCCTGTTGTAGTGAACACTGACAGAGTCAAAAGTGTTGACTCTGAATATTTGTTTAAAAAAAGCCTGTGGGGTTTCTACGCTGGAAGGATGAGGACACTCGGATGGAAAGGATGAGACACGTGCAGCCTCATTATCAAACAATTAGCAAATCAAACAAAAATAGTCAGAACAGATTGCTTTAAACCATGGAAGTAGATGCCAGGACAAGGTTAGCCAACTTGGGGCATATTTACCCCTGGAAAATGAACTTGGGGTGGGGAGTGGTGAGGCAGGGTACCGTTTTCATTTTTATGGTTGGACTTTTTAAGTTATGTGAAGGTCTATAACGTAGACAAAAATAAAAATGGTGATTATTTAAATTTGGCAGTTAGGAAGTAGGGAGTTTTATACCCTCACGTGTTAACCCTTGTCGTGTGTGGATCAGATTGTGGGTGGGGTTTTTTATTCCTTGCTTATATTTTCTGAGCTTTCTGGAAAGTATAGGTAATACTTTACAAGAGGGGAATAAAAGATCAGTTCGTTTGTGGCCTTGGAAGAAATGATTGCACTAAAATGCGTGTTTGAATGTATTCCCCCTTCTCCTTCTGAAAGGCTCGGTAGGTGGAGTTTTATTCAAAGATGGGAAGGGTTCTTGTCTGGACTCAGGGGTTCCCCAGGACAGGAGACTTTCAGTGCTCAAACCAGGACAATGCCAAATGCGGATGGTTGGTTGGTCACTTGAGGCTTTGTGATTTACAAAGCTCTCTCTTTATCCCTTTGCTCCTTTGAGCTCATGCCTAGCCAGTGAGGTAGGTGGAGTGATGGATGGCCTTCCTGAATTTAAAGGAGAAGCAAATAAAGCACAGAGAAGCCCCCTATCCCTACCCTGGGAGAGGCTTAGAGAAGTGGGCTCTTCAACCTTATGCATCAATTGATTACGTGGATAAAATAAAACACCAATCTAAAAAAAAAAAAAGAGTGGAACTCTAGAATGACAGAAAGCAGAGCAGCGGTTGCCTGGGAGGGACAGGCGGCAAAGGGGCACGAGGGAACCCGTGAGATGATGGAAATATTCGGCATCGGTCCTGTGGCGGCGGCTTTGCCAGTGCGCACAACCGCCAAACCCCTCGGGTCGTGCACTTTACACGGGTGCAGTTTATTGTACTTCAATTATCCCTCAATCAGAGAGGGAGGAAAATGAGGAAGCGGGTGACCGGGGCCTCGTAGGCAAACGCGCACGCCTCCGGCACCTGCTCGAGTGCACGCCGGTGGTCTGTCAGCTTCACGTGCCTTCTGACCCCAGAGCTTGGGGAGCACCTGTCTGACCCCGTCACCTTCCTCGGGTGTGGGGGTGGGGGGAGCACTCTGCAGCCCGCTGCCCCAGCACTGAGCTCTTCTCTCTGACCGCAGGACTCCAATCTGTCTGTGCACACCGACAACCCGGACCTCACTCCCTGCTTCCAGAGCTCCCTGCTGGCCTGGGCGCCCTGCGTCTACCTGTGGGCCGCCCTGCCCTGCTACCTGCTCTATCTGCGGCACCATGACCGAGGCTACATCGTCCTCTCCCACCTCTCCAGGCTCAAGACGGTCAGGGGCTCCGGGATCTCCTGTGGGCGGGGCTGGCACCAGGAAGGTTCTCCTTTTCACGGTTCTCCTTCCCGCCCCCCTCCCCAAGCCACCATGAGTGGCTGGACAGGGTCTCCGAGCTACACCCGCCGTGCAGCTCAGGGCCATGGCAGCCTGCCAGCTGGGTCTGCAGTCAAATGAGATAGTCTCGGCTTGCGGAAGTTCAGGAAAGTTCTCCGCCCACGTTCTCCCCACCCATGGGAAGCTTCTGGCCAGTGCCCAGCCTAGCTTCCAGGGCCAGACCTGGGGCAGGTCTGGTGGTTTCAGAATAAAAGGCCCTTTTCTGGTGGGAACTGTGCCTACCTCTGGAGATGGGAGTCTCCAATATGTGCCCTGTCTGTAGGCCGTGGGCGTCCTGCTGTGGTGCGTCTCCTGGGCGGACCTCCTCTACTCCTTCCACGGCCTGGTCCACGGCTGGGCCCCTGCCCCCATCTTCTTTGTCACCCCCTTGGTGGTGGGGATGACCATGGTCAGTGTGGGGCCCAGGAAGCGGATGCGGGAGGGTCTCCAGTGGGTTGTGGGACTGTGATGGGGGAACAGTGGGCTCTTGGGAAAGGGCTAGACACCATAGCAGTGGGAAGAGGATGGGGTGACTGCAAAACATCTGGCCACGTGGGGTGGGGAGGACAGAGGCTGGTCCAGATGTGGGTGCTCTGGCCCAGCCTTCCTTGCCCTCCCTACACAGCTGCTGGCCACCCTGCTAATCCAGTATGACCGGCTGCGGGGGGTACAGTCCTCAGGGGTCCTCATCATCTTCTGGTTTCTGTGTGTGGTCTGTGCCATTGTCCCCTTCCGCTCCAAGATCCTTTCGGCCATGGCAAAGGTAAGGGGAACCTGCCGGGGGCAACCCCGTCTGGGGGATGGCCTCAGGGCTCAAGGTCACTGCTGGGTCCCCGGCTGCCCCGCCCCTGCTCCCAGGACCTCCCCCTTTGTTCAGTCCTTTCTGTGTTGTCCCCTATTTGCTGCATCTTTGCGGGGAAGCAGGCTGGAGGCCTGGAGTGAGGGCCCGTGTAACACGCAGGACTGGGGCCTGACACAGCTCTTGTGGAATGCTCATGGGAGTGCAAGGGACCGTTCTGCAGCCACGACCGCCACCACCAAATGCGGTGTCTGACGGGGTATCTGCCAGCGTCTGGGTCATGAACACGTGGGTGCAGACACGCATGAATAGTTCCGTCCTACCTGGAAGTCCCATTATCCCGCTCTCCCCCTTTCTTCCCTTCCCCTCATTTGTCTGGGCTTCGTCTTGACCTTCGCTGCGGTGAAGGGGTGGGTGTTTCTCCATGTCACGGGGAGGCCGTCAAAGGGCAGGCTCGGACTCTCCTCTTTTTTTTTTCTTTTAATAATTTTTTTTTATTATGTTAGTCACCATACAGTACATCCCTGGTTTTTGATGTAAAGTTTGATGATTCATTAGTTGCATATAACATCCAGTGCACCATGTAATACGTGCCCACCTTACTACCCATCACCGGTCTATCCCATTCTCCCACCCCCTCCCGTCTGAAGCCCTCAGTTTGTTTCTCAGAGTCCATAGTCTCTCATGCTTCATTCCCCCTTCTGATCACCCCCCCTTTCTTTATCCCTTTCTTCTCCTACCGATCATCTTAGTTCTTACGTTTGGAACACTCCTCTTACTGTCTGTGTGATCCTGGGCGAGTTGTTTAGGCTTTTGGAGGCTGATTTCCTCGATTGCAAATGGGGTATCATTAGATTTCCTACCTTGTAGGGAGGGTTGGACAAGATGATGGAGGTGGGGTGCTTGGCAAGTCCTCACGGAACAGTGGCCCCCTGTGACCTTTCCCCATCTCTCAGAACCCTCTGGGTGGGAGACCCAGGTGCCACCTGGGTGCTGCCTCCTACTCCAGAGGTGCCTGACGCCCCAGAGGACCCCTCAGGGCAGGACTGCGGGCCCAGAATTCCCCGAGCCCCTGATGGCCCTCCCCCTCCCCCCGCAGGGCAAGATCGCAGACCCCTTCCGCTTCACCACCTTCTACGTCTACTTCGCCCTGCTGCTCTTTGCACTCATCCTATCCTGCTTCAGGGAGAAGCCGCCATTTTTCTCCCCAAAGAATGTCAACCCTGTGAGTTTTCCATGGAAGCTGGAGGGTAGTGGGGGTTCCACAGCCCACGCCTCAGCCCAGCCCTTACCAGCAGCCCCTTTCCTTTCTAGTTCCTTCCATCCCCATGTCATCTGCACAACTGGGGCTTGGGGTAGGAAGGAACGAGGGCTCCCGCTCTCTCTGCTCTGCTTTGAGAGGCTTCTTCCTGTCCTACCCTCTCATCTTCTAGAATCCCTGCCCGGAACTCAGTGCCGGCTTCCTCTCCCGCCTGTCTTTCTGGTGGTTCACAAAGTGAGTTGGCTCTTCCTCCTGCCTGGGCCAGAGGGAGGAGAAAAAGGGAGGTAGGGAGGAAGGGGAGCAGGCCAGAAGTTGAGCCTGGCTCTTTTCCCCTACCCCAAATGCTGACCCCAGAGGGCCCTGCGGGCAGGGGCGGACAGGGAAACCTGTCTGTTTGGGCTGGGGGCTGAGTGCAGAGGCTGGGCTGGCCCAGCTCCTGTCCCAGCTGCAGGCCAGCCCGGCATCTGTCACATCACAGGCACAGGTCCAGGGGGCGAGAGGGGAGCTGTAATTAGTTCCTGGCTCTTCAGTCCGGGATAAGCTTGCAGCTTGTCATCTCCTTGGCCGCCCCTCCGAGTGGCTTGAGGAGGATAACTGTGTCGGTGGTGCACGGAGGAGGCACCTGGTTCTGGGATTCCATCCACCCGGCCTTGTCCTCTCCCGGCGCCCCAGTCAGTGTGAATTTCATCACCAGGCCCCAAAGGTCAACGGGGCATCTGGGGAGGAGGGGAGAAAGGGCCGAGGTACGAACTTGACATGGGAAGCAGTGACCGCCAGCCTGTTCCCTGGGGGAATAAAGGACACACCGCCCTTGACCACAGCACCTTAGGGAGACCCTCCTCTGGAGACCCTGGTCCCCAGCTCTAGGCTGCTAAGCTCTGCCCCTGTGTGGGACTGCTCCCGCCCCAGGATGGCCATCCTTGGCTACCGGCGCCCCCTGGAGGAGCAAGACCTCTGGTCCCTGAAGGAGGACGACTGTTCGCAGAAGTTGGTGCAGGGGCTGCTGGAGGAGTGGAAGAAGCTTCAGAAGCAGGCCGAGCGGTAAGGCCCTCCCAGGGGTCCCCCACATCCCCCACACCCCACTACCCACCCCCAAGTCTCCTGCAGGGGAGGCTGCTAGCCCTGAAGTGATTGCAGGGGTGGGGGTGGGGAGAAGAGCAGGTGCAGGGGGCTGCTGAGGTTGGACACTCAGGCCTTCAGCTCTACTGACTCCAGAGACTGGCTGACACTTCTGTGACCCTTAGTCTCTCCCAAGCATGGCCCTAAACGTGTAGATGAACTCAGTCTCTAGCACCCCTGCGGGGGAGGCTCTGTTGTCTCCAGAGATGGGGACGCGGAAGAAGGAAGGTTGGACAGTGCCCCCAAGGTCCCCTAGTGGCTGGTGGCCGAGCTGGCATCACACCCAGGGGTCTGGCCCACAGCTGCGTTACCCTGCCCAGCCTGAATGGTGGTTTCCAGGAACTTCCCTCAGAAGGGGAGGGGGCCAGGGGGAGAAGGTTGAGGCCAGCCTCTGCTCTCCATCCTGCCTCCTCCTGTTTGGAGGCAGGGGCTGGAGGAGGTGTCCCTCTGGCTGAAGGGTCTTCCCACTGGCAGCTTTGCACAAAGACAAGGAACCTGTCTGGCCAACTGGCCAACTGCCCCACCCCAGAACTGGAGCTCGGAGTCTTCCTTCCCTCCCATGTCTGACCCCAGGACTGAACCCCCTTCCCTCCAGCCCATAACCAGGGGCCTGGGACTTCAGGGCTTGCTCAACCCGGAGCCGCTAACTGGCCACTGGCTGGTGGAGGAGCCGGGGACTTGGGCTCGGTCCTCAGTGTCTTGGCTTCCCTGGCTTGGATCCTTGGAGAAGACAGGCGGACCCCCAGTCTGTATGCTGCACCCCCTCTCTTCCTCTCCCTGTTTCCCCCTCCCTGCTTGGCTCCCCAGTGACTAGGTCACTCTCCTTCCCCGCCCGTGTCTCCCTTCCCTGTCACTGGCCTCCCCGGCGCCACCCTGCCCTGCGGAGGCTGCGAGAGGACTGGGAATCGCTGGAGTTAGAGCCCTTGGGGTAGCAGTGAGGACAGCCCATAACAGGTCCCCAAGCACCTGAAGATAGAGTCACTTGGGGGAATTCGCACCTGGAAGGTCATGGTGTCCATCACTCTCCCAGTCCTGAGAGCCAAGAAAGCAGGTCCCCCCTCCCCCTGCTCCTGGCCAGCCCCGGCTGGTGCTTGGCTCCTGGGGACATATGTGCCCATTTCTACCCACGGCTCCTTCCTCCCTGAACCAGAGACGAGGCTGCGGCGGCATCTGGGACGAAAGCGTCCAGGGAGGATGAGGTGCTGCTGAGGGGCCGGGCCAGGCCCCGGCAGCCCTCCTTCCTGCGGGCCCTGCTGGCCACCTTCGGTTCTACCCTCCTCATCAGCATAGGCCTCAAGGTGATCCAGGACCTGCTGTCCTTCGTCAACCCACAGCTGCTCAGGTCTGACCACGTGCGCTCTGGCTGCCACCCTCCCTGGGCTAGTGGGGGCTGCTGGCTGTCCCTGAGGACTGAGCCCCGAGGGACAACATGCAGTGAAATGAATCCTAGACCAGGACCGAAGGGCCTATCCCCACTCGCTGTGTGACCTTTGGCAAGTGCCAGTGTCCCTGCACCTCAGTTTCCCGAGTCACATTTAAAAACCTGTCTTTAAACCACCCCCCAATGATCCTACGATCCTATGATCCTACGGAGAGGTGGCCCTCTTCCCATTTTACAAGAGAGGAAGCAGGGAAACTCAAAGCCAAACAAACAGTCCAGGAAGCAGAAGGTCAGAGAGGCAAGCTGGCCCCAGGGCACACAGCTGGTCAGGATGGAGTCCAGGGCCCTGAACTCCAGCTGCGGTGCTCCTTCCCGTTGATAGGCTCTGTCATCTGTCGCATGGGTGGCTCTGACTGGGAAGAGTTCTCAAAAGAGGGGGTAAGAAGGACAGCCGCCTAGCAGCTGAGCCCCCCAACACCTTGTCCCTCCTTTCATGCGTGTCTGCATTCTCATTCAAAAAATCCTTCTTGAGCTCCCAGTGTACCGGAACGGGACAGGCACGAGGGATACAGAGCTAAATAAGACAGGGTCTTAAAGTCTTGAGGGAGAAACCAGGGTGTAAACCCATCAGAGGGGAACGCAGGCGGAGCTGCAGTCACGTGTCTGGAAATCCGTGGGAGGGGCAGGGAAGCCAGCCTGGGAAGGAGCAGGAGCAGGGACGTCCCTGCCAGCAGGGGAGGTCATCGAGTTTGGGAGTTTGGAAGGGCCGGCAGGTGCTAGTTGACTAGGTGAGGAAGGGGGAGAGTGCAGCCCATGCAAAACGACCAAGGCCTCAACCGGTATGACTCAAGAACTCCAGGTTATTTCTGAATTCTGGAGGAAAGGGTGACCAGAGGGACGGGGAGAGAGGAAGAGCTAAGGATATCCTTGAAAGATTTGAAGCCAGGGAGGGGCATCTGGTTTGCATTTCGGAAGGATCTCAGCCAGTCGTGTGGGGGGTGGATGGATGGATGGAAGGGGGCTGATCAGGTCAGAGGAGAGTCCAGGCCAGGAATGAGACTAGACTCAGGTGCTGCTGGGGATGAGGGAGGGGTTAGGGGCCACCTGGGTGCTGACCTGGATAACTGGAGGGCGACAAATCTCTTTCACGGAGACGATGCATACAGTGGAAGGAAGGGGCTGGGCACCGGGCAAGGTGGTGAGTTGAGTCTTGGCTATGTTGGGCCCGAAGTGTGGGGAGGCCCCCAAGGGGACATTCCCAGCCGGCTGGAGACCACGTTTTCAGATCCATTGGGTAGAAGCCCAGGGTCCTGTATCTGTGGCCGGGCTCTCCCAGAGGGCTCATGTAGGGACCCCAGACAGAGTCCCAGATAAGGGGTGAGCAGAAGACTGGCTTGGAGGGGCCAGAGTCGCGGAGAGAACGGATCGTGGAGCAGAGAACAGAGAATGCTTCTGGAACAAGGCATGGCTTCCGGTGCAGCAGGAAGGCAACATAGAGTTTGCTCATGAGCACCAAGAATGGAGGCTGAGACAGAGGGCAAGGGCCTAGAGCTGGGGGTCTGCCTTGGAGAGCAGGGCCATGGAGATCTAGAAACTTCCTGTAAAGAAAATGCATTCAATTTCTGCGGCTGCTGTAACTAATCACTACAAACTGTGCGGCTTAAAACCACAGAAATTCATTCTCTCCTGGTTCTGGAGGCCAGAAGTCTGAAATGAAGTTGTTGGCGGGTTGGCTCCTTCTAGAGGTTGTGAGTGAGAATCTATAGCAGCCCTCCTAATTCCTGGTGGTTGCTGGCAATCTCGGGCGTTCCTAGGCTTGTAGACACATTGCTCCAATCTCTGCCTCCAGCATTCTCCCCTGTGCGTGTGTGTGTGTGTGTGTTTGCGCGTGAGTGTGCGCACGTGTGCACACTCACATCTGTGTCTCTGTGCAAATCCCTTTCTTCTCTCATGAAGACGCTAGTCACTGGATTAGAGCCCACCCTACTCCAGTATGACCTCATTTTAACTTGATTACATCTGCAAACACCCTGTCTTCTAATACGGTCACATTCACAGGTGCCAGAGGTTAGCCCTTGAACATCTTTTCGGGAGACGCAGTCAACACACAGTGGGAGGAGGGGCCTGGCTATGGGGGCAGCTCCATGGGGTCGAGGGGAGGTTTGTTCCAACACGGAAGAGACTTGGTCACGCCAATAGGTGAAGGTACAGAGCCGCCAGCAGAGATGGCTCTATTGACGATCGGGAGAAACGATCGGGAGAAAGGGGAGCAATGATGGAGCGTGTTCCTGACCAGGTGGTTGGTGGTCAAGGCTCAGCGGGACAGGACCAGGCTTGGAAAGCCAGAGGGACACCTGCTCTCCTGAGGCAGAGGAGAAAGAGAGCAAAAGCTTGGAGGGAAGGCTGTGGTTGGAAGGGAGTTCTCGCTGGGTGGTTAAGTGGCAAGACATAAGTGGGTAGCTACCAAGCGGAGTGGGGAGTTCGGGCAGTGAGAAGGTAAGAGAACAGAGGTGAAGGGAGCTGGGGGACAAGAGGTGGCTTAGGGCCCTGGGGAAGGTCACTGAGCAGCCCTGGGGGCTGCTGATGTTGGAGAGGGTAGAATTTGGATTTGAGGGGGAAGAGTCTGTGGGGTCATGTGGTAGGCTCCGCCTCCAAGGAGAAGATGCAGGAAAGTCTAATCTGTGAACATGTGACATTTCTTCCCGCCATGTGGTTCAAGAGGCAAGAAAGGCAGGCAGGTAGGCTGGCAGTGAGAGCGATGGAAGGGGAAGGCAGCGGGGCCATGGCAGGTAAGGGAAGAGGGGAGGGCAGAAGGGAGGAGAGTTGGTGGGTCATGGTCTTGAGGCAGCACTGGGCTGAGTCTGGCTGTGGGGGTGGTCTGGGTGGGGGCGTGGGGGGCCAGCAGCCCCCACCTGGGAGGTTTCGAAGGCAGCCCAGAGCGGAGGCTGACGGCGGAAGGGGAGAGCGGCGGTAGAGGGAGCAGCCTGGGGGAGCCTCCCCGCCCTCATGCCTCACTCCCTCCCTCCAGCATCCTAATCAGGTTTATCTCCAACCCCACGGCCCCCACCTGGTGGGGCTTCCTGGTGGCCGGGCTGATGTTCGCATGCTCCACGACGCAGACGCTCATCTTACAGCAGTATTACCACTTAATCTTTGTGTCGGCGTTGAAACTTCGTATGGTGATCACAGGTGTCATCTATCGGAAGGTCAGCTGGAACAGGGCAGCGGGGGGCTCCAGAGGCCAGCTTGGGGAGTGCTGGAGAGGCTCACGGGCCCTGCCCCTTGCCCTACTGTCCACCCGCAGGCCCTGGTTATCACCAATTCAGCCAAACGGGAGTCCTCCGTGGGAGAAATTGTCAACCTCATGTCTGTGGATGCCCAGCGCTTCATGGACCTGGCTCCCTTCCTCAACCTGATGTGGTCCGCACCCCTGCAGATTGTCCTGGCCATCTACTTCCTCTGGCAGGTGACTCCTGAGCTCGGGCCTCTGCCCCCTTCCTCTGACTTTGACCCTGCCAAGAAAGGACAAGAGAGGGCAAATCTGGGTCAGCAGAGGGCTGCATGATGGACACAAGAGCTTCCCTACATATTTGGGTCGGGGACAGGACCGCGAGGATGCTGGTGTCTGCAGCTGAGCGTTCCCAGCCTCTGCGCTTAGCCTTCTCCCAGATCCCAGGGAAGGAGAGAGAGGGACTTGGAGGCAGGGTGGGGGCGAGTCTGGCTGTCGCTGTCGGTCGGTCTGTATTTGCCTTCCCATGTGTCTGGCCAGCCTTCCATGTTTGCCTGTTTGTCCCTGTCTGTTGTCATTATCTGATGGCTGGCCGCTTCTGTCCATGTTCTCAGCATTTGGGCTTTTTCTGTAGGTCTGCTTTTTGCTATCCCTTTGGCAAAAGACTACCATCTTTTGCTTCCTGCCCGACTCCGTGTTTCCGATCAGTAGGCTTCCGTCTGTCTGTGGGATTCTGTGCACGTCCTTTAGTTGTCTGTCTTCTCAGTCCACCCGTGTCTCCGCAGAACCTGGGTCCCTCCATCTTGGCGGGGGTGGCTCTCATGGTCTTGCTGATCCCGCTCAATGGAGCTGTGGCCATGAAGATGCGTGCTTTCCAGGTAAGGGCTACCATGGGTTTGCTGCTCCTGCCTGGAGCACCTGGCCGCCTGCCGGGGGGGAGGCCATTCACTAACCTGGAGCCCCTCGCCTGCCTTGATCACTGAGTAAGGATGGCCATAAGCCACTTCCACAAACGTTAGCTCACTCTATCCTCACAAGACCCCTGAAAGGGTTTTAGCAACATTCTCCCTTCGCAGCGGAGCAACCAAAGCCCAGAGAGGCTAGGGCAATCCAGAATCAGGCCCAGCGGGGCCTCAAACCTATGTCTTCCGGTCTGATGAGAGCGTTCTCCCACACTGTGCCCAGTGTGAATAGCCAGTCGTCCAGTCCTCTATTTGCAAACACTTACTGGAGTCTTCAGTAGCTTCCCCCGGCATGTGGAGTAAATGCCAACTCCCTGTGACCACCCACCAGGCCCCTGCTCGCCTGCCAGCCCTCACCCCCTGGGGTATGGCCAAGCGGCAGCCGCTCTGACCTTCTTTCTTTTCCCCAAAGTGCCAGGCTATGCGTGCCTCTCGGCCACCCCACACACTGTTCCCTGGAACACACCTCATCCCTTCCTTGCTTGCTCAAGCTTCCTCTATCTTCCCCAGCATAAACTCTGATTTCCCAGTCCCCACTCTATTACTCTCTCACAGAATCCTGTTGTTTCCCTTCAGAATATGCATACTGGGGCGCCTGGGTGGCTCACTTAGTTAAGCGTGTGACTCTTGATTTCAGCTCAGGTCATGATCTCGGGGTGTTGGGATAGAGTCCCGCATCATCGGACTCCTTGTTCGCTTAGCAGGGAGTCTGCTGGAGAGTCTCTCTCTCCCTCTCCCTTTGTCCCTCTCCCTTTGCACACGGAGGAGAAGGGGAGGCTGGGTGGGGCACCCGGGGCTGAGGGGCAGCCCCGGCCCTGCAGGAGGAGGAGGAGGCCTGGGAGCCGGCTGAATGGCTGCAGTGCATTGTGGGTGCACGGGAGGTGGGAGCCCCTGTCGAGAGAGGTCTGGGAAGGGGAGTAGGGCACCCCACTGCCCCTCTTTCCGCAGGTAGAGCAAATGAAGTTCAAGGACTCGCGCATCAAGCTGATGAGTGAGATCCTGGCTGGCATCAAGGTGCTGAAGCTGTATGCCTGGGAGCCCAGCTTCTCGGAGAAGGTAGAGGGCATCCGCGAGGACGAGCTCCGGCTGTTGCGCAAGTCTGCGTACCTCCAAGCCATCTCCACCTTCACCTGGGTCTGCACCCCCTTCCTGGTAAGGCTCTCCCCCTTGGGGCTGGTCTCCCGCCTCCCCCCTGGCCAGCCCAGGCTTCTGGGCCCAACAGACTCCATTCTGACACCCACCCTCCACGCCCTTCCCAGGTGACCTTGACCACCCTCGGGGTGTATGTGTCTGTGGACCCAAACAATGTGCTGGATGCTGAGAAGGCCTTTGTGTCGGTGTCCCTGTTCAATATTTTAAAGATTCCCCTCAACATGCTGCCCCAATTAATCAGCAGCCTGATCCAGGTAAGCCTGGGTGGGGCTGGGCGCTCTGCGGGAGTTCAGGCAGGTCAGGGTCAGGGCATAATCAAGGAGGCTCCTGGGATTCAGGGCGTGGGTATTTGGCACCATTAGAATCAGGGGTCATTTGGAGTCAGAGGGAGACAGGTGAGGTCCCCAGAAACCTGAGCTCTGGAGACACCTCCTCTTACCAACCTAGGCCCTAACTTTGGCAGTGGGAACCAGAGAAGACCCAGTCATGGGAGGGGCCCCAGCACCCCATCTGGGCCCTTAGGACATCCTGCCTCTCCCAGGAAGTCAGGGAGGGGTGGGGGAGGCTGTAGGGAGGGGTGGGGGGGAGGAGGAGTGCAGCTTCCAGGGCTGACTCACTCTCCTGCAGACCAGTGTGTCTCTGAAAAGGATCCAGCATTTCCTGAGCCAAGATGAACTTGACCCCCAGTGTGTGGAAAGAAAGACCATCACCCCAGGTCCAGACACCCTCTACCTGGGCTGCCCTTGCCCCCGCCCTGCTCCAGAAAATCTTCTGTTCTAAGCTTGACTTGTCTCTGGTGACTGCCTTTTCTTCTTCCTCTTTTCCCACCAGCGCCACCTTCTCCCTCTTCCGGGCTCTCCCTGCAGTCTACTTCATCCCTCCCCCAGGCCTGCCCCACTTTGCTTCCTTTCCTAGGGCTCCCTGCCCCCGCCCCAGGACTCCCTACCCCTCCTCCACCCCAAGCTTCCTGCCTTCTCCCTTTGGCCCCTCCCCCCAGGGATCCGCCCCCCCTTGCCCTGCCCCCCCCACCCTGACCCTGTACACCTTGGTCCTCCCAGGCTATGCTGTCACCATACACAATGGCACCTTCACCTGGGCCCAGGACCTGCCCCCTACCCTGCACAGGTACCAACTTCTGTCCCTTCTCAGCGGCCCCAAATGGGCCAAAGTTCAGATCAGTAGCAGAACCCAGTTCCCCCCCCAACACACACACACCCAGCCCCCATTTTGGCTTGGAAAGCGGGCCTCCGCTTCTCAGGGTAGTGTCTGAAAGGGAGGAGGGGGGCGCCTGGGTAGCGCAGTCCTTAAGCGTCTGCCTTTAGCTCAGGGCATGATCCTGGCGTTCGGGAGTCCCACATCGGGCTCCTCCACTGGGAGCCTGCTTCTTCCTCTCCCACTCCCCCTGCTGTGTTCCCTCTCTCGCTGGCTGTCTCTCTGTCACATAAATAAAATAAAAATCTTTTAAAAAAAAATGAAAGGGAAGGGGGCTTGGGTCTCTAGGTGGAAGGTCGGGGGACCAAAACCCTGATCCCTACCTCTGACTGGGCTCCCGGCCTCCTTGCCCTCAGCCTAGACATCCAGGTGCCAAAAGGGGCACTGGTGGCCGTGGTGGGTCCTGTGGGCTGTGGGAAGTCCTCCCTGGTGTCTGCCCTGCTGGGAGAGATGGAGAAACTGGAAGGCACGGTGTGTGTGAAGGTGAGAGAGGGCAGAACTCCTGGCAAGGGCTGCCCGGCCAGGGCCTGAGTGGACACCGAGGTAACTTCTCCTCTGGCCAGGGCTCCGTGGCCTATGTGCCCCAGCAGGCCTGGATCCAGAACTGCACGCTTCAGGAAAACATCCTGTTCGGCCGAGCCCTGGACCCCAAGCGGTACCAACGAGCTCTGGAAGCCTGTGCCTTGCTAGGCGACCTGGAGATGCTGCCCGGCAGGGACAAGACAGAGATTGGAGAGAAGGTACATGGCCCCCTCCCATCCTCTAGGGGGTCAGCCCATACAGCTGCCCACCTTGGCCCAGCTCAGGTCTATATATGCACCCCTCCCTCCCTCCCTTCCTTCCTCCCTTCCTCCCTTCCTTCCCACATTCATGTGAATCTCTCAGCTCTGTGCTCAGCACTGGGGAAATGGATCTATGATGGGAGAGGTTGACTTAGGAACAGATAGGGGTTGTAGAATGCCCTGGGGGCCAGGCTGGAAGCTTGTGCAAGGGGTCAAGGAGGGCGGTGAAGGTGGAGCTGCCTAAGGAAAGGCATCACTTTTGAGCTGAATCTTAACCGCTGAGGAGGAAGAGCTCATCAGTCCTTCATTCATTATCAGATTTTGTTACATCCCTACCATATGCCAGAAAGTCTTATACAGCAGCGAATACACCAGACTAAACTCTCTGCTTTCGTATCGCTTACATTCTAGTGGGGGAAAGAGATGATAAACAAGATACGTGACATATATAGTAAACAAAATATGTGACATATATAGTAGATTAGGTAAATGTTAAGGGGAGAGAATGAAACGGGAAAGCATAGGAATATATGCAGAGCCGTATTGTTAAGGTGCCTTGGGAAAACCTCACTGAGAATGGGATACCTGGACAAAGTGAGGAAGTGGTCCATATCTGGGGACATTTGGAGCAGAGAGAGCAGTAAGTGCAAAGGCCCTGAGGCAGGAATGTGTTGAGGCAGTCAGGACAAGCAAGGAAGCCAGTGTGGCCAAAGAGGAGTGAGCAGGGGTGAGGAGGAGTCAACGAGGCCAGTGAGGAGTCAGGGAGGCCAGGTCATGTAGGGCCTTGCAGGCTTTTTACCAACAGTGATGGAAAGTCTTTGATGGTGTGAGCCAAGGAACGGTGAGTGGACCGGCATTCTGGTGCAATTTGATGTAACTGGAGGTTAGGAAGAGGTGGGTACAGGGCAAGGCAGAGCCTTAAAGATCTTGGTTAAGGTTTTGGCCTTTGCCCTAAAAACCATGGGGCATCAGTGAAAGCTTTTGTTTTTAAATTGATTTATTTTTAATTGTTGCCAAACTTACACATGCCATAAAGTGTACCATCTTAACCATCTGTAACTGTACAGGTCAGTAGTGTTAAGCATATTCCCAGGTTGTGTAACCAATCTCCAGAACTCTTTATCTTACAAAACTGAAACCCTGTACCCATTAAACAGCTCCCCATTCCCCCCGCTCCCCCTAGCCCCTGGCAACTGCCATTCTCTTTCCTGGCCCTAGGAGGTTGGCCTACTTCAGGTATTTCATATTAATGGAATCAGACAGTGTCTGGGTTATTTTGTGATGGGCTTATTTCACGTAGTATCCTATCTTCAAGGTTCCTCCATGTTCTAGCCTGTGTCAAAATTGCTTTCCTTTTTAAGGTTGGGTAATATTTTATCATGTGTGTAGATCACATTGTGTTTACCCCTTCACCTGTCGGTGGACACTTGGGTCGCTTCCACCATATTAGCTATTGTGGACAAAATACTGCTATGAACACGGGTATGCAAATATCTCTTGGAGACTCTACTTTCACTTCTTTTGAGCATATATGGGAATGGAATTGCTAAATCCCACGGTAATTCCATTTTTTAAAATTTTTTGAGGAAATGCCATGCTGTTTTCCATTGGCTGCACCATTTTAAATTCCCACTGACAGTGCACAAGGCTTCCACCATTTCCATATCCTTGCCAGCACAATTCTTTTCTTGGGAGAGGGCGTTTTGGATTTTGAGAGCAACCATTCTAATGAGTGTGAGGGGATATTTCATTGAAGGTTTGGTTTGCATTTCCCTAATGAGGAACGACGCCGAGCATCTTTTCTTGGGTTTATTGGCCATTCGTGTATTTTCTTTGGAGAAATGTCTATACAAGTCCTTTGTTCATTTTTAATCCAGTTGTTTGTTTTTTGTTGTTGACTTGTAGGAGTTCCTTATATATACTGGATATTAACCCCTTATCAAATATACGAGTTGCAAATGTTTTCTCCTATTCTGAAAGTTGTCTTTTCACACTGTTGCTAGTGTCCTTTGATACACAAAAGCTTGCAAATTTGGGGCACCTGGCTGGCTCAGTTGGAAGAGCATGTGACTCTTGATCTTGGGGTTGTGAGTTTGAGCCCCATATCGGGTGTAGAGATTGCTTAAAAATAAAATCTTAAAAAAAAAAAAGCTTTCAATTCCGACATGATCCAGTATATCTTTTTTACTTTTGTTGCCTGTCCATTTAATGTCATATCCAAAAAATCATTGCCAAATCCAATGAAAATCTTTCCCCTGTGTTTTCTTCTAAGAGTTTTATAGTTTTAGCTCTTTGGGTTTTTTTTTTTTAATACTAATGACTTTGGTGCATATTCCTTCAAAACAGGCATTCTCTAACATAATTATAGTCAAATTATCAAAATCAGGAAATTTAACATCAGTACAATATTATTATTTAATTCACTGTTTGTATTCACATGTCATCGTTTGTTCCAGTAAATGTCTTTTTTCGCGATTTTCTTTCCTGGGCGAGGATCCAATCCAGGATCATGAGTTGCAGTTACTTGTCACATTTCTTTATTCTCTGTCAATCTGGATAATTCCCCAGGCTTTGTCTTTCAGGACCTTGACATTTTTGAAGAGTACAGGCCAGCTATTTTGTACAATGTGTCTCAATTTGAGCACAATTTAGTGCCCAGCACATAGTAGGAACTCAAGTTGAATGCAGGCACGCTCATGAGCCTCAGTCCACCCCCTGCTTCTCCCCAGTAGCTCCAGCTCCCATCCCACACTTGCTACCCCACCCCACCCCACCCCAGGCTCAGTTGCTCAGGGTACCCGAAAAAGCTGGGCCCTGTTCCAGAGTGAATGAGGAAAGCTGGAGGTAGGAAAGCAGGAGGTAGGAAAGCAGGCTATATCTTTGGGGTCTGCTTTCTGAGCCCAGCCCCACTGTTAGGTGCCTCAGTTTCCCCATGATGGGTTTAAGGACAGATCTTACCTCTGCTCTGGGTCCTGAACAATCTCAGAGTCGAATTTTGGGATTGTTGAGGATTTTCCATTCTTGCTTCTGCCCTGAATAGTTCAGGACCTTGGACAAAGTCATTAACATCTTGGGCTCTAATTTCTTCACGTAGAAAGTGGGGCTGATGATACCTCCCTGAAAGGACTAACATGAAGATCAAATAGGATCAGTGTTATCAAAGTCATCTGCAAACTGGATGGGTGATGGGATATTAAAAGGTCTATTAAGGATCCCCTGGGGATTTCCAGCCTTTCAGAATATAAAGGCAGCAGGCAGGGAAACCAGCTGGGCAGGGTAGTGGAGCAAAGGGAGCAGGATGTCCTCACCTGCCCCGGGGGGACTCTTGGGAGCCACCACCTCTTCCTCTGTGGCCTCAGAGCTTCACAGGGACGAGACCAGGCATATCAAATGAGAATTTCGAGGTCTGCTTTGTTGAATGATGGTGACAGGGCCCTTGTCCCCTTGTGCCTGTCTGACTCCCTTCTACCCAATACACACCTCCCACCTCTCTCCTCCATCCAGGGCATTAACCTGTCTGGGGGCCAGCGGCAGCGGGTCAGTCTGGCCCGAGCTGTTTACAGTGAAGCTGATCTTTTTTTGCTGGATGACCCACTGTCAGCTGTGGACTCTCACGTGGCCAAGCATATCTTTGACCAAGTCATTGGGCCAGAAGGTGTGCTGGCAGGCAAGGTGAGGCCTCCCAGAGGTTGGGGGGGCTAAGGGGAGACCTAGGACCCTAGGAGAGAACTGGTGGGAGGCCAAGGGGTTTGGAGGAGACCTGGAAGAGTAGGAGGCCTGAGAAGCAGGAATATTGGTTGTGTGGCAGAGGGGACCCACCCCAGAGGCACGGAGGCAGCAGCGGTGAGCATGGAGTGAGTCATTGATGGGCTTGTCCATGCTCCCTGGCATACGGGCACCTCACACTCACTCCATGGCCTTGTGCCTATGCCAGGGGTATGGGCTAAGGATGGTGGAAATGGTAGCCTGCTGTCTTCTCCCCAGACGCGGGTGCTGGTGACACACGGCATCAGCTTCCTGCCCCAGATGGACTTCATCATAGTGCTGGCTGATGGGCAGGTGTCTGAGGTGGGCTCCTACCCAGGCCTGCTGCAACGCAATGGCTCCTTTGCCAACTTCCTCTGCAACTATGCTCCTGAGGAGGACAAGGAGAGCCTGAAGGAGGACAGCAGGACCGGTATCTGCCGTCCCTGACCCTCCACATCCCCGCGCCCTCCCAGCATCTCCCCTGTCTTGGGGGTCTCTGAGTGTCTCTGGATGGGCCCAGTGTCATAAAAGGGAGGCTCCGAGGAACTTGGACCATCTGCCTGACAGTCAGACGTCGCCAAGAGGGAAAGTGAACTGGATGTCGTCAAGTGCCTCCCCCTCCTCTTCCCTCACTGTGTGACCTTATCGGCAGCTCAGGCCTCAGAGCCCCACTCTTCCCATGTGTCTAAAGGGCATAAGGGCCCAGGCTCAGTCTGTGGGGCAAGACTGTTCCACAGATAAGTCATTTGGTAAATATGCAAGTGCTTGGAAAGGTCATTTTGTTATCAACGAAGATTGACTGAGTAATAATTACTATGTCCTAGCACTACTCTTGGCACTGAGAGATGGCAGTGGACAAATGGAAAATTCCCTGTCCTCATGGAGTGTTTTGAAGTCTCTGGGCCACTAAAAACCCCCTTGTGGTCCAGTCCTGGCTCCTCACCCCTGAACTCTGGCTCACAGACCTTTTCCTGAGTTTTCTTGCCTACTGCTGCATAGACGGCTGGCATGTGTTGAACATGTACAAGGGCTGCGCCCCTTGCTAAGCACTTGACACACATTCTTTCCTTTAATCCTCACAATGACAATGACACCACGAAGTGGGTACTATTATTATCTCCATTTTACATGGCCGCCTAAAGTCATGCAGTGAGGAAGTGGCATTTGAGCTCAGCCAGTGTGCCTCCAGAGCCCAAGCTCCTGACCCTTGTATTTGAGACCTTCTCCACAGTCCCTGATGGGAAGTTTTTCTCCGTGTCTAACCTAAGTCTTTCTTGCTGCCTTTTATTTTTTCCCAGCACAAAATTGGTCATTTATTTTTGTTCTTGTTCTTGCTGTCCTTTCACACCTCTCATGTTCTCTCGTGCGTGTCCATTGGGGCATCTTCCCTGGTGTGGGGACTGGGGAGCACCAGCGGCTTGCACGGTGAGCTAATCTACCACTTCTCCTTTCTCCCACCCTGCTGCAGCCTTGGAGGACACAGAGAATGAGGGGGTGCTGCTGATTGAAGACACGCTGAGCAATCACACAGACCTGATGGATAACGAGCCGGTCATGTATGAGGTCCAGAAGCAGTTTATGAGGTGAGCTCCTGAGAGCTCTCGGTGCCTTCCCTAAGCCCCACCAGGTGGGGCATGGGTGGGTGATCTCCCTGCCGCTCACAGCCTGGGCCTCCAGCTACAGCCCGAACCCCCTGGGGCTCTGTCCTGTGGATTTGTTGGAGATCACCCCCCCAGGCCTGACCAGCTGCCTCCACAGACAGCTGAGTGTCATGTCCTCGGAAAGCGAGGGCCAGGGCCGGCCTGTGTCCCGGAGACGCCTGGGTTCAGCAGAGAAGGGAGTGCAGACAGAGGAGGCGAAGGCGAGGGGGAAGCTGATCCAGGAAGAGGAGGCAGAGATGGGCACTGTGAGTAGGATGGACGAGGAAGGCTGGAGAGGGTGGGCAGGCCCCCCATAGTCCTGGGGCTCACGAGAGTCCTCTGTCCTTGACTGCCATGGCATGCAGGTGAAGCTGAGTGTGTTCTGGGATTATGCCAAGGCCATGGGGTTCTATACCACGGTGGCCATCTGCGTCCTATATCCTGGTCAAACTGCGGCTGCCATTGGGGCCAACGTGTGGCTCAGTGCCTGGACCAATGAAGCTATGGCGGAAAGCCGACAGAATAACACCTCCATGAGGCTGGGTGTCTATGCTGCCCTGGGAATTCTGCAAGGTGAGCGGGAGAGATAGCTGTAAGGTATTTTCCTCACATCTGGGCCACTGGATCCCCCAAACCATGCCCTTGCCTCTGAGTCTTCCTCCATCATCATGGCCATCGCCCTGCCCCAGCGCCTCCGTCACCCACCTTGGCCGTCCACCTGCCTCTGGGCATCTTGAGCTCATCCTAGCGGAGCTCTGTCTCTGAGCCTGCCAGCCACCGCGGCCATTCCCTACCTCCTCACCTGTCCGCCCTGAGCCCAGCATGCTTCCCCCCGGCCCCAGTGCATGAACACGTCTCTGCCTCCTCCAACAGGGCTCCTGGTGATGCTGGCAGCCATCACGCTGACGGTGGGCAGTGTGCACGCTGCACGCACGTTTCACCGGGCGCTGCTGCACAACAAGATGCGCTCGCCACAGTCCTTCTTCGACACAACGCCCTCAGGCCGCATCCTTAACCGCTTCTCCAAAGACGTCTGCGTCATCGATGAGGTTCTGGCCCCCACTATCCTCAGGCTGCTGAATTCCTTCTACAACTCCCTCGCCACCCTCGTGGTCATCGTGGCCAGCACTCCGCTCTTCACTGTGGTCACCCTGCCCCTGGCGGTCTTCTACGTCTTGATGCAGGTCTGCGGCTAGTGGGTGGGCGTGGCACTCGTGTGGGCGGGATTCTTGTGTGGGCGGGGCTCTGTAGGCGAGGCGCTGGTGTGGGCGGGGCTCTCTGTAGGCGAGGTGCTGGTGTGGGCGGGGCTCTCTGTTGGTGACGCGCTGATGCGGGCGGGGCTCTCTGTTGGTGACGCGCTGATGCGGGCGGGGCTCTCGTGTGAACAGTCGACCTGGGTTGGGACTTAAGGAGATCAGACTGCAGTTCGCCGCTGGATTTGGTTAGGGACAGTAGTCAGTAACTTCACGTCTTTGAAACTCATTTTTCTCACCTGTAAAACAGAATCATAGAATCTACCTTATAGGGTTGTTGCTAGGATAAAATGAAATCCTTGTAAATTGTGGCTGACCTAGGAACTCCTTCTTGCTACCTATTTTTTTTTAAAGATTTTATTTATTTATTTATTTGACAGAGAGATAGAGTCCGAGAGCACAAGCAGGGGGAATGGCAGTGGGAGAGGGAGAAGCAGAAACCATGCCGAGCAGAGAGCCCGATGTGGGGCTCAATCCCAGGCCTCTGGGATCATGACCTGAGCCGGAGGCAGACACTAAACCAAATGAGCCACTCAGGCACCCCTTGCTGCCTATTTTTAAATAAAAATTTTTTAACAGTGTGAGACACATTATCCTTCCCTTCCTTTATACATATCCAAACATATATATGCATATGTGTTTTTAACACAGATGACTTGGTAACATTCGGATAGGGCTGACGGTAAGGCATTTGTGCTGCTGAGCTGCTGTCCTGCCATGAGTTTAATCAGTTGCTGAAGGTAATCCACAAGGTGGCTAGAAGCTCAGGTGATCTGGGCTGTGCTCTGTGCAGAGACAGGGGACTCTCAGATACCCAACCTGTAAGGCTCTGGCCGTCTTTGGGCCCACAGACTAGAGGATGGAAGCTGGAGGCAGAACTGTGTTTCTGTGGGGCTGAAGTTTAAAAAACTGGGGGTGAGATGGGGAGGGGGTCTTTAAGAAAAAGAATACAAAATTATCTTATTTTTTTAAATTCTGTGATATTCTGACTGTGTAAGCCCATTGCTGGGGCACCTCAGAGGAGACAGGCATAGTCACTGATTTAGGAAGCCAACCAGAGTGAGTACTGTAATCCAGGCCCCTTAGGGCATGAGGGGGGTCAGGAGATGAGAGGGAATCACGAAAGGCTTCATGGAGGAAGTGGCCTGGAAGACCCAGCAGAGCTGACCCAGGGGAAAGGGTGGAATGAGTTCCTGAAGCCACATCAGGTAGAGAAAGGAAGCAAAGTCTTATGCGGGAGTGGGGCTGGCTGAGAGGAGGCCCAGATGGGTTCAGAGGGCATGCAGGTCTGAGTCAGGGGTCCCACGGTGCTGACGTCAAGCTCATTCTCCATTCTCTGCCAGCGCTTTTATGTGGCTACGTCACGGCAGCTAAAGAGGCTGGAATCCATCAGCCGCTCGCCCATTTACTCCCACTTTTCGGAGACGGTGACTGGCTCCAGCGTCATTCGGGCCTATGGCCGTAGCCAGGACTTCAAGGCCATCAGTGATGCTAAAGTGGATGCCAACCAGAAGAGCTGCTACGCCTACATTGCCTCCAACAGGTCAGAAGCCTCGTCCTTCAACCCCTGTTCCTCTGGGAGTTCCCACCAGGATCTCTGCAGGAGAGACCTTGAAGTTCTGGGTCCCACTTCCTCCTTCCCCCTCTACAGGAAATTACCTCCTTCTGCACTTGCCCCACCTGCTCCTTGTCTTGTCCTTCCAGGTGGCTGGGGATCCAAGTGGAGTTCGTGGGCAACTGTGTTGTGCTCTTTGCTGCACTCTTTGCTGTGATTGGCAGAAACAACCTGAGTCCGGGGCTGGTGGGCCTTTCTGTGTCCTATGCCTTACAGGTACACAGGGGTCTGGGCCCCAGGGCAGGGCTGCAACTGGGGCAGAGGCCACACAGGTGTCACAAGCATCTCCTGAGCATTTGCTCTGCCCCGTATGGGGACCAGCCACAGATTCTGCTCGCCAAGACTGTGAGCTCACAGTCGAGCACAGAGAAGACAGTCCCACCAGCAGGGGATTGTAATACAGGGTGAACAGGTCTTTGTGGAGGGAGGACCCAAATGTGGTAAGAACCTGGAGGAGAGTCTCTACTTGGATTTTGGTGTTGGAGAAATGATCTTGGTGCTTGGCCCCAAAGGACGAACAGAACTTGTCCCGCCTGTGTGCAGGATTTAGGTCAGCTCGGACAGCGGTAGTGGGACAGGGAAGTATGGGGCTGGAGTACACCTCATCTCACAGGCCTGCTGGGAAAGCACACAGAGAAGCCTGGGCTGGAGGGCAGGCCGGTCACCCCGATATCAGCCTGTATTGCCAAAGGCTTAAATAATTACACAGGGCATTTTTGTGACTCAGATCACATGTTCAATGCCACAGAGGGCTCAAGCCTTGAATGCTTTGGTCAGCAAAGGACGATCTTGACAAATGAGTCTTCTCAAACTTTCCTCTGCTATTGAATCAACTGGAGGTCCTGTGAAAATGTGGTTTCTGATACGGCAGGGCTAGGATGGGGCTCAGGGCTCGGCATGGCTATCAAGACCCCTTGATAGACAGTGTGGTCCAGGGACTGATTGCATCAGCATCACCCGGAAGCCCGTTAAAAGTGCAGAATCTGGGGGCGCCTGAGGGGCTCCATTGGTGAAGCGGCTGCCTTCGGCTCAGGTCGTGATCCCAGCATGCTGGGATCCAGCCGCACATCAGGCTCCCTGCTCAGCGGGGAACCTGCTTCTCCTTCTGCCTGCCACTCCCCCTGCTTGTGCTCTCTCTCTCTCTCTGGCAAATAAGATCTTTTTTATAAAAATGCAGAATCTCAAGTCCCACCACAGACCTACTGAATCAGAAGCCACATTTTAACAAGATTCCCTGGGAAGTCTTTCTTAACTACATTAAAATTTGAGAGATATGGGGGCTAGGTGGCCCTGGGTCAAGTCTGCAAGGTCACTGCCTGAGATACAGTTGTGATTAGAGCCCCAGGTGGCACACCTATGGACTTGCCCAGGCCCTCCTGCTGTGTAGAGGTGAGGAGCGTCATCAGGGAGTCGGAACTCCTCCCACGGCTGTTGTAGGGGGAGGGGAGATCACTATATCCGTGACCCAGTGCCTTTGGCCAGATAACATTGACTCTGAATTGGATGATCCGAATGATGTCAGACTTGGAGTCTAACCTTGTGGCTGTGGAGAGAGTCAAGGAGTACTCCAAGACGGAGACCGAGGTGGGTACTGGGATGAGCCTGGGGCAGGGTGATTCTAGAATAGTTGGGGAGGGGTGCTTGGTGACCCATCATCCCTACATTCCAAGGCCAGCTCTTCATGGGGGGGGGCTCTTCGTTCATTCATTCATTCATTCATTCATCCACTCATGGCCTTATTGAGCATCAGCCAGAGGTCCGTGCCAGCAGGTCCAGAGTTGAGCAAGACAGGGTCTAACCTCAAGCAGATTCTGATGTCATAGAGGAGGTAAGACAGGGCTCTGCACGAGAAGACGAGAGCTCTGGGGTGATGCCCCCAGAGAAGGCAGACAGGGGAGAATCATTCAGCTGGGGTGATCAGCTAGGGTGAGAATTCCAGCCAGAGATCAGCGGGGTTGAAGGAGCAGGGGTGGGGTAGCATGCCCTTTGCAGGGAAAGGGAGTGTCCCCTGCTGGGAGGAGAGGTGTGCAGACTTTGGTCTGCTTAACTTCTTCCCATAGTCACACCCCAGACCTCTTCAAGCCCGGAAGCTGCACCCTCTCTGAGATCTCAAGTTGAGTTTTTAGACCACCCTTCCTAGCCTTCCCAGTTCACATTCCCCAAACCCTCTGCCATCCCAGAACTTTGTCCTCGTTGGGACCCCCAGTCCCGTGACCTACTTTTGTCCCTCTGTCCACTAGCCCATCTAGCCTGGATTTTGTGCCCCACGGGGGCCAATGCTCCTGCCTCCCTTGCCCTCCCCTCTCTCGGTGGTCCTCACCCACAAAACCCCTCCCCGGTGGAGCCACTCTGTCTACCTTTGACATGCGCTCAGCAGCTAAGACATTGCTGGAGAAAAACCACTGATTTTACTTCAAGTTTTTGACCACACACCACTGCTGCATGTTCCCATTTTGCTTCCCCAAGAAGCATGTGTTCCCACGTCCAGAAAGATCTGTTTTGGACCTTCTTTCCTCCAACCCCCCATCTTCTCCCCTTTGCTCAGCCATGGACCTTGTGTGACTTGCCAGTGAGAAAACAGGGTATGAGATATGAACTCCCTCAATCTTCCTGCCTCCAGACTTTCCACTGTGTCTGTGGCCCGTTCACCTTCTTCCTTCCTCTTTTAGCAGGAAGCGTTCCTCCTCTGATCAAAACCCGCCCCTTCAGACTTCACCTCCCTAATTACACACTCCCGCTCCTACAGCCTGCTCCCTGTGTTGGATGATTCCCATCCACGGGCAAATATAAGCTCTCGTAGCTTCCATTTTAGACACTCAAACCAACCTCCCTTCCCCCTATGTTTCTTTGCTCTCCTTTGTCATGAAGCTTGTTTTAAAACCCACATGCTCTCCCCATTCCCTATCACCCTTTATCACATCTGCCTCCCACAGTCTGGTTTCTGGCCCTTGTCACTCCACCGATGACCTGCCTGGTTCCAAACCCGACACTTTTCTGTTCTCATCTAATGAACGTCTCAGCGACATTCAGACAGAATGACCCCTGCCTTCTTCTCGGAAGGCCCTCACGCCTGGCTTCTGTGACCCAGGCCCTCACTCTATCAGTCTCCACTGAGCCCCTGGCCTGCTTGTTCCTCCCAGTCTGGCCCCCCTCCCCTGCTTTCCCCAGGGCATCTCCTATCACCCCCTCACCCCTCACTCTGTGGGATCTTCAAATTCTCCCTCTTCACATCTAACATTCCCATTTCCCCCGGTCCATACACACGATCCTGTCTCCATAGCCTGAGAAGTTCTGCCCCCAATCCCACTGCCCATTCTTTTGACACCTCCTCGAGAGAATTGTCTATACTGGCTGCTTTGCTTTTTGACCAATGGCAGTCTGGCTTCCCCTGTCTCAAAGCAGGGCTGTCTTTGCACGACCCACACAGTCACATAGGTCCCCACACTTAGAAGGGCCTTACACTTGGTTTAATGTTCTGCTCTCACCACTTGGACATTCTTCATATTTACTAAACAAGAGACCCCACATTTCCACTTTGCACCAGGCCTCCTAAAGGGTAGCTGGTCCTGTCTCAAAGCCACCATCATCTTATGCCCAATTTATTTTAAGAACCGCCTTACTAGCTTCCCTGTTTTCCATCATCCCCACTCCCTTCTCATAGCAGCCAGAGGGATCCTTTAAAAACACATCAAATCATGTCATTGGTCTGTGCATGGCCCTCTGATGGCTCTTCATCTTAGTCAGAGTAAAAAGCCATAGTCCTTAAAATGGCCTGCAAAGCTCTTCATGATGGGACCACCCATTTTCTGTCTCCTACCTCTCGCCTTTGTCATGGTACTCCAGAACACACCTGGACAGGCATTTCCAGTTTCTGTTCCCTCTACCTGGCATGCTCTTCCCCCAGAAATTTACTTGGCTTGTTGCCTCACCTCTTTCAGGATCTTTAAATATTGCCTCCTCCAGGAAGCCTTCCGTGACCACCCTGTACTTCTACAACACCAAGCATTTCTCAGCACTCATCACTTTCCTACATTATGTAGATTTGCTTATTTGTGGATGGTATGCACCCCCCCCATACTAAATGTAAGCCTCACAAGGAGGAAAAGACTTTGTCGTGTTCACCACTGTGATCCCAGTACCTGTCACAGAGTAGCCACTCAATGAATGGTGAAAGAGGGGGCTAGGGCAGGCAGGGAGAGGCGGCTCAGGCCCTGAGGAGAGAGTGGGAAAGGGCAGGATGGGAAGGTTTCAGAGCTCTGTAGGGAATAAAGGCAGAGAGATAAAGGATTCATTGAACCACAGGGTTGGGCCACAGGGGACGCCAGGAACTCTCCCCCAGGGACCCCGATGGGTGAGGACGGAGGGGGCCTCAGGAGAGAGGCAGACTGACAACCGGGAGAGGGCCAGGCTGGGGAAGAGGTGCACCCTGATGCAGACCCCTCTTCCCCTGGCGCCCAGGCCCCTTGGGTGGTGGAGGGCAGCCGCCCTCCGGCGGGCTGGCCCCTGCAGGGCGAGGTGGAGTTCCGGAACTACTCCACGCGCTACCGGCCCGGCCTGGAGCTGGTGCTGAAGAACCTGAGTCTGCACGTGCGCGGCGGCGAGAAGGTGCGTGGGACGTGGCCAGAACCTGGGCGCAGACGCCGGGGAGGCCTGGCGAGGCCCCCGCGGACTCCTCCCCACCGGCTGACGGCCCCCTCACCCCCTCCAGGTGGGGATCGTGGGCCGCACGGGGGCCGGCAAGTCGTCCATGACCCTCTGCCTGTTCCGCATCCTGGAGGCGGCGGAGGGGGAAATCCGCATCGATGGCCTCAATGTGGCCGACATCGGCCTCCACGACCTGCGTTCTCAGCTGACCATCATCCCCCAGGTACGAGCCTGACATGCACCGGCCACGCTGACCAACAGTCCAGGGGGGTTGGGGGACATGCCCCACCCTGCTCTGTAGCTTGGGGTCCAGGCCTGGGAGCCCTGACCCACGGCAGGCGCAGAGCCGCAGCGCGGCCACCTGTCATGGATCTGAAAGGGTCCGGCGTGGCCTGGCCCAGTCAGCCTCTGCCCTCCCACCTCCTGGGCCACCAGTGGAGACCAGGATCACGGGACCCTTCAGGGACCCCACCCTCTGATGGGCTCTGCCCTGGTCTTCCTGTTCCACAGCTCGGAATTACATATCAGTCTTTCTGGCTCCTCTGGAGTTTTTTTGGTTGGTTTTTTTTTGTTTTTTTTTTTTTTTCCCTGCTGCCCGGACACTTTGGAGTCAGATTAGCGGCTCCGCTTTCTGCTTTGGTGGAGGACTTCGTGATTGGCAAAGCTGGGGTTTATCAGTTCCCCACAGGCATGTATCTGGCCATGGCCTCCCTCCTGGAGGGCCGGGGACAGAACGGGAGTGCTGCCACCTAATCCCCCGTTTTATCCCCTGCCCTGGGGCCCATGGCTCCTCATGGGGGCTGAGCTGCCCTCCTCTGAGGCCTTGTCGTGTCCCTAGGACCCCATCCTGTTCTCTGCATCCCTGCGTATGAACCTGGACCCCTTTGGGCGTTACTCGGAGGAAGATATATGGCGAGCCTTGGAGCTTTCCCACCTGCACACCTTCGTGAGCTCACAGCCGGCAGGCCTGGACTTCCAGTGCTCCGAGGGTGGGGGGAATCTCAGGTAACAGCTGGGGTTGGGTGGGTCAGGAACAGCACCCTGCTGAGCTAGAGCATCAGATGACGTGGAGTCCGGGCCAGCCCCCTCCAGCCCTCCCCACTCCCATCTCTGCCTGGGTGGGCTTAGGGGGCGTCGTTTCATACTGTACTATTCTGTGTGCCGGGTGTGGTGCACCATCTCTCTGACTCTTCACACAAGCCCCGGATGTGGTGATGGTCCCACTTTGCAGATGAGGAAACTGAGGCAGAGCCAAAGTCACCTAGCTGGGAGAAGGCATGCCTGGGATTTGAATCAGGTCCAGGAGCTCCCAAAGCCCTATTCAGTCCTGTCTTGTGAGGCTGTCAGTGCTGTGCTAGGCCTGGGGTGGGGAGTGGGGTCTGTACTAAGCTTGTGGATCAGGTAAGAGGAAATCTACGGTGTATTACGGACATCATAGATATTTCCCAAGATGACTCTGCAATCTCATCTGTAGCTTAGGAGTGAACAAAGTAAACTCTCCAAGCCCTTCTTTGCTTGCTTTCTTGCTTTCTTTTTCTTTGATTTTTTTTTTTAAGATTTTACTTATTTATTTGACACACACAGAGAGAGAGAGAGCGCAAGTAGGGAGAACAGCAGGCAGAGGGAGAGAGAGAAACAGGCTCCCGGCTGAGCAGGGAGCCACAGGGCTCAATCCCAGGACCCTGGGATCATGACTTGAGCCAAAGGCAACAACTTAATGACTGAGCCACCCAGGTGCCCCCCTTCTTTGCTTTCTTATAACCTCAGTGTTATGTCCCCAGCCACTGGGCTGTGCAACAGGGAGGGGCAGAAGTCACTTCTCACTAAGTCTAAAGGCTTCAGATTCCCCTATCTGTGTTAGCTGTGTGACTTGGGGCAAGTTGCTTAACCTCTCTGTTCTACCTCTTCCTTTGCTTTAAAATGGGGGCAATAACAGTCCCATACCTCTTTGCACTGTGTTGCCCACCAAAAATATAATGTGAGCCACAGATATGTAATTAATGTTTTTTCCAGTAGCCACATTAAAAAAAGAAAAAGAAACAGGTAAAATAAACTTGAGTACTGTATTTTATTTATCCCAATATATCTAAAATATTATCATTTCTACAAGTAATTGATATAAAAATTATTAGGGATATTTTGTGTTTTTTTCATAGTAAGTTTGAACTCCCATGTGTACTTTCACCTTTACGGTACATCCCAATTTAGACTAGCCATATTTCCAGTGTTCAACAGCCACATGTGGCCAGTGGCTATCGTTTGGGCAGAACAGTCTTTAGGTCATTGTGATGAAAAAGAAAGCCCTTAGCCTGGACATACTCCCGCGATATGTAGTTATTCTTATTCGTATTATTCTGCTCGGTCCACACCCATGGACTCTCTCCAGACCTCAGAAACAAAAACAAAAACCTTTACATTTGCTCAGCACTTGGTAGTGTTCAAAGCACTTTGGCACCCACTATCTTGTTTAATCTTTGCTGCGGTCCTGTGGGCCAGAAACGAGGCTCCAAAGTATAAAATTAAGTGTCCAAAGCTGCTCAGCTAGCAAAGGGAGGAGCAAGGGCTCAGGGGAGCAGGGAGTTTGCCCCAAACCCCTCCTCGCTGCATCACAGCCTTGGGTGGGATGCCCCCGCCCCCCTCCCCCTCCCCAGGCAGTCCTGACAGACTGAGTATGCCCTTCAGCTGGATTTCGCTTACACAGCCATGTTGGAGTGGCTGGGGGACAAGCACAAGCTTCCAGACCCTGCACTCCATAGCTGGTTTTGCTCCATTTTCCTACCCCTGCTTGCTATCCGCACCTCTCCTACAGCATTTCCTCCATCCCTATAGACGCCAGGGTCTCAGCCGGGCTGGCTCCCCTCCCCCCTCGCTGAGCTTATAGCCACTTTAATAAGCATAAGTGGCATCCTGTGCCAGTCCTACCATAAATCAGCCCTGAGTTCTAGCTGGAGGCTCACTCCGCTGCCAAAACCTTCATTAGCTGCGGGAATGGGCCAGGGAGAGAGCCTGGCCTTCACTTGGGCTGTGGTGACTCACCCCTTTGGGAAAGGCTGAGGTATTTGTCCTTGGGTGTGGGGGTACAGCAGCCTCTGTGGTTGGGAACACAGCCTTGCTTTGTTCACTGGCTCTGGCTTCCAAGGCAAGAGGTTGAAGGTATGCATCCCATCTCTCCTCCACCTCTCCAGGAACCTGACACAGGAGTCCCCATGTCCTCCCCTGCCCTGCCCCTTCCTGTTCCCACAACAGAGTCCTGGCGTGCATTCTCCCATGGAGCTGGGAGAATTGTGTGATATTAAGTTCCGCAAGATGGCATAACGTGTGACATACCCAGGAAGCGCCATTTAAGTGTTTTCTCTCTAGAGTGTAAATGACTGATAGAGTAAAGCAGAGAAACATCATGGAAACTAGCTGAGGAGTGAGGATAGGGAAAAAGGCACAGAAAGAGGAGGCCGAGGGTGCCAGAGAGAGACTGGATTTCACAATGTTGTTGAGCACTGGCTCTACCCCAGGCCCTCATCATCCCTGTGGGGTCCAGACCTCGATGACTCTGTGCTCCAGGAGGACGGGGCTGAGGCAGAAATGGGAGAGGTTAGACAGAAAGCCAGTCCTGGGCCATGGGGAAGGAATAGAGACGAAAGCAGTTCAGGGATCGGGGCTTGTGGGGGGGGGGGCGCCTGGCTTGAGATGCCTGCTTTCCCCGTTCCTAGCGTGGGCCAGCGCCAGCTCGTGTGCCTGGCCCGAGCCCTGCTCCGCAAGAGCCGAATCCTGGTTTTAGACGAGGCCACGGCAGCCATCGACCTGGAGACCGACGACTTCATCCAGGCCACCATCCGGACCCAGTTTGAGAGCAGCACGGTGCTGACCATCGCCCACCGGCTCAACACCATCATGGACTACACCAGGTGGGGCACCAGAACGCAGCGGGGGGGGGGGGCTGGGTGGGGTCAGCTAAGCCACCTGGAAGGGGCAGGCAGATTCAGGTGATCTGGACACGGGAGAGCTCGTGGGATTGTCTAGGGCCTGGGGGGGGGGGGTGGAGCGGGGAGAACAGGGTTTCTCAAGTTACAGGTAAGGGGCAGGACACAGGACAGAGTGGAGTCATCTGTACTTGGGTGCCCAGCAACGTTTTCTGGGACAGGGGACACTTTCAGGTTACCGCTGTGCAGGGAAGGGGCCCACTGGGGCTCCCTAGGCATTGCGATTGTGCCCAGGCCACCTCCCTCCAGCCTTCTGTGAATGCTCTGAGGTGGAGGTGGCTCCTTGGTGACAGCACCCGCACTCCCTGAGCCCCGGTGTTTAGAGAGCCTGCACCGCCATCCCTTCGTTCTCGTTCGGACCTCGTTCCCGCGGTCTGAGCCGGGCGTACACATGAGGGAGCCCCTGGGAGAAGTGCGTGGTGCTCGGGTCCCTGTCGTGGGGGGCCGGACCCTGACAGCACCATGAGAGGCAGACGCTCTGTGGTGAGAGCAGAGGGCTGAGTACAGCCCCTGTCGCCGCTGGCGACCGTGTAACCTTGGCCAAGGGGCCGAACCTCTGTCTTGGGGTTGTCGTAACGAGTCAATGAAATGAAGTGTTCCAAGCACAGGTGATCCTGGGAAGTGTTTGTTTCCTCCCCAGCCCCTTTCCGTAACCCTCCCTGGCACTGGTTTGTCTAAGGATTAGGGAAGGGGCCTTGCCCTTGAGATCTTACACCTTCCTTGGGGAGGCAGCCACTCAGCCAAAAGGAAAACCAGAAACCTATTCCCTCACTGTGGTTTGGAGGTGTGGTGCTGGAGGGCAAGGTGAGGGGCTGGGTGGCTTACGGGCCTCATGGAAGTGACCCGGCGCTGGCCTGGCAGACTGGCCCCCTCGGAGACGTGGGAGCTCAGAGGGATGAAGGGGAGAAAGCTGCAGCCAGTCTCTGTTGAAGGAGTGTGGGGAGAGCTTATCAATAGGCCTTCATTCACAACATAAACACCCACAGGCATGGGGACGTGGGGAGGATGCCACGGACAGGGCAACAGGGCAGACCTTGTCCCTCTCTCACAAGCATCCCCACATGGCCCCCAGGGGCTTGAGAACCAGGCTGAGAATGCCTGATGCAGCCATCTGTCTGTTCCATCCCTACCTCACTCCCGTCCAGCACTCCATTGAGAGAAGAGAGGGTGGACAGGAGGTGCTGGACCCTGGGTCCAGATGAGGGACAAGGATGGGCTGACAGGATCTGTTCCCAGGCCTAACTGAAAATGGTATTTGCCAGCAGCCCTGAGGGTAGAAGGCTCAAACCTTGGAGGGTGGGAGTTCATACATTCTAGAGGGACCAGTGGAAATGAATGAGATAATCATGTATTGAACATGTAATCAGAGCCTGAAGGAAGGAAGCAGGGGTCCATGTGTGTAGACCGGAGGAAGCCAAGCCATACAGGGCAGCCAGGATACTATCTCTCCTAAAAAGAGGAAGTATCAGCCAGGCCCTAAAAGATGAGTAAGAGTTGGGGAGTGGGTGAGGAGATGGGTACAGAAACAAATTTCAGGCAAAGGGTGCAACACATGCAAAGGCCCTGAGGTAGGAGGGCCCATGAGGCTGGAGTGCACAGGGTGAAGGGCGCAGCGGAACCAAGATGAGGAGGAGAGAGGGACAGGCCCCACTATGCTGCACTTCAAGGACCACGGTAAAGCAGTCCGTCCCTACCCTAAGAACAGTGAGAAACCACCGAAGGGAGGAGGGGCAGTCTCCTGGGTTCCAGTTTGGGCACTGGCCAGGCAGAGATGTGCACAGGCACACTGCTCCCCAGGACATGTTTTCGGGAGCCCTATAGGTAAGGAAAGAGAGTACGGCCACGCCCTCCCATCACGGGGCATCTCAGGAGGGCCCTTTCCGCTCCTGCGTCCCCCTGGGAGCCAGGCTGCTGACCCCACCGCAGGTGCTCCCTGTGCTTCATTGGCTGGGGATTCGAATCCCAGGCCTGACTGTGTGTGTGTGTGTGTGTGTGTGTGTGTGTGTGTGTGTGTGTGTGTGTGTGTGAATCCACCCATCAGCAGCAACCAGGTTTGCGGCAAAGTCCCAGATTCCAGCGTCAGGCCTCAGCACAGCCTGGTTTCCTGCCGTGTGCCTTTGTGAGTTGGCACAAAGCAGATGGAAGCGCACAGGGCCCAGCGCACAGGCCCGTGGCTCCCTGGGCACCAGCCTGTGACCCCGGCAAGGGAAGGGCTCATTAGGGAAGGTTTCCAGAGCCCCGACTAGCAGAGATGAATAGGAAGCTTGTGTTTGATCCCAGAAACCGCCCCATCTGCCAGGAGAGCACACGGAGCGGCTAAAATAACCAGGCTTGCAAGCGTGCCTGTGTGGCTTAGCGGCTGTGTTGGGTGGGTCGCCTGAAGCAGGCGGCTTGGCATCTCACTGCAGGGCCTGAGCGGTCCCCAGAAGGGGAGGAGTGGACTTGAAGGCCGCGTCTAGGCTGATGGAGTCCTGACCACTTCTTCTCTTTGGCTAGGATCCTTGTCCTGGACAAAGGGATGATAGCTGAATTTGATTCTCCAGCCAACCTCATTGCAGCCAGAGGCATCTTCTACACGATGGCCAGAGATGCTGGACTTGCCTAAAATATATTCCCGGGGCTTCCTCCTGGCCATTCCTGGTTTTCATCGGGAAGAAAAAGACACCAAGTACGTCTGCAAGATGGACTTGATGGCAGACGCTGGGGGCGTTTTTTTGGGAGTTTTGCCCCATCAGGTGCCTCCTGGAATAATTGTGCTAAATGCTTTAGATGAGGAAGCAGGGCCCGAGAGGTGACCGGTGTGCCTGAGGTCACAGCTGGTTTAAGGCAGAGCCCAGACTAGTGCCTGGGTCTCCTGATTCCCAACCTAGTGTTATTTCCACACTGGGCTGTTTTCAATCATCTCATGGAATGACCTCTCTACTCTGTATGATTTTTCATATTTTCTACTCTGAAGTTTTGTTTTGTTTTTTTTTTTAAATAAAGCTTTTTCCTCCTGGAACAGCAGACTACCGGGTCAGGCCGTCCTCAGGAATGGAGCCCTGTACTCTGGGGTGCTGGCCTGAATCCATTAGAAAACGGGACACTGATGAAATAAAGCTATATGGTCAATATGTATGCCCTGACGTAGCCTTTCTCTGGTCACTAGGTTTGGGGGTTAGGACCTTTGGGGGAGGCAGGGGGAGAGGTGGGGGTAGACTTTATACACATCCACATGGCTGGAATTATCTGAGAACTTCAGACTCAAGAGCTTTTGGCTAGAAATATCGTCTTCACAGCCAAAATTCACTGGGTAATTGCCAGGAGTTCCTGCTCTGTTGTGCAGATACTGTAAAAAGGCGAGAAATAAAGCCCCTGAAACCTGACCTGAGGCCTCCTGGGAAGGCTGCCGTGAACACCTTCTCGTGTATGTCATCCCTCAGACCTCCAAGCCTGCTCCTCTCGGGGATAAGACAGGCATGGTGCTTCATTTCCTTGCTCCTTTAGAATGTTCCAGACGGGTCCCCATAACCAGTGAGGCCTCCGAGCCATTCATCTTCCCCTGTGTGGCCAAAACTGAATGTGGGAGCAAAGAGCAGCCCGGGGGCCACACCCCATCCCCCCTGCCCCCGACAGTCCCGGGCTGGTAAACACATCTTGAGGGGGGAAATTAAATTTGGTCCTGAGCAAGCCAACAGAGCGCTCATTTTCTGCAGGTCAGAGTCCATCTGGCATAAGGCCTTCTACTTGGAATGGATCTCTCTTCTTTGTTACCTTACGAAGTTTTCTGGTCTGACTCTCTCACTCCCTTGACCTTTCTGCTTTGTCTGATGGGACTGGTTGGAGGTGAGTGTTTGTCTTTCTTCCCTAAATGGTCTGCGGTGGGTGCAGAGATGGCTCCTTTGATCTGGTTCTCCTCTACGTATCGGGTCGGCCTGTGCTGCGGGACCATTTGTTAAAGGTTAATCACATTTTTTTTTGGCAGCCTGTTTCTGCCCAGGATGTTTATGAGTGTATGGAAGAAGACTTCCATCCTTGTGATAAAGCGAGTATGAAAGCACAAATGCCCAAATTATTCTGCCTCTCCTTGGTGCTAAGAAAAGGTCTCTGCTGTGCTCCCTGATTTATTAGGCCAATTTGGCATGACGTCTGCTGTGTGAGGCTCCGGCCGCCCTCAACCAACAGAAACAAAGATCCCCTTGGCAGCGAGCTCGGCTAGAGATCTGAAGGCTGTATTTCCTCTCCTGCCTCTGGAGTTTGCTTCTGAGCTCACTGAGGCCCTGACAGGTGCTGACAGCCCAAAGGAGAGGCTCAGTTGTAGAAAGTAAATAGGATAATCAAAAACTGTGGTTCATAGGGGGTGACCTCCATCTAGCTGGCTCAGCTACTCCGGGGAGATGAAGCTCATTGCTGTGAACCCGGAGGAAAGGCACTGCACAAAATAGCTGTCTCCAGGTGCCACTGAGAGGCCACGAGCTCCGCAGCAGCCGCAGGAGGGGAGCAGCTCAGCTCAGGGGGAACGCTCCCTTCTATTTTTCCTCTAGAGCATTGTGTCCCTGGGACTGTCCAGGAATTTGAACCCCCTGGGATTAGAAGGGCTGTGCTACTTAGAAAGCCAAAAGGAAAGAAGACGGGCTCAGTCCGTTAATATTTTATTTTAATAATACTTGTTATGTTTGAACAGTTGGCAATGCACAAAGAAAAAAAATCTTCAGTGAATGTTTACACACGGTGTGAACACATGCTTTAAATATGCAGTGGAGGAGGGGTGAATTCACGTTAACAAAGCTAAAAAAAAAAGTCCTTGTTATAAATTACACAAAGCATATAAAAATATTTCTCTGAATGCATAGATTAAGACTTTAAACTCACCTACCATCAACTGTGCAGCCTCATCCCACCGCCAGACGCAGGAGTCAGTTGACTACAGAAGACTTGATAAAGGAGGAGAGAGGCCAGTGGAGGGCTCAGCCCTCACGTGAGACGCCAAGACCCTCCCTCGCCCTCACCTCCATCTCTAACTTCGGTCTCTAAGCGGGGGGGGGNGGGGGGGGGGGGGGGGGGGTGATGCCCTGGAACGACTCCTCCACCCACCACCCTGGGGGACGGGGCAGGGACCTCCACAGCCTCTGAGTCTCTAATGGATCTAGATGGCTAGAAGAGTTGTTACCCCAGTGATTTCGACATAAGTTAATACTGGACTTACTTCCTCGGGGACAGAACTAGCCTTCATGTTATCAGTAAATTGTAACTTTTCCCAAAGGGAAGGAAAAAAGGTTAGTAGGTCTAGGTAAACTAGCTTCTGATTGGTTGAAACACAAGGGAGGTTTCCTCTTTAAAGCACTTCAGAGAAGGGATACTAAGTAACCTTTACTCAGTGGTGCAAACACTGTACAAGGGTGAGTAAGTCACCATCAGTAGTTGGTGGAATACGGTTAAGTCAGCGAGCACAGTGACTCTGTGAAGCTGGCCTTGAAAATACCTCAACCTCAGCTCAGTCCTGAGGCAACAGCAGGAGGCCATGAGCTTAGCACAACATTCTCTGCCACTGACATCTTCTGCACGTCCTCGCACAATCAGTCGCAGCGTTCCAATAAAATTAACACAGTTAGGAAGTTCAGTTTCTTTGGAAACTATAGGCACTATGGGGAAGAAGCTTCTTAAGACAGCAGGGACGCTCTTTAACAGCCGGCTTCGAACCCCTGCCCTCCGGTGCGTCTAGGTGTGCTCGCTCCTATTTCTAAAGTTAGGCTGTTTGTCTCAACAAGACAGTGGCTCTTTGAACATTAATGACACTGAAGGAAAGGAAAAGAATTCTTGAACGAGCTCTTGGAAAACATTCGTAGGCCATGCTCAAGAGTTCAGTCAGGTGTCTTCCAGAACAAAGCCTGGCAAACTCACAGCTGACTTGGTTAAGTGGACTTGGTGGTGGTAGTGGGGGAGCCCTAAGATCAAACAATTTGTTTACAAAAGCAACAGATTTCAGAGTTGTGTAAAAATCCTAATAATTTCAAAATAACCTTTATCTTTGATACAAAAATAAAGATGCTAACTCCTTTAGCTCGATTTCCCACAATAACCTTTAAAAGAGCAACAGATTCAGTTTCAAAAATTGCTTTTCATTTCTAGTGGGAAGTGGAGGTGGAGAACATGGGCCGGCAATGTTTGTGCTCTTCTCAGACGGTGCAATTAAACATGGAGAGGACAGGAATGGCCTCAGAGATTTAAAAGGCGGGGTGGGGGGGGGGGGGTGGGGAAGCGGTTTCTCTTTTGGAAAGCATCGGAGAGCCCTCTAGTGGCCACAGCGTTAATGCAGCGACGACCATCCAGGCCATGGCGGACTGGAGCCAGAGCAGCAGTCTTGAGCGCTCACAGAGAAAGGGGGCGGAGGGAGGAGGGGCAGCTCTTTTGGTTAACAGCATACTTACAACTAGGTAACTGTATTCTTAAATACTTTGAACCTGAGTAACATTAATAAATATGGTATGTGAAACCTCATAGCCACTAGTCACACTAAAATTCTTTTGCCCAGTACCTGTGCTTTCCCCAATTTCCTCTGTGGCTGGCTCCTGCTTCAGGAGAGGCGGGAGCATGCAACACCAAGGGAACATGTCCGCCCTGCATGTGCACCGCCCGCAGGAGTGGCTGCACACAGGCTTGGCTCTCTCTCCGCGTCTGTGTAGACAGCACACTGACCCGGGGCATACGCAACCGTGGATTCAGAATGGCCGGCTTCTGCCTCTCCAGACCACTTCTCAGCTGTTCACAGCTTCAAGCACTAGGTTTTTTGTGCACCAAGAGGCTTGGAAGAGTGGCACCGCTGCTGGGGGGGGGGGGGGGGGGAGGTCAGGGGCTGCCTATCTTGGCAGAACGATGTTAGTGTATGCTACCCAGTGGCGCCCAAGGCATGACGGTCCATGGCTTGTCCTTGGCCCAGAGGGCATGCTCACTGTCACAATACTCTGCGATAAAAGTCCCTGCTGCATTAGTAAGTCAGTTTGGAAGCTCTCCTATTGTAGCAAGGTCTTTCAGTCAGTGTGGATGCAGCATTTCTGAACAGAAAATTGTTCTCACTTATCATTAGAACCAGTTCCAGCTCCTGGAAGTCTTGGAGTCGAGCAACATCTTTGTCCTAAAACAAAATAGGGTGAACACATTCAGAGGAGTCACTTGTCTCTGTATGTTTGGTGTGTTGTGTTGATACCAGTATCTCAGCTCATTTTCAAGTGAGGAAGAAAAAGGAGGAGGAGGAGAAGCAGGAGGAAGGGGGGGAGGAAGAAGAAGAGGAGGAGAAGTGGGAGGAGTTGGAGGGGAAGGAGAAGAAGAAGAAAAGAGGAGGAGGAAGAAGAGGAGAAGGAGGAGAGGGAGGAGGGGGAGGAATTGGAGGGGAAGAAAAGGAAGATCCCGGTGGCAGGCTATGGGTGACAGTGCCGGAAAGCCCCCCGGGGGCGTGAGCTGGGTTGGCACAGAGGCAGAAGCCCTTAACAGCAGCTGCTCCAGGACGAGCACCCCCTGAAGCGAGAGGCCACTCAGATCCGTTTTCCCCAGGTGCCCTGAGAAGCCACGGATGCTGGGAGGACCACACATGTATCCATGTGGATTTGCCCTATCATTTAACCTGGTTCTTTTTTTTTTTATTTTTTTTATTTTTTTTATTTTTAAAGATTTTATTTATTTATTTGACCGAGATAGAGACAGCCAGCGAGAGAGGGAACACAAGCAGGGGGAGTGGGAGAGGAAGAAGCAGGCTCACAGCAGAGGAGCCCGATGTGGGGCCCGATCCCTTAACGCCGGGATCACGCCCTGAGCTGAAGGCAGACGCTTAACCGCTGTGCCCACCCAGGCGCCCCTAACCTGGTTCTTAACACAGGCCATATCTGATAGTGCACTAAAGTGATCCTTACATATCACTACACAAACAACCAAAAATAGGTACATGTGAGTGGTAATTCAGAAAATTCTCTTTCAAAAATATCATGTCCCTGTAGACCCAGTAGAGGGAAAGAAAGCTCAATGACAGCTTCTGGAAAACTACCCTTTGCTCCTTTTCTAGTCTCTTTTCAGTTCCAAACTATGATTCCTACAGCCAAGGAGGAAGCTGGGTATTTTCCAAATGCAAAAAACCAACCACCAACTACTCGTGGTTAACAGACCTTTCTTACCTTTCTTACCAGAGTATTGGGTAATTTTCTGATCTTCTCCACTTGATCTGGATTAACACCCAGCTCACAACAACTCACTCGGAGCAGTTCTTGATAGGTGAGCTCCTGTCGGTCCAGTTCAATTTCAATGAAATCATTTTCTCGAAGAGATGGATTCTGAATCCTCACCTTGAGTACCAGCTCTAGAAAAAAAAGAGGGAGAAATGTTAACGGATGGTGCGTGCACAGTCAGCCGATAAAATCTCAGATCTTTTCCAGAAGACTGTTATACCTCCCCATTCCCTGGGCCGAAGGCCTGCACCACCCCTTGAGAAAACCCAGCCCAGTCAGCAGGGTTAGCTCAGCCCCACTCCTGGCTCTGCTGGCACTTCCTGCACTATCCTCCTGACATCCAAGACTGTGCTTCACAAAGTAAAAGGGAGGTGTGTTGGGGAGAAAACCATCCAGTGTGCAGAAGGACAATTTACTTCTGCTGCTGGAGCTGGGGAGGTAAAGTGGACGAATGGGTTTGGGTATCAAACCACATGTGAGCAGGGCAGGGGAAGAGAGCTGAGAGGAAGGCACAGGCAAGATAAGGGATAGGAGTGACTCTAAAAGGACTTAATAATTGTGACTCCAAAGGCATCTCTGAATGATGAAATTCCTTGCAATAAACACAGTAAGATAGCTGAAAGGAAGTAAGAGCTGAAAGGAAGGCACAGGTAAGATAAGGGATAGGAGTGACTCTAAAAGGACTTAATAATTGTGACTCCAAAGGTATCTACCGATGATGAAATTCCTTGCAATAAGCACAGTAAGACAGCTGAAAGATCAGCTGTGGGACCATATTCTACACAATACCTGGCCTGGACTCTTCAAAAATCTTGAGGTCCAACATGATAGAGAAAGGCTGAGGAATCTTCTGGGCGAAAGGAAAATGGAACAATAGGATATCCAAATGCAACGGGTGACCCCAGGCAGGGGGCAGGGGGCAGGGGTGGAGGGAGCGCACAGAGCTGCAGAGGGCACCATGGAGACAACTGACAATACCTAAATATGGCCTGGATTAGAGAATGGTATTATAGCAAGGTTACATTTCCTAAACTTGATCGCTGGACTGTGGTTACGTAAGAGACCATCCTTGTTCTTAGAAAATACACACCTAACTATGTCAAGGTCAAAGGGCAAAAGGTAAACCATTTGTGAATCTGAGTAGAGACAGCTCCTTATACCAGTCTTGCAAACTTTGTGTGAGTCTGTGATCAGATTCTCGATACATATATAAATTCCATCCCCCACGCACCCATCCACCCCCCAACAACCAGGAAGTGCATCACTAGACCTCTGGACACTGGCTGCCCCGCAGTGCCAGCTGCTTCCCGCCTCAGGCTTACCTTGCATGTTAAATGGAAATGCCCCCGTGAAGAAGAACGGCTGGAATGCTGGTGTCGGTCCTGCATATGTCCCATTTTGAGGGTCCAGAGACACTGGTGGCTTGGACGGGACAGAAGAGAACAGTGAGCAGCTCTGACTCACCGGTGGCTGGCAGACAGGACGCGGTTTTGTGCTTTCTGGTGTTCTGAGTATGGCAGAGGGGGCAGACACGTCCCGGTTCTGAACCAGTGCCAAAGAGGTGTGGTCCCGTGGAAAGGCCCCGGCCAGGGGAGGCTCCCCGGTGGGGAGCAGGGGAGGAGAGCCATCTGCAGGGGGTGATGCCGGAGGTGTGGAGGTGCCCCCGTTCTGTAGCTGGCCTGGATTCTCTGCCGCTGGGGTGTAGATAAACGGGAAGGCTGGGTTGGCCAAATAGTTGGGAACAAAGGGCAGTTCTGACTCCTTCTTCAGCTGAGGGAGGCTGTCCGCACCATCATCTTCCTCCACTTACAAAGAAGAAAATGCATAACATTTACACAGCCCTTTAAACATCACTAAGAGTGTCTTGTGAAAGCTACTGTCCTTTGGTATGTGACATATTTTGTTCAGTTTTTACTGCCGCATTAATCAGAAGAGCAAAGAACATTTCGTTACATTTATGATTGTCATTTTTATCACTTTAAATTTTACAGATTAAAAAAATAAAACCTGATAATAGCAACTTGTCTGGAAAGCACATGGAATTACTATCTTGGCACAGTAATATTATCTTTGCTTTTGAAAACAGATTTGTGGTTTGACTGGCATCAAGAACGCGGCCAATAACACTGCGAGTCTTAAATTAGTTTGACAAAATCAAAGGTTGCCCCCACACACAGACTCACCTCCCATGATCTTCCTGATTTCTCTCCTTGATGTCAGTTGCACTGGCATTTCTCCTTTCGTGGTAAGAATCTCTTTGTCAGCTCCTGATTGTAATAAGTAAGAGACCACCTGACCGTGATTGCGTTTACACGCCCAGTGTAAACAGGTCCTGTCGAAGAAAAGGAAAAAAGAGTGAGTTACAAGAGGAGAGGGGATTTGGGATCTCAAATTCCACGTGCTGGTCAGGAAATAAATGCAAGCCCATTAAGAGTTCAGCTAGAACCAGGAAGCCAGGCTGGCAACCTCAACGTTTCTTCTCAGAGAGCAGGTGATCAAAATATTTAGTATGCTTGAAATTTATTTCTACATTTCATTCCGGGCCCTTGGGAAAAACCAATTCATCCTAGTTTTCATTTCAGTGGCTTCCACAAGGCCGGCTGGGCAGCTAACTCTAATGGTACTGCTGAGTGGTCTCCCCTCAGTAACGCTCATTAGACTGCCCCAGTCTCTTTAAAATGTTTGATAGTGCCACATTCCTTTTTAGGGACAATGACAACTTGCTTCATATGCACCAAATGACACATGAAGATTAAATATTAGCAGGCTAATAATCACGGCTTGCTCTGCTGCTAAAATTATTATTGCTATAGGAGATATTCCCAGCTGAATCTCAGTTGCTCACTCTTTCCCTTTCCCTTTTCTTTCCCTCTCTCTCTCTCTCTCTCACACACACACACACACACACACACACGGTTTTAAAATTTCCATTTTTGAAAAAGTTGGCTTCTCTAGTTCTCTCTAGAAGTCTCATCTGCTCCAACGTACGGTGCTGCACACAGACTAATTACTAAGGTACTTTAAAAATGTACATCAATGACCAAAATTTTCAAGAACAAACCCTTCTAACATATCAGACTCATTTCAGTAAAACTAATTATTTACTATTGTACACATAGGAAGGTATTACACATACTCTAAAGGGCTATTTTAACACCACCTAGAAATATAATTAGCATGCTGGTTAAAAACTCCGTCTTAACAGAAATGAAAGGATTCAGAGTTACTAAATTCATCCCCAGTTGCCAAAGCTGAGTGATATTAAAGAAGGAAAATATTTTTTCCCCTCCGTTCTGAAATGTCCTCACTCATCAATCCTCTAACTGAACGGAGGTAAATATCCTCAGAGCTTAGAGCCAAATACAATATGGTAAAGAACAGAACGACATGTTCAGCAGTGAGAGGTAGGTCACTAACCCAGAAGTATAACGATACAGAAAGTTCCTTTGGTTCCAGGGAGACATTGACTGGCCCTGGCCTCCTAAACATTTCTGATTTACAAAAAGCGAGCTTGTCTGGCTGGCTGGGAGCCAATCCACTGATATTTCAGAGTGATACCCCACACTATTACTCATTAGAATTAGATTATCTGGGTACCTTTAAGACATACTCTATGAAGAAAAGATTGCCAATTTGGGAGAAATAAGGGAAGAGGCTTGATCTCAACTTCTGAAATAGAAGCTCATGAAAATATGCAAGTGTCTGCTTGGACTTACAGGTACTTAATCACTGAACAAATGAACCAAGAACAAGGTGGACATTGCTCGGAGTGGAAGGATCCAATACATCCGTGATTGTGGGCATACTGCAGCTGACTCTGTGTGTGTGTGTGTGTGTGTGTGTGTGTGTGTGTGTGTGTGTGTCTGTGGCATAGGCTTGAAAAGTGAATAATTATAATGATAAGCGAGCATTCAAAAATGAATGGCGCATGATGAGAAAAATAGGTTCCCTTTTGGAAATAAAGTACTCACTTGCTGGTAGTAAATCACTTGTTCATGACAAGCTTGCGACTGAAGAAGGTAATTTACTGCCAGTGGGTCTGAGACGCTCTGGGAAAACCAAATAGCTCAAGCGTTACCATGTAAAGTGGGGTTAAGTCAACATGGCACGATCGCCACAACCCTGTGCCCTGAGTGATCATCATTTAGAGCCCAGACCTGTGTGGTTCTGGGCGGCGGTAACTCTGCCAGGGAGTGCTTTCAACTTCTTCACGAGCCATTATACTTATTCCTTAAAGGCAAGGGATATGCACACACTTGAATTACAATGGACGTGGGAACTCTATGTCTGAACTTCAACTCTTTAGGCTTTAAATTTGCAGTCAGGAATATCCGGTTAGTCCGGGGAAGTATTTCAGACCAGAGGCACTGGCCATCATTCATCAGCGCTGAAAATGTGGTTATTGAACAACTGCAAATTGAAAGCAGTAACCACTCTGCTTTTCTATGCTAGAGACTACGTTTTTTGAGGGTAACCTTTAGATCCCATTACCCAGAACAAGGCTTAATAAGAAGAAAACAATAGTTAACACAGATAACAATGCTTTTTACATGGGGGACACTGTTCTAGAGGCTTCACATAAATTAACTCATTCGATCTCTGAACAACCCATCAGTTAAGTGCTGTTGTCAACATTCCCCCATTTTACAGAAGAGGAAACAGAGGCAGTCAGCAAATAAATGAGCCAAACGGTACGCTAGGTGGTAATGAAGCACACAGGGACGACAAAACAAGAGATGGGACTAGAAAGTGCCAGAGGCAGAGGAGGGGCACGGTGCCCTTTTCAATCGAGGGCCCAGGAGGGGCTCACCGAGGTGACATCTACGTCAATACCTGGAGGAGGTGAGGGAGCAAAAACATTTTAGATTTAGAGGGAAGAAAAAACACAAAGGCTTTGAATCAGGACCATGCCTGGTGTTTCAGGGAAAGCCAGGAGGCCAGGGGAGCAGGAGGAGGGGAGCAAGGGGGCAAATCCAGAGATGAGGCATAGAGGTAAGGAGGGAGGACGGTGCAGACAGGAAGCCGAAACTCTAGGACTTCGGGCTTTCCCTCAGAATGGGATGGTAGCCATTCGAGGGTTCTGAGCAGAGTGAAATGATCCGACTTCTGACTCAGGTTTTAGGTCAGGATCCCTCTGGCTGCTGTGCTGAGAAAAGACTGCGGGGTATTAAGGGTAGAAGCAGCGAGGGGACAAGTTGGGGGGCTGCAGCAAGAATCCGGGCAACAGGATGATGGTGGCCGCGTAGCAGAGGTGTACAGGTGGGGCTCGTGAGAAGTGGTCCGACACTGACCACAGCTGCAGCAAAGCTGGCGGAATTAGCCACCCGGCCGGATGTGGAATATGAGGGAAAGACAGAAGGCAAGGAGGGCACCAAGGGCTCTGGCCTGAGCACTGCACCTCAGATGCCGAACTGAGTAGGACACAGAGGAGCAGGCCTGGGGCAGCTGGGGGATGAGGGGAGATCAGGAATGCAACCTTGAACCTCCAACATGAGTTGCCTAACAGACATCCTCCCCGATTGATAAAGATTCTCTTCAGGTCGCTTCAGGTTCAACTTACGTATACCGAGCACCTACTATGTGGCACGCATTGTGGAGTCAGATGCTGGCTTCCTTTCTAGTAAATTCTATGACCTCGGGGAAATGACTTAATCTTGCTGGGCCTCAGTTTCCTCATCTGTAAAACAGAGGGAGTAACATCTATGTTCTTGAGTAGTTGTGAATGAGATAATGAGGCAAAGCTCTTAGAGCCTTGTCTATGCCACAGAGCAAACTCAATAAATGTCAGCGATTCCTACTATGCTTCATCTCCTTCAGTGGTCACAACACTCGTCTCAAATAACTGGAAAATGAAGTGACTCAGGCAAGGTTTTATTCGCTAAAGCAGGAAGGGAGAAGAACCTGCAGGAAAGACCAGGCTGCTGCTTCTACACAACACTGCCTCCCACTGCCAAAACAGTGAGTCACAGCTTGTGAACCACAGGGCAACGCTCAGAAAAGGTACACACACACACACACACACACACACACACACGTTCAGAAAAGGTACACACACACGCTCAGAAAAGGTACACACACACACACACACGTTCAGAAAAGGTACACACACACACGCTCAGAAAAGGTACACACACACACACACACACACACACCAGCAAGCTGGTTTGCAAACACTTTTAAAACAAACAAAACAAAAAGGCAGTGGCTACTGTTTCCTGGCCTTCTGGACAGCTACCCAGGCTGTTTTCTTTAGGAGGTAGATAACTCTGGGAGGGAGTCAGGAAATCATGGTTGTGGTCCCGGCTATCTTATTGATAACTGTGTCACCTAGGGCAGGTTATTCTCTGTGGTTGGATCCATCCATATCCAGTGGCCCTCTCAGTTCCAAAATGTATGACTCCACTTCAAAAAAAGAAAACCTTTCCAAGCTCACGTTAACTCTGAGCTAGCAAAACAGGCTGGTTAAGCATTACTTGGATCAAATAAAAATTTAAGGGTGAAGAGGACAGAATAACATCACATTCGGTAACTTAACACTAAAAATTTGACCAGCACATCCTAAAATGAGACTCCCTATTTAATTGGGAAGGGCTCAGTCTGCAGGCAGGCATCTAGAGTCTTGATTCAAATTCGATAGTTAAGATTGTAATAAGAAAATAAAGCAAAACACTCCATGGGATAAACGAGTCAGTCTTCCCTCAACAGGCAGCTGTAGGCAGCCGCAAATCACTGGTGCAGTGAGACAAACAGAGACGGAATAGTGATGCAAGTGATTTTTTTTTTTTTTTCCGGTCTTGGGAAAAGAAATCGTGCTCATTTATAAGATTCCTATTTGCTCGGTTGCTTATGCTTTTTGCTCTGCACAGGTGTGTTTTCCGGAAGCTCCTAGGGCAAAATAATTCAACACTCGAACTGGGGTGCGAATCAATTGAATCGCAGCCGCCAGGGTTCGCCAGCGA
>NC_048230.1:20465384-20495457 GCF_002007445.2 Ailuropoda melanoleuca | reverse complement strand
AATGGAAAGAGAAGAAAGCAGCGCTGAGAGCCAGAAACGCCTTATCCTCTGGCGCAGGCTGTTTACCAGGCATCAAAAATAATTGGTGTTTCTTCACCACCAGCAACCCCCCCCACCCACCCGGCAATCTGTTTGGCTCCTTCTCCTGATCTGAGCCAATGCTTGCCCAGCAGGACGGGGAAGTGGGCCGAAAACGATCCTACTATTACATGCCCGTAATTGCAGACGTGGATGACACTGTTCCTTTCTTCTCTTGACAGCGCTTGGGACCATCCGGTTGGAATATTTATTTCCATCGCTGTTGTTTTACATCTCATTTTAGAGATTTCTTCTAACGTGGCTTTCAGGGAAAATATTTATATTGCGCCTGGAGTCTCTAAACTGTAATTTATTACTGCTTATAAATCATAATTAATGACTCTTCAGGAAGGCCATGTAAGGATAAAAGGGAGCAAAGAAGAATACCACAGCGGCGGCGGCATTATCACTGCCCGGATGCCAGGATCTCTGGCAAGAGCTGTGGTGTGTCTGGGCAAGGCATTTTGCCTGCTCCTGCCTGATCAATGTCACCAGGCTCAGCGCTTGGGTGGGCACTAGCTTACTACCCAGTGGAAGAAACACAGAAGACTGTTTTGCGGAGCCCAGGTGCCTCCCAGAGATCCTTCAAAGTGGCACAGGATGGAATATTGCAGGTGGGGTCAGGAGGATTAAGGAAATAATCCTGGGCGGAAAGGAGGAAGGCCTGAACAAAGAGAGATGAAATAGGAAGGGACAAACCTAGGCACTGCGTTTTCATTTCCCTCTCTTGGGGCTTGCCCAGGGTCTGCACAGCAAGCATTTTTCTTGCTACTGTTCAAGAAAAACCCATGTCTGTTTGTTTATTATGACACAGTAATTCACACAGTCCTCAGTGCACACCAGGTGGTGCTGAATATAAACTGACTGCGCTCTTCAATGGACCCCAGGGCAAATTGGAACTCAGCTTGAGCTTACATTTTTATTTGTCCCCCAATTTAAATTTTAATTCTCAGATCCAGCATGATGCTCCATCTGAACCTGACGTGCAAAGCACTGGAATTGGGTCCTTTAACATAATTTGAGTGACATGGGAGTAGGTAGTGGCCTCTTTTTTAAAAAAAGCAGTTTTAGGGGCGCCTGGGTGGCTCAGTTTGTTCAGCGAGTGCCTTCGGCTCAAGTTATGATCCTGGAGTTCCAGGATCGAGTCCCAGGATTGAGTCCCAGGATCGAGTCCCAGGATCGAGTCCCAGGATCTGGCTCCCTGCTCAGCGGGGAGTTTGCTTCTCCCTCTGACCCACCCCTGTCTCATGTGTGCATGTGCACTCTCTCTTTCTCTCTCTCATTCTCCCTCTCTCAAATAAATAAGATCTTTTAAAACAATTTTTAAAAATTAAAAAGCAGTTTTAAAAAATTGGTAGTGACTACACGACAGCCTGTGAATCCTTCCTTAAAAGGATTACAGCATGTGCCCTACAATAACTGTTAAATCAGTGAATGTTAATATCTTCTTAAACTCAACCTCTGCTCATCATTGACTCCAATCTTCTCCTTGTTATCTTCACATTAAAAAAAAAAAAAGAAAAGAAAAAACAACTTTCTCCACCAACAAAACCTTTAACCGTGGTCATAACAGAATGCGAACTGATGGCTATTCTTTTACCTCTGTTTCTTTATACTTTGTTTCATCTCTAACCCACTGGGTGTATTCGGCATGCATCGTTTGCCAGGCACTATTCTAGTCCCTGAGGGTGTTGCTGCAAACAAACCAAGATCCCCTGATTTCGAAGAACAGTCTGGCAGGGAAGAGGAGACCAACATAGAATGTGGTAAGTATTACAATAGAAGCAGTAGGGCACATGGCACCGCACCGTGTTGGTGAGCATGAAGATTAAAAGCAGACTGCACGGCTTTGCACCCCAGCTTTTGCCACTCATATAATCTTAGATGAGTTACTTAACCTTTCTGTGCCTCAAATTCTGCATCTGCAAAATAGAGGTGATCATAATAGCACCTACTCTGCAGGATTGTCATACGGATTGGATGAATGTGTGAAGTCTGGACATCAGAAAGGGTCAGGAGATGTGCCGTATCTGACAGCAAAGTCGAGCCGGGGAAGAGCCCGTGATAGAATGGGAAGACAGTGGTGGCTGGAAAGGATAACACCCAGGTTTCTGGCTGGGGGGATAAGGATGCCATTTGAGTCAAAGAAGGAAGGAAAGGTTTCAGGTATGGTGATGAATTGACTTTTAAATCTGCCAAGTTGAACCTTCTAAAGACCTTTAATTATTGCTTCTACGAACATTTATTCATTGCTAGGCACTACCTTAAGTGCTGTACCCGGATTATCTCATTTAATTCTCAAGACAATCCCATAAGGTAGAACCATCATTACTGTCGGGGGCACAGGTAAGCAACTTGTCCAACACCATGCAGCTTAGTTAGTGATAGAGCAAGGCTTTGAACTCAAGCAGTTTGACTCCAGAGCCTGTGCTCTCTTTCCTGATTTTCATGTAAGTAGAGATGCCCATAAAGAGTTGTGTATGTGGGTGTGGCATTTAGAAAGGAGTTCTGGGCTGGTGATTGGGATTTGGTAGTCATCAGTAAAACGTGCTAGCTGAAGTCATGGGAATAGCAGGGACAGCCCCAACAGAGTGTGTTGAGTGCTGGGAGAAGACAGCCAAATACAGAACCCCAAAGAACAACCCCGTTTTAATGACGGATAGAAGAGAAATCCACAAATGAGATTGAAGCGCTACAGCTGTAATAGTAGGCGGGAAAGCAAAGGAATAGGAAAATTTGGAGAAAAGAGAATGACACACAGGGTCAAAGGTGGCAGAAAGGGCAAGAAAGGACTGAAAAGTGTAGAATGGATTTAGCCACAAGGTGGTGGTGCTGGTGACCTTGGAGAAGGGAGTTGCAGTGAAGCGGTAGGGATGGTGTTAGAGATGGGGTTAGGAGTGAATAGGAGCTACCCGCTACATATTATATACTGTGTGGGAACCTGGCAATACAGGGATGACTAAGAAATGGCATATGACCGAAATGAACTTTCATTTTATTTATTTGTTTGTTAATTAATGTTTGTTTATCTATTCATTTGAGAGAGAGAGCACGAACGAGCACGAGAGAGAGAGAGAGAGAGAGAGAGGGAACGTGAGCAGTATTGGGAGAGGGGAGAGAGAGGGAGAAGCAGGCTTCCCACTGAGCAAGGAGCCGGATGCAGGACTCCATCCCAGGACCCAGAGATCATGACCTGAGCCAAAGGCAGACACTAAACCAACTGAGCTACCCAGGCACCCCAGGAACTTTCATTTTAAATTAAGGGGAAGACTCATATTTGCCATATTGTGTGACCAACCCCAAAACGTGCAAGTTTGTTTAAGGTAAAATCAGTTGCGTGTGGCCGGTGGACAGTGAGGGTCCAGGTTGGCTTCACAGAGCTGGTGATGCTTGAGCTGAGAAGGATGGCGGTGGTAGTTGCTGGAGTGAGGGAAGAGCATCCCATGCCTGGAGCGGCGGACCATAGTGTATGGTGGTAGGGAACTGGGGCTTAGAGGGTATGGGGGGACAGGTAGCAGGGGCAGTTAGGCAGGTCAGTGGGTATTTCTATATTAGCTCGCTAGAGCTGTCATCACGAAATACCACAGATTGGGTGGTTTAAACAACAGAAATTAATTTTCTTATAGTTCTGGAACTGAAAAGTCCAAGATGAAGGTGTCAGCAGGTTTGATTTCTCCTGAGGCCTGTCTCCTTGGCTGCAAAATGGCAATCTTCCCTCTGTGTCCTCTCATGGTCTTCCCTCTGTGTGTGTGCCTCCCTGGTGTCTCTGTGTGTCTAAACGTCCTTTTCTTATAAGGACACCAGTTATATCAGATTATCCACCCCTCCTCCTCCATCCCCCAACAGCCTCATTTCAACTTAATCACACACACACACACACACACACACACACACACACATATAATTTTTTTTTAAGTAGGCTCTATGCCCAGCTTAAGACTTGAGATCAAGATCTGAGCTGAGATCAAGAGTCAGATGCTTAACCAACTGAGCCACTCAGGTGATTAATCACCTCTTTAAAGGCCCCATCTCTACTTATAGTCACATTCTGAGATACTGGGGATTAGAATTTCAACATATGAATTTGAGGGGCGGAGGGGTCACAATTCAGTCCATTAATACTTTCCATTACTAACATGTATGGAATGGGGTCTGGAAACCACTGGCTGAAAAGATTAAGTCGCTTCCCTTCTCATCATTGGGACACAACCAATTCATATAATCTGTAGAAGTTAACGGTAAACTGGACATTGTGATGTTAATAAAGATACTTTTATTTCTGAGTCTCTGATGTCCAGCAGAGTCTGAAACAGATGAGAATGGTGCTCATTGAATTAATGTAGGAGAGATGAATGAATCCATTATCTGTACTTGTAATACACATGGAATTGTGTCTGCCCTTAGAGTCCAGGCAAAGGAGAGGTGTAGTATTTGACTTATTGAGGGTGTGACTGGATAAAATCCAAAGGCATTTAGCATTTTCATTTCATTTCAAGTTACTGTTCCTTTTTTTTTTTTTTGTCTTCTGTTGATCAGGAGCTCCCTGGGAAAAGGGTCTTATACAACTGTCTTAGCATTCTCAGCCACTAATCCAGTTCCTGGCACAGAGCACAGATCCTGGCATGGAGCACATATACCAGTAAAGTTTGTGGAATGAATGAGGGAATTGGATTTAAAAGTTTTAGTGAGTAGAAGCTGTAACTTTGCATTCAGGTTTTGTAACTCTTGGTGGTTCAAGATGTATAATTTTGTTCCCTTTTTGGTGGTAGTGGCACTGGGGAACCTTCAAAAAAATGTTTTATTGAGCAAAGAGTAGCCATCAGCTGAGAACTCTTTGATCTTACTGCTACATCTACAAACTGATGTGTCTTTTTTTCTTTCTTGTTCCAGTGGAGGAAGTTCCTTCCTTTTTAAAGATTTTATTTATTTGACAGAGAGAGAGAAGGAACACAAGCAGGGGGAGTGGGAGAGGGAGAAGCAGGTTTCCCACTGAATAGGGAGCCCGATGTGGGGCTCAATCCCACAACCCCGGGATCATGACCCAAGCCTAAGGCAGGCACTTAACCACTGAGCCACTCAGGCACTGTGAGAAAGGTCCTTCCTTGTAGCACAGGCCAACAGCTACAAATATGCCCTGAAGCCTATACGACCATTATCTTCTTCCTCTTCCTTTTTTTCTTTTTAAAAAATAATAAAGCTTGGGGTGCCCGGATGGCTCAGTCGGTTAAGTGTCTGCTTTCGGCTCAGCCATGATCTCGGGGTCCTGGGATCGAGCCCCAAGTCCGGCTTCCTGTGCCGCTGGGAGTCTGCTTCTCCTTCTCCCTCTGCCCCTCCCCCTGATCGCCTGCTCGGAGTCTCTCCCTCTCTCTCGAATAAATAAAATCTTAAGTAATAATAATAATAATAATAATAATAATAATAATAATAAAGCTTGACTACCCTATGTTCTCCTACGAATGGACCTTGAGAGCTTGTTTGGAGGTCCTAGCAGGGAGCACAGCTACTCGTATAACCTTGACCGAAGCAAGGTCCTCCTCTATCAGGGAAGTTCGTCCTTTTTGACCAAGGGCATAACTTGGGGTGGGTGGGTGGATGCATGTGGAGTGGTGAGGGTGAGGGGGGTAGGGGACGCTCCCCTAACCAGCCAGATAAGCTGAATCAACCCTGGCGATCAATGGGGTGACATCCTTCTTTTTTAAATTTGAAGATCTAATCAGCTTTATTAGATGATTCATGAATTGGGCAGCATCCCATCTAGCAGACAGAGGGGAGCTCTACTACCACCTTCTTAAGAATTTACAACTTTTGGGGCCCCTGGCTGGCTCAGTAGGAAAAGCATGCGATTCTTGATCTCAGGGCTGTGAGTCCAATTCCCATGCTGGGTGTAGAGATTACTTAAATAAAAATAAAACTTAAAAAAAAAAGAATTTACAACTTTTATCTTCCACCTCTTCCTCTGAGGTTAAACATATCCTTTTCCCATTTTATTTATTTTTATTTTTAAGATTTTATTTATTTGACAGAGATAGAGACAGCCAGCGAGAGAGGGAACACAAGCAGGGGGAGTGGGAGAGGAAGAAGCAGGTTCATAGCGGAGGAGCCTGATGTGGGGCTCGATCCCATAACGCCAGGATCACGCCCTGAGCCGAAGGCAGACGCCTAACTGCTGTGCCACCCAGGTGCCCCTCCTTTTCCCATTTAAAAAAAGCCTCCCTTGACCCATACCTCCTTTTCCCCCTTACCATTATAACAGCTTATGATTAAAGGCACTTAAAACGTGTTGGGTCTGTTCTACACTTCTTGCGTTGTATCAATCCGTTTAACCTTCACAATAACATTCTGTGTGTAGGGGACTGTGAAAAAAACAAAACTCAACTAGTAAATTTAGAGATCTAATTGGCTGTATGACAAGGATTCATGAATGGGGCAGCATCCCATCCAGCAAGTAGATAGGAGCTCTGAGGAGCTGTACAAAATGGAAGGATTTTATAGGTAAAAGCACCATGGGACAAGGACGGTAAAAGTGGGTTGTTACAGGCAAGGTTACCCTCCAGTAGGGGAAGACAGGGGCCTTATCATGCAAATGACCTCCCTAGAGCTGATCAGGAAATTCCAGATTTATTGGTTAAAATTCTACTCCTGGGAGAGGCTAAAACTGCAGTTAGGTTACATATTAAGTCTTAGTGGGGTTTATTTATCAGCAGGGACTCGAGTTTGGGGCCTGTTATTTCTTTTTAACAGGACCGTTATAATAAATTCCGTTTTTCGGATGGGGAAAAAAAAGGCACAAGGTGGCAGAGCCAGGATTACCAAACCAGGCTGATCTGGCTTTAGAGTCCATACCCTTAACTGCGATGGAGAACTTCACCACAATGCATATTGATAGATTTCATTTCATTTCTCTAGTGACTGTCTCCTCAAGGTCTGGGGGAGCAAAGACTTAGCTTCAAGGGCTTACCAGGCACAAGATAAATACTCAGTTGTTCAATAGATGAGTAATTTTTTAAAAAATTCGACTAATTCGAATAATTAAAAAAAAAAAATCTCTGCCTGACCTTGTAGAAACCGTGTTATCTCTCCCCACTTGATCTCCCACCCAGTGAATCAGGGGAATTGGAGTGGGAGGACCGCCTGGTTAGAAGAGGCAAGCACAAGTTGACTAGGAACAGGAGGTCGGAAGAATTGGGAGCGCAGACCAGCTTCCTCCACTGGAAGATGGTGCCGACTGCACCGCGTGGTGCGGAGGGTTCCACTACCCTCTTCTTCACTTCGGAGCGGAGTCCAAGCTTCAACACGGAGGCTCCCAGTGAAAGAGCCTGGGGAATACCGGCGCCTGGGGAGGCAGGCGTGCAGCGTTCGGAAACGCATGGCCCTCGGTTCCGCCAAGCGCGGAGTAGGGTGGTGCCATTCTGCAGGGACGGAATCCGAACCCGGCCTCGGCAAGCCCCTCCCGCCGGCCGGCGGAAGCGGGTCTGTCCTCACCTCCCAGATCCGGGCGTGTCCCCGCGGGCGCACGCGTGCGCAAGGCATGCTGGGAAGGCGCCCGCGCGGCGGCCATTTTGTCTTATCGGCTCCTCTTTGGAGGAGGCTTTTCGGCCTGCGAGCGGGCCGAAGAGGTTGGCGAGTGTGTTGCTGGCGTTTTCTTTGGCGGGTGCCAGGGCTGGTGGGAGCAGCCGCCCGAGAAAAGCACCATGATTTCGGCCGCGCAATTGTTGGATGAGTTAATGGGCCGGGACCGAAACCTCGCCCCGGACGAGAAGCGCAGCAACGTGCGGTGGGACCACGAGAGCGTAAGTCCCGCGGGCCTTGGGTCTGTGCCCGGGCGCCGTGGGGGAGGGGAGTGGCGCGGGCCGGGGCCGTCCGGCCCGTGGCGAGATTTGGGGCGCGGGCCGCGCCGGGGTCGAGTGTCTAATCCTGTGGCGGGAGGGAGGAGCCCGCCCGGATCAGGGTATGAGGGATGATTTGTTTTTGTTGTGTTAGTATCAAGGAAGTCTGAGAGGGCCCTTGGCAGAATTGAAAAGCACATTAATGAGGCAGGGAAACGCGTGAAAGGATTTTATTGCATCCAGAGGCTCTGGAGTTTTCACCTCATTATGATATGGGGGAAAAGGCAAATTTTTTCCGTTATTTGGGTTGAGCGTCGTATTTAGACCGAAATTTCTGGCCAGGGTTAGTGGTAAAAATCGTGGCATTGTATTCAAGAATGGTTCGATTTCGACGCTTATATGAGGAAATAAAATTTTAAGAGATCATAACCTGGTAGGGTTTCCCGTGATGATTTACAGATACTGTTCGATAGCAGTACGTTTTAGTAAGCCCTTCATGTAGATGGTTGTTAAGGCTTTTTTCTTCACATAAGACGACTTTGATAAGAGTACAGGTATCTGGAGCATTGAGAAACGTATAGAATTGTTGAATCATATTGTACATCTGAAACTAATAAAGCACTATTAATTACACTTGAATAAAAAACTCATTTGGTCCTTTTTACCTTAGGAGTAAGGGTAAATATAACCCCAGTTTCACAGATGAGACTTGAGAGGCTACCCAAGGTCTCTTGGCAAATTAAGTGGGAAAACCAAACCTAATCTTTGTAGTCCTGTTCACTTTCCACAATTCTATCAAACTTTCTGCAGATGCCAGTTCATTTCAAGTGTTTTGAACACGCAGCGTTATGTTTTTTAGGTCTTAACCTGAAGAACAGACGTAGATTTTAATTTGACTTAGTTTGCAGTTATAATCAAACAACGTGGTAATTTAAAGGCAGATACTAATCAAAGTAGGTATAGTTGAACAAATAACGCTTTCTAAAAAAAATTAGTTGCTTTTTTTTTTTTAATGTAGGCTTTGGTCAGAGGAAAATTTCTCTTTTGTAATGCAGGGAAAAAAGCGGGTGCTATCTGAGTCCTTAAAGTATCTTTAACAAGTAAGTGGCTAAAAGCTGTATTGGGGTGTTGCTTGATTCCAAAGTAGTTTGAAGGTTTATGGTAGAATTTATTGTGTGGGGTCAGATTCACATTGTCATTGACTTCGAGAGAGGGGAAGCTTTTTGAAAGCTTTTCTTTTTTCTTTCTTGACATTGGGGTTTTTCCCCCTGCTTGTTAAATAGGAAGCTGAGTAACTTTGTTGCTGGTTTTGACCCTTTTTCTTTCTAGGCATTTGTCACAGTGAAGTCAGTTTTTCTTTTATTGCTTAAGAGTCTTTCCATCTTGCCTTGGAAAAAAAACAAAAACATGATTTAGTTGATGTGCAGATAGGATATTTTGGATTAAAGAAAAAATTGCTTTTGATTGCCTGCTTATCAACTGGAGCAGTCTAAAGTCTACCTCCTTGGTTTTGAACACTTGTTGTGAAGAAACTTTGTTTTCTTGGGAGTATTATATTGCCACATTACTTTCTATACTGTGGGCTTATAGTTAGCAGTGGGGCTCTGGCAAATGCAACTTAGGTCTTAGGTCATCTCAGCTATAATCTTTAATTTACAGTATTTCTCATTGATATATTAAACTCTCGGTGCAAGATTTTTTTATGCCTTTAATGACAGGTTGCACTTCATTCTCAATCCAGGGATTTGAAACAGTCAATTACTGGTATTTCAGATTCCTGTCTGCAGGGTGGGGAGAATGGGGTGTTTGGCATTGACCTGGAACAAAGCACATGGCTTCTGTATAAGACCGAATTACGCCAGGGTAAAATAAAGCTGTGGAAACTCAAGGCATCACTTCCGGGTTATTTACATATTCTTATGCTGTTGGTTGGTGGTGGTAAAATCCTGGGGAAAAAATGGACAACTCCACCATATACTGTAAGGGGTTTCAGGATCACTGCAACCTGATATTTCAAAGTATTTTTACATTCCTATTCTATCTGGAAAATTTTCTTTGCTACCTTTGCACTAGATGGGAAAAGCTATTTCAGCTGGGTGGAGTCATTTTGTTTAACAATTGAAATGGAAACTTTACCTTAGTGGTAAAGGTGGTTCTGGGATGTCTGCATCTGATTGACCTGTGGAATTTGTTTTAAATGCAGATTTATGTACTTCCTCTGAAGAGATTCTGATCTGTAGGTTTGAGGGAAAGCCCCGGAAATCTGGGTTTTCTTAAAATGGCCTTTTACACATTCTAAAGCTTGTAAACTATAGCTTCCTGACCCACCTGATTAGTCTTGGGTTTTTAATTGTGAGCTAGTAGCACTTGAAGCTCCTTTTTAAGTGAAGGATGCATCAGTGATGCAAATTATCGACCTTTCCTGTGTTTGTAATGGTGTATATGTAACCACTATCCGGGTTTTGAATCTTAAAAAGTGCTTTACTGGGGTTTTACAGCATTTCCAACTTCTTTGTAGATTGCTGTCTCGATCTGAGAGAAGGTAGTTTTCAGCTAAAGTCAAATTAGTTTTAATACTGTTCCAAGGATTCATTCATTTATCCTACTGCCTAACTTAGTAATATTTTACATTTCCTTGAGGTTAGTATTTTTGCATGAAGCAGTTTGTTTACTCTACTCTGTTAATTCTAAACAACCACAATAACGAGGAAAGCATATGATTTTTAACTGCCTAGCATGAGCTACCTTTCAGCTAGTGTCCACATGGGGAGATTTCAGTCTTCGCTAGAGAAGGCATGAATACCCTTCTAATTATCTGATTAGTTTAAATTGTAGGGGAAACCCCCCATTTATTTATTTATTTAAGAGGGGGAGGGGCAGAGGGAGAGAAAATCTTATGCAGGTTCCACTCCCAGTGCAGAGCCCAGCATAGAGCTCCATCTCAGAACCCTAAGATTATGGCCTGAGCTAAAATTAAGAGTCGGACACTTAACCAACTGAGCCACCCAGGCGCCCCCTATTTTTTAATTTTTTTGTAGGGAATCTTAAAGTTTGGTGTAGAGTTTTCATTATCTTTTGTATAATATAACAGGAATTTTATAATTCAAATTGAGGTTTTCACATTGTAGATCTAGAACTCAGAAGTGAAATTATTTAACTGTTGGACTAACTCTGATTCTAATAATATCCAAAATGAGATTTCTTCTGTCATCTATCAAATTCAAGTATGCCCCCTGTTCGGTGAAGATTTAATAATTTATGTAGGGAATTGAACTAAATGTTCTTTTCTAAAATTTTCAGAATGTTAACAGATATTTTCATTGACACTAAAAGCTGTTTGGAAAAGAAAAGTTAAAGCTCTGTCCACATTTTTACTTGTGAACTTTTTTTTTAATAAAGATTTTATTTATTTATTTGACAGAGAGAGAGAGATAGCCCGCGAGAGAGGGAACACAAGCAGGGAGAGTGGGAGAGGAAGAAGCAGGTTCCCAGCGCTCAGCAGAGCAGGGAGCCCCATGCGAGGCTCGATCCCAGGACTCGGATCAGGCCCTGAGCCGAAGGCAGAAGCTTAACGACTGAGCCACGCAGGCGCCCCTACTTGTGAACTTTGGAAACAAAAATTAGTAATTATAGTGCATGGCATCTAATCTAAGTATTTTACTGGATAGTTTTAGTTCAGAGTCACTAAAATGTTCTTTTGTCAGAAATGTAGGCCATTTCCGGTCCTATTCTATAGTACATGGTAATTGTTGGGCTTCTCCAGATTGGCCGCAGTCTATGTGTTGTACATAACTGCTGTTTGCTTCTTCGCAAAACATATACCAGAATTGGAGTGAATTCTCTATGTACCTGTACCCAATGCAACATTATCAACACATTGCCAGTATTGTTTCTGTGTTCCGTATGCTTTACTTTATTTTGAAGCAATTGTCACTTAAGCTTTAAAGACATCATCGTATATCTTTAAAATACAAGGACTTCAAGAAGGCATAACCACAATATTATACCATCCCATTGAAAATATTAAGGTATTTCTTTAATATTTGATTCCTTTAGAAAAAACGTGTATCATTAGAGTTGATTTCTTCACAATGGGAGAAAGTTTAAGTTAGTGATAGTGCTTCATTGTTTAATGAAATATGCTTAATCTTGTCATCATTTCTCTTTTTCTAAAAATATGTATTATTTATTTTGGGGGGAGGTAAAGGGCGAGAAAGTCTTAAGCAGACTCTCTGCTGAGCCTGTGGAGGCGCCCCATCTTGCGACCTGAGTGGAAACCAAGAGTTGGCTGCTTAACTGACTGCACCATCCGGGTGTCCCAATTTTTTCATCATTTCTTAGTTGTAACTTGGGGAAATTTCCTGTATTCATTTATTCAACGAAAATGTAGCACTGTAAGAGTATGGACACGGCACTTGGCCTGAGAGAACCATCAGTCTGGTGGCAGATGTAAAGGAGTAAACGTGCTTTTGTAACACGATTTGGTATGTGCCGCAGTAGCACATGTATAGGGTCTAGAAAAGCACACATGAGAGGGACATCTAATAATCTAGACTGGGGTACTTGGGAAAGGCCTCTTAAAGTGGCCCTTAAATACTGGGACCTGAAGGATTAGTAGGAATTGGCCTGAGTGAATGGGAGATGTTACTAGGGGCTGGGGAAAATCTTAGGCCTGAAAAGTTGTGTAGTGTTACAGCTGAAGCCTTTGTTGGTGAATGGGACATGTAGATAGGTGGGCAACAATCTGCTTTTGAGTGGTTTTATAAGCCCTGTTAAAAGTTGGGACTAGGGATGCCTCTGCCTTCTGCTCAGGTCGGGATCAGTCAAGTCCCACATCAGGCTCCTTCCTCTCCCCCTGCCTGCCGCTCCCCCTGCTTGTGCTCTCTCGCTCGCGCACACTCGCACTCTCTCTGACAAGTAAAATCTTTAAAAAAAAAAAAATTGGGACTAAAATTACTTTGGGAAACAATCGAAGGCTTCTAAGCAGATCGAATATCAGATTGACTGTTGTCAACATGATGAATTTTAAAATGCCAGTATTAAGATGACCAGAAATAGAAGTTGAATAAACACATTCTTTTTATGATTTGTTTATAAAATGGAACGTGTTACCTCGTGGAACAAAAAATGTATCCAAGGTAGTTAGTAACTTAGAATACCAAAGAAACTCATAGTTGTCTGTAAAGGCATTTACATGTCCTTTAATGATTTGAAGGCTTTACTATATGTAAATAATAACTAGCTGGCCTGACGAGAAACAAGTTAGGAATTCAACTGACTTAGGGAAAGCAGTTTAACAAAAATAATGCAGACGGCTTTGAAAATATTTGATTAGCTCAAGGAAGAATTCTTACTGTTTGATTCGAGTGGGTGTAGACCAGTTCAATAAGGTATTACTATACTTTTGTGATAGGAAGTGGTCTAAATCGATGACCAGAACCGATTGTGCCTTAAAGAAGTGAATAGTTATTGCTTAAAAAAAAAAAAAAAAAAAAAGGACTGTTTTGTTCAGATGGAGGTCTCAGCAGCATGTTTTGTATTAGATACTTATGCTTAAGTCTCCCAACGTGTATGTTGTCTTTGCGCTAAATACTGTTCTTTCCTTTAATGATTGATTCCATTAATACATTGGGAACTGATTTTATTATTTAACAACTTTCATTTCTATTATGGCATCTTTCCTTGTTGGTACATACAAATCTACCATAGTTGGGGTCCTGGCTGGCTCAGTTGGTAGAGCATGTGACTCGATCTCGGGTTTTGAGTTTGAGCCCCATGTTGGGTGTAGAGATTATTTTAAAATAAAAAAAAAATCTTAAAAAAAAATAAAGGGGCATCTGGGTGGCTCAGTCAGTTAAGCATCTGGCCTCAGCATGGATCATGATCCCAGAGCCCTGGGTTGAGCTCCCTGCTCAGCAGGGAGCATGCTTCTCTCTCCTCCTTTGCCCCCCCCACTTGTGCGCTGGTGCGCTCCCGCTCTCAAATAAATAAAATCTTTTAAAAAATGAAAAAATAAAAGATAATAAACCTGCCTTAATTTTTTTTTAACTTTTTGTTCTCTAGGGGATATACAGATTATATGTAATTCTTTTTCCATTACCAGCCAAGCTGCAGTGAACATTCTAGTACATAAAACTAAGTCACTTGTAGGATGGGTTCCTAGAAGGATAATGGCTAAGGTGAATGCATTTTTACATTTTACATTTTGATGATGCTGCCAAATTGTCCCACAGCCCTCTAGGTATTGTTTGAAATGTCATTTTTCCAGGCACTGTATCACAGGCCAGATAGTTTTAATTTTTGACATTTTGTCTTTAATATGATAGGAATTTGCAATTAAAATTTTCGAGTCAGATTTCCAAGATTGCTTGTATTTCTGCTTCCTCTTCACTGGTAGTGAATTCAATAAGGGATGCTGTTGAGATTGAACTCTTCTGGTCAGTAGTGTTGCTTTAGATTTGTCAGGAGGATAGGTCACAAGAATTCTGGCCACCCCACTCCCTTGGTACCTACCCCTCCCACCTTTCATTATCCATGATGGATATTTAGTGAAGACTTGGTGAGTAAAAGACTGTTAGTATTTTTAAACATCTTTAGTCCCTGGAGAGGGTTAAAGAAGCAGCCTAAGTAGAGTTCAATGGGTAGAGTAACATTTTGATGCCATTGTGTTAACAGTAGTATCTTAAGGAGAGTTGAAGAGTGGAAAGAGCGTATAGAATCAAATTAAGAAAGGGGATTCTAATCTGGATTCCATAAGCTAGATAACCTTTAGGGAAGGTCATGTGGTTGCTCTCCCTTGTCTCACATGGGATAATTGGACTAAATGGTAAGAAGCACCTGGTTAGCCCACTGGCAGGCATGTACACATGGTGTACATAGTACCTAAAACCATTTAAAAAAAATAACTTGAGCAGTATTGTAAGAATCAGGCAAATTTGCCCCTCTCTCTCAATGTAACAGACATATAATTTTAGTGTTAAAATCTCACTGTGCAGTATTGTCTCCTTTTTAAAAATTATTAACACATAATATATTATTTGTTTCAGGGTACAGGTCTGTGATTCATCAGTCTTAGACGATACACAGCGCTCACCACAGCACATACCCTCCCCAGTGTCCATCACCCAGCCACCCCATCCCTCCTACCCCCCTCCACTCCAGCAAACCTCAGTTTGTTTCCTGAGAGTAAGAGCCTCTTATGGTTTGTCTCCCTCTCTGGTTTCTTGGTTCATTTCTTCCTCTCTTCCCCCATGATCCTCTGCCTTGTTTCTCAAATTCCACGAATCTGTGAGATCATATGATAATTGTCTTTCTCTGACTGACTGACTTCATTTAGCATAATACCCTCTAGTTCCATCCATGTCGTTGCAAATGGTAAGATTTCTTTTTTTTTTTTTGATGCCTGCATGATACTCCATTGTATAGCTACACCACATCTTTATCCATTCATCTGTCGATGGACATCTAAGCTCTTTCCATAGTTTGGCTATTGTGGACGTTGGTGCTATAAACATTGGGGTGCAGGTGCCCCTTCGGATTACTGCATTTGTATCTTGGGGTAAATACCCAGTAGTGCAGTTGCTGGGTCGTAGGGTAGCTCTATTTTCAACTTTTCAAGGAATCCCTTTTTTATATGTGGAAACCAAGGCAGAGTTAAAGGCTGTAGTTCACAGTGGGTGCCAGCCAAGATTCAAACCTCTGCACTGTGTTGTCTCTCCAAGCATACCTGTTTACACTTTCCCATTTCATACTGTTGGGACTTTTTCACGTTGTTTTCCTTATTCCTAGAATGTCTTGCAGTCTTCCTACTTATGAATTGGAGAACCAGTTCAAGCTTCATCACCTGTGATGACCTGACATTCCTGACTAAAATCACTTGTGTATCTAGTGTTGCATGTATATTCTATCTAGTACACTCTTTTTTTGTTTTTGACTGTCTTCTACTAGACTGTGATCTTGAGGAGTGGGTCTTAACTCATTCTTGGATTCTGTGCACTGTTTTTAGCACAGTGTTAAGTGTTTGTTGAAGTGCCATTTCCTACCTTTTAAAATAAAATTCCTTTTAAAATTAAATGCCACTTTGTTTTTTAAGGTTGTTTTAAAAATTCATTTAAGTAATATCTACGCCCAGTGTGGGGCTCAGATTCACCACCCCAAGATCCAGAAAGTTTCATGCTCCACTGACTGACCCGGCCAGGTGCCCTTAAGTGCCACTCTTATTTATTTATTTATTTATTTATTTTAAATATTTTTTATTTATTTGAAAGAGCAGCAAGAGAATAAGCAGGGGGGAGGGACAGCAGGAGAGGGAGAAGCAGACTTCCTGCTGAGCAGAGAGCCCCACTTGGGGCTCGATCCCAGGACCCTGAGATCATGACCTGAATAGAAGGCAGATGCTTAACCGGCTGAACCACCCAGGCACCCCCTAAGTGCCACTTTAAATTAAAATCCCATGAAGTATTTGCTAGATTTTAGAGTGTTCATTTTATTTTTAATAGAAGATACTGTTTTTTTAATTTTTGTTTTATTTTTTTATTTGACGGAGACAGCCAGCGAGAGAGGGAACACAAGCAGGGAGAGTGGGAGAGGAAGAAGCAGGCTCATAGCGGAGGAGCCTGATGTGGGGGCTCGATCCCAGATCACCAGGATCATGCCCTGAGCCGAAGGCAGACGCTTAACGACTGCGCTACCCAGGCGCCCCGAAAATACTGTTTTGAAATTGTATTTTATTTAAAAACTGACATAGTGCATTTAAAGTTTTGAGCACTTAGAATCTGTGTTTGTCTATTTATTTATTTCTTAAGTGGGTCTTGAACTCATGGTCCTGAGATAAGGAGTTCCATGCTCCACCAGCTGAGTCAGCCAGGTGCCCCAAGAATCTGCTGTTTTTTAGAAAGTCATCTTTGTATGAATAATGCTTAGGTTTTATAGTAAAACTACATAGGTGTGGGAAATCACAAGTATTGTAGTTTTAAAAAAACAACACATATCAGACAGTTTATGACAAACTTTGAAGCTAGTAGTAATGGCCAGTTTCACAGGAAAGCCACACAATATATGGTAAAGCCCACGCTCAGATCTGGGTGAGTTTGATTTCAGTGAAAAATATTATTAAAACTAAGATTCAGTAAGTACTATATTGATACTTCATTACCAAAAAGAATTAATATGATTTCCTTCCTAGGAAAAGTTTGTATTGGTTTATATTTTAGAATCTGTAGAGGGACCATGGAGATATTTATTATTTCTTTCTTTTTTTTTAAGTTTTTTTTTTAAGTAACCTCTACAGCCAATGTGGGACTCGAACTCACAATCCTGAGATCAAGAGTCACACGTTCCACCGACAGAGCTAGCCAGGCACCCCTGTTTTGTTTTAATGATGAGCCTTTTTTGAGGATCATAGAGATTGACCCAGTTTAAACAAAGGAACAATAACGTTTTATTAGTTATGATAAATAGAAATTCTATTAAAAACAATAAAATCAAAGTAAGATGGACAGTAGTAAAGTTTCATACTCATGAGCGCTGCATACTAAATTTGGTTTTAAATTACTATGTAACTATAATTTTTAGATGTAAATAATGTTAAATGCTGCCAGTAACTATTACTAAGCTATTACATGTAATTATTACAGTTATTAGAAATTTTTTATATAGTTGGAACCATGAGCACTGAAAATTTGGAAATAATTTGAAGAAATGTGAGCATACAGGAGTCTTTTTAATAATTTATTTGTAAGAATAATGTTTAAGTTGCAAAGAGTAATTTTAAAAATCCAGTATGTAGAAGTACTAAAGAAAATGATACAAAGATTCTGATATATGGCAATGTATAACAGGTTAATACTGATATAAAACTAAATCTTGTTCAGATATTTTTGAATCTTTATTGTTCTTTATGATCTTAATTCTTCTGGACAGTGTTTATGGAACCATATTACTTCAAGTGTGAAACAGTTGATCTTTGGAGTGCCTGGCTGGCTCAGTCAGTAGAGCATGCGACTCTTGATCTCAGGGTGGAGAGTTTGAGCTCCACAATGGTTGTAGAAATTATTTGTAATCTGTACTCCCAACGATTTAAAAGTAATCTCTACGCCCAACATGGGGCTCAGACTCACAGCCTTAAGATCAGGGGTTGTATACTCTACCGAGCCAGCCAGGTGCCCCGTAGAGATTGCTTTTTTTTTTTTTTCTTTTTTTAATGTTGAGGGATGCCTGCGTGGCTCAGTGGATTAAGTGTCTGCCCCGCTCAAGTTACGATCCCTGGGATCCAGTCCCCTGAGTCCTGCGTTGGGCTCCTTGCTCAGCGGGAGCCTGCTTCTCCCTCTGCCTGTTCCATCTGGTGCTTCCCCTGCTTGTGCTTGTGCGCGCGCGCTCTCTCTCTCTTACAAATCTTAAAAAAAAAAAAAAAGTTGACCTTTAAGGAAGAAAAAATTTATGTCAAATTTAACATCCTGTAAGGATCTACAAAGAACTCTCATTCAGTCTTAAATTTAACATACCTTTTCTTCTCATATGTCATAGTTTTACATTGATTATACAATAGCAGTGAAATATAAGAAAGGAGACACTTGGGAATATTGCTTACAGATTTTGGTTTGCAGTGTATAGAATTAAATGTCAGCTAGAGCAGTCTTGAAATATATCTGAAGGAGTTACAAAAATACTGATGGAGAGAATTAAAGTTTGTTTTGTATTAATAGTCTTTGCTCATACCATCGGAGCTCATCAGGAGTTGCTCAGTAAAGTGCTGGTGTATGTGAAAATATCCAGTACATTTTAGAGCCAGTTAAAAGATCTCTTAAGGGAAGCTACTGATCCAGATTGCTTTAAATGAATGTTGTTTGTGATTTAGACAGTGATTCCCAAATCCTGATCTATAAATTGGTTCTGGTCTTTAACAAAGATAGAAAGATAATAACAGTTTAGGTTTTTTGTTTTTATTTTAATAAAATTAAAAATTTTGTTCTTCTGGGTATCTTTCCCATATTATTGCTGTGTGGGGAGAGTGGTGATTAAAAGTAGATGATAGGAAATACTGGTAACTCTGTCTGTCCTGCACATTTTTTACTAATGTCTGGGAGTTGGAAAGTCACTAATTTAACTAATGTAGTTTAACAAATAAAATTGTTCTTATTTGGTTGAAAGGTGAAGGTTAAGAAATGAGAAAATAGTAATTTGGCACCCTTTTCCAATATTTAAAGCTGAATAATTTTTAAAGTTAAGTACCTTTGTTTTTCTTCACCAGGTTTGTAAATATTATCTCTGTGGTTTTTGTCCTGCGGAATTGTTCACAAACACTCGTTCTGATCTTGGTAAGTGAATTTTCTATGTAGCTTTAATCAAATTATGATTTAAAATTAAAACTGGTACTTTATAAATTCCAAAAAGTTTCTCTTAAATAAGGTTTGTTGATAAAGTAATTTCTTTCCTGGCTTAGATTTTTGAACATATTAATAAATGCCAGTCTAGTTAAATATGGTGGCTTAAGTGAACATACATGTCTGTTTCCACTCCCTCCCAAAACCCTCCATTAAATGAAAATTTAAAAACAAAAAAAGATATAAACAGAAGAGGAGATACAACAATTAGAGATATCAACAAATTTTTGGAAGATGACAAGTGGATGGAAGAGTAGCAGCAAACTCAACAGAGCAGAGAAACCTGTACCCTAAAAGCCTGCAGAAGGGGATATTAAAAGAAGTGTTTGATAGCAGAGCCCTGCACAGGCTCAGCATTTGGAGGCACCAGGTACCATAGAAGGCAGAGTTGAGTCATGGGGCTGAAAATGAAAGATTAGTCTAGTTAAGGGTCTCTCAGCCATGACATTTGATATTTTGAGCTGGATAACTTTGTTCTGGGGGGATGTCCTGTGCATTGTAGGATGTTCTGCAGCATTCCTGGCCTCTACCTGCTAGATGCCAATAGCACCTCTCAGCTGTGACAACCAAAAAAGGTCTCCAACTAAAAAGGCATTGCCAAATGTCCCTGGAGGGACTCTTAAAACCTGTGCATCTGGTGATTCTCCCGTCTCCCACCCCTGCACCCCAGGAGGCACTAGGGAGTTCTTTCCTGGAGAAATTGGACCTACGAGATTGTAGTTCAGCTGAACCACAGAATGCAAAAAAAAAAAAGAGTGACTTTCTTCTCCCAAGGATGGTACATAATTAGTATCATTCTAGAAACATAAAAGAGAAGTTAATTATTTAAGCACGATGCTTGTCCTAGAGCCTTAGAAGCACAGTAGGGCTGGACGAATCTAGATATTGGGATTCCAGACACAGCACAGGGCAGTAATGAGTAAAAATGAGACTTTTAAGAGAGTTAAGTCTATATTCTTAATAGTGGGGTTTTCCCATTCCCTTCCTCTGCCCTGTTCCTAGAAGGATACAGCCAGATGTTTTTCCCCAGGCAGAAGAGAAGAGGATTCTTTAGAGAAAGTGAACAGTTCCAGAGAAGTGATCTACAGGTACTGACTCTTGGGGAATCTCCTAAAAGAATTTTGCTGCCTGATTTTCCTCTGGTAAAGCCCATTAGCTGACAAACCCTGCCTGTGCATACCAACTTCCAGTTAGATTTTGGAAGTGTTTTGCCAGCCAAGGAACACCAGTTAAACATATGAAGAAAACCTTCGACACATTAGATTGACCAAAACCAACAAGGGGTGGGGGAAAGTTTAGTGGAATTAGAGATGATGGGGAAAGCAGAAGAAAAGATATTTTGTTGTTGTTGTTGTTTTAAGTAAGCTTTATACCCAACATGGGAACTCAAAACCCTGCGATCAGGAGTTGCATGTTCTGTCGACTGAGCCAGCCAGGTGCCCTAAAAATGCTAAGTCTTAATTAAATGTAGTATCTTCAGAGAAATAAGAGAGGGTATCAGGAATAGGATGCTGTATTAAAAAGGGAACTTTTTGAAAAACCAAAAAGAGCTCTTGGAAATTAGGACTGAAGAAATCTGAAATAAAATCAGTGTAAAGGTTTGAGAATAAAATCAAGGAAATTTGCTGGAATGTTGGGTGATCGGACAGAAAAGATTAAAAGTTGAAAAAATTAGATCAATACAACACTAATTAGTTCTAGAGAAAGCGGAAGGGAGGAGTTTAAAGATTTTGCAGTACTGAAGGGCGGTAGTCTATAGGTTGAGTGCATCTTTCAAATGGTCAGCACGCTGGATGAAAAAAGATCCATTCAGAGGCACAACACTGAAATTTCAGAATGGTGGGATTGGGGTGGGGGCACACAGGATTATGAATCAATGGCCTCAGATTTGTCAGTAACAACACCAGAAGCTTGAAGACTTTGGAGAAACACTCTCAGGATTCTGAGTGAAAAAATATTTTTCCTAGATTAGCTACATAGCTAAACTTAAAGGTATGAGAGTGAAAAAAGACATTTTCAGACATACAAGATCTCAACAAATTTATCTCCCATGGTTCTTTTCTCTGGAAGCTCCACCAACACATGGGTGTAAAACCAAGGAGAAAAACAAGAGATCCAGTAAACTGCATCCAATGCAGACCAGAAAAGGAACCTCTCAGGATGGCAACTGTTACTTGTGAGCAGCCCAGATTGAAGCAGAACAGAAAGCTCAGGGGCAAAACGGAAGCTGATTATCTGATAGATTTGGAATCTTGAGAGAATTTCTGTAGCTGACTTAAAGTGAGAAGAGTTCAGAAATACAGAAATCTTAAGTAAATGAAAATAATTCCAACAGAAATGTGAAGTATATCCTAAGTCGTCATAATGCCCCTTGTTTGGCTCAGCAGGTAATAGTACTTGCATAGTCAAAATATAAACAGTGTTTGTTTAACAACTAAAATTTTTTTACCTGAAAATTTGATTTCTAAGATAAACCAAGAAAAAGCAAAATAATTTAGAAACATGGAAATGAATTCCAGAAGGCGTAGGTGACATGGTTGAAATTGGTTGCCTTCCGGAGGTAGGAAGGAGTAGGACTTGACCATTGTTGTACTATTTGGCTTTGTTTACAGATGCCACAAATGAGTAAAAGATGAGTGGTAGACCAGTGGTTCACCCTCATCACAGTTTTCTGGGGTGGCAGTGGGTACAATTTCTCTTTCCTCCAACTCCCTCTTTTTTCTTCTCTTTTCTTACCATATAGTTGCTATTACACTGATCTTGAAGATTAAGGAGAACAGTTTTCATGTGTTTACTTGGGCACATAACTTTTGTGATTCATTAGGCTAATTTAGGTGTGTACAGACTATTCTGTGATAAGATGGGTCTTGTTTTCCTTTCTTTTTTTTTTTTTTTTAAAGAACTTCCTTTAGTTTTGGCAAGAGAAAAGGTTGTTAACATCACCAATAATTTACACATCCATATTTCTCATCTTTTTTTTTTTTTTTTTCCAGGTCCATGTGAAAAAATTCATGATGAAAACCTTCGAAAACAGTAAGTGATCTTTTTCGGTCATTTCCCCCTGCTCGGTCATTCTTTGGTTTAAAGGGGACAAGAATTGAAGAATTGTAATTAGTATAAAATGAATGTCTTGTTGGGGTACTATTCATGAGGTGGGATGGTAGAAAGTCATAGCTTCAAAAAATGATAATTAGCCACCATGTGAGTGCATATTACATGCATAAGTACTACTGTATCCTAAGCCTTTTTCTTGTATCATGTTTGTTTTTAACAGTTCTGATTTTTATAAATGAGACTTGCCCTGGAGCCAGGGTCACAGATCAGTTTTACGATAGAGCTGGTGTTCAAGCACCTAGCTTTGCTGTACTGTGAAGTCCGTGCTCCTAATCAAACATAATGCTAAGTACTTGTCTTCCCTTTATCAGGATGAGGGACTAGAAATTAACTTCTTACATACCCGGTTTATTCTTCGGAGCAATAGTCTATAAGATTAGTAAGATAGAATATGTGAGTTGTAATGGATAAAGATTTGGAAAGATAGTAATGCTTATTAATTTTTATTCTTAACAGGTATGAGAAGAGTTCTCGTTTTATGAAGGTTGGCTATGAGAGAGATTTTCTGCGATACCTACAGAGCTTACTTGCAGAAGTAGAGCGTAGAATTAGACGAGGGCATGCTCGCTTGGCATTATCTCAAAACCAGCAGTCCTCTGGGGTGAGTGTGAAATTAATTTGTAGTCTTTGTAAAAAGTGTCCTTGTTCTCTAGAGACCCAGAGACCTCCATAGTATTGAAACTTGTGGTCAAGTCCATTAATTTGTGGTGTTCTAGAATGACATAAACTTAAAAGGCATTCTTTTTTTTCCAGTCTTTATTAGTAATGTTCATTTTGCTACTCTTTTAAGATTTTTCTCCTAGTTTTCAGTAACTGACAAAATACATAATTGAGTCGCAGAAAATGAAGGTAATTGAGTACTTTTGTGACACAACATTTTAACTATTTAATACAAATCTGTATGGTGTGTGAAAGCTTGAATATTTGTTTCTTACTTATTGGTAATACATTTTATTATCTCTTCGATAGGCGGCTGGCCCAACAGGCAAAAATGAAGAAAAAATTCAGGTTCTAACAGATAAAATTGATGTACTCCTACAGCAGGTAAGAATTGTGTACATTAGTAACAAAATATTTGGAATAGACATTTAACCAAAGAAAATAAAAGGGTGGCAAATACATATATGTAAGGGTGCTCAGAGTCATTGGTCATTAGGAAAATACAAATTAAAACCATAAGGTGATACTTAGTGTACGTCTGTCAGAATGGCTAGAATAAAAAGACCATACCAAGTGTTAATGAAAATGTGGGCAAACTGTCACTGTCCTACACTGCTACACTGCTGGTGGGATGGAAAACGGTATAAGCACTTTGGAAAATCGTGTTTCTTAAAAAGTTAAAAAAACATCCACCATGAGTTATTCCAGTCCTAGATATTGACCCAAGAGGAATTACCAGTGTTCACAGTAGCTTTGTTCATAATTGGCAAAGTCCTGAAACTGGAACCAGCGCATACGTCTGTTGGTAGGGAGTGGATAAATGGTGTGATGCAGCCATGCTGTAGGCTGATGCTCGGTAGTTCAGTGTATCAACTACATGTAACACTGGGGGTGAATCTTAAGGTAATTAGGCTGAGTGAAAGAAGCCACACTAAAAAAAGAAATAAGTATGTAATTGCATTTATATATAATTCTGGAAAATGCAAACTGCTCTATAGTGACAGATCAGTGGTTGCTCGGGGAGGAGGTACTACAAAGGCTATTTCGGGTGATGGATATTTGTTCTGTAGATGAAGGTGTTAGTTTCATGGTTGTCAAAACCTCAGATTGTGTACCTTAAAATCTGCAGTTTATTGCATGTCAAATACACTTTATTAATGCTGTAAAAAAAATCAAAAAGGGTAAATTTAACACAAAGCAGCTTCAATAAACAAAACCAAACAAAAGACCCAAAACCATGAAAATGCTAATGAAGCTTGGGAAAAAACAGAAGATTACTTGGATAGTTTGGTTAGAAAGGAGTCTTGACTGCTTTGTGGGTTTTTTTGTGTTTCTTTTTTTAATCCTGCTTAGATTGAAGAATTAGGATCTGAAGGAAAAGTAGAAGAAGCCCAGGGAATGATGAAATTAGTTGAACAGTTAAAAGAAGAGAGAGAATTGCTTAGGTCCACAACCTCGGTGAGTAGCAACCTCATTTTGATTTATCCAGGCTGTTCACTGTGAATTATTAGGACCTATTCCTATTTGAGAATCTTAGTAAACAGTTTTCTGATGTCCTAAATGAAGAGTCGGCAGACTGTATCTTAAAGAGTACACAGTAAATACTTAAGGTTTGTAGTCCACAGGGCCCCTGGCAGCTACCAAGCTCTGCTTTTCCATTATGAAAGTATCTTTGGATAATGCAGAAACAAATGGATGTGGCTGTGTTTCAGTTAAACTTTATTTACAAAAGCAAGCTTCTAGCTGCTGCATGCCAACCCGTGCCTTAGATCATGACTATTCATTAGGGCCTGGGTTTTACTTTTTTTTTTTTTTTAAGATTTATTTATTATTAATTTGTTTTTTTAAAAAGGTTTTATTTATTTGAGAGAGAGAGCACGAGTGCGGGTAGGAGCAGAGGGAGAGGGAGAAGCAGACTGCTGAGCAGGGAGCTTAACATGGGGCTTGATCCCAGGACCCTGAGATCATGACCTGAGCTGAAGGCAGACGCTTAACTGACTGAGCCACCCAGGTACCCCTAGATTTATTTATTTTTAGAGAGAGAACATGACGAAAGTGGGGAAAGAGGGAGAGAAGCAGACTCCCCAGAGAGTGGGAAGCCTGACGCAGGGCATGATCCCATGACCCTGAGACCACGGGCATCAAAAAGTTGGACATGACTGAGCCATCCAGACGTCCCCTTAACTTTGTTATGATAAATTACCCCATGCATACTTACCTTAGCTCAAAATTGGTATACCCTTCTACTTTTTTGTATTAATTAGAGAATGTGATCGATGTGTTTTGGATATTGATGGTAGACTGTAATTCGCCACTGGTTCCCAAATATTGAATAGAATATGTACAGATTTTGCTCAGTAAGTTCAGTTCCCTAAACATTTTAGGGTTAAAAATTTTTTTTGAAGTAAGCGCTATGCCCATTGTAGGCTTGACCTCAAAACCCGAGATCAAGAGTCACGTGCTCTACTGACTTTGCTAGCCAGGCACCCCTTGAAAAATATTTTTAATATGGAAGCCACACCTTTAGCCTGTTGAAACTTAAGAAACGAATTCGGGCTAGAATAGGTAGCTTTGTGAAAGGTAGTTAACATTTTTCAAGGTGGTGTGGGCAGTTCATTGGTTGTAGTTGAGTGATGGGGTCTCAGCACTTCCTTGTGGTATGGAAAGTTGGCTGCTGTTGCCTTGCTTCCTTGCTCTAAAAGTTGACCAGTTGCTGCTCAGTATTAGGGCTTTGGAGAGATACACAAAATTCAAAAACTATTCTCAGTTGTATGTACTTTTTTGGATTTTGTTTCTTCTGTCTTCCTCAAATACTCTTACAATAACTGATTTATCATTTCAGACGATTGAAAGTTTTGCTGCCCAAGAAAAACAAATGGAAGTTTGTGAAGTGTGTGGAGCCTTTTTGATAGTAGGAGATGCCCAGTCCCGGGTAGATGACCATTTGATGGGAAAGCAGCACATGGGCTATGCCAAAATTAAAGCTACTGTAGAAGAATTAAAAGTAAGCTTCTTTCAAGCATGCACTTTAGCCACAGCTAATACTCTAGTATGGCTAAAAATTGATCACATAGAGACGTAAGCCTCTTGTTGATATTTTGCTTTAGTTATTTGAAACTGTGATAATCCCTATAAAATTCTGCTATTCATCAGATTATCAGAGGGCTTTATTTTCTTGACTCTTTTGTTCTAGGAATTTGGGAGGAAGACTGTCCCTGAGGACTTAGTCAAGTAACAATATCTTGCATATAAATATGGTGTTGTAATTTCTACATTTTTCTTTTAGGGCATCAAATTCCATACGTTGATCTCCACACGCTTTGTATTAGTACCCATTGTTTCATAGTGTCTTTAAGGGTGTACTTCTATAAAAATCATACTTGCTTTCTTTTAGGAAAAGTTAAGAAAAAGAACTGAAGAACCTGATCGTGATGAGCGTTTAAAAAAGGAGAAGCAAGAACGGGAAGAAAGAGAAAAAGAACGGGAGAGAGAAAGAGAAGAAAGAGAAAGGAAAAGACGGAGAGAAGAGGAAGAAAGAGAGAAAGAAAGGGCTAGGGACAGAGAAAGAAGAAAGAGAAGTCGTTCACGAAGTCGGCATTCAAGCCGAACTTCAGACCGAAGATGCAGCAGGTCTCGGGACCACAAAAGATCACGAAGTAGAGAAAGAAGGCGAAGCAGGTACATAGAGCACATGAGACAGTGCCTGGCACGTAGTGAGGGTGCGGTATGCAATTGCTGGTGTTATTTCCATGGTCCTTGGGAAGCTCCTAAGTATTGTCAGGCACTAGGATGGATTATGAGAGTGGAATCAGTAAGCCAGTCCATCTTCAAGGCAACTTCTTTGCTATTTCCCACCAGCCTGAGGAGGTTTGATGCACTCTTATAAGTTATTTTGAAAATTACCCACTTGCTTTGGATGACATCACGCAGAATATAAGAACTAAAGTGTTTCGTAACTAATTCTTTTAAAGTATGAAAAATGAAATCAGTTTTACTGTTTTAGTGGTGGGATTGAGGAGTCTTAAAGAGCATGATGATAGGGGCACCTGGATGGCTCAGTCGCTTAAGCATCTGAATCTTGATTTCAGCTCAGGTCATGATCTCAGGGTCATGAGAACTCTGATCTTGCATTGGGTTCTGTGCTGGACGTGGAGCCTGCTTAAGACACCCCCCACCCCACCCTGTGTGCTCACTCATCCTCTCAAAAAAAGGCATGGTGATGACTATCTTAGCACTATTTGAAAAATTGAAGTTAGATTTTTAGTAATTTCCAGTTCTTAAGATTTCTGCTGTAGATATATATGAGTTGTGGATTCTAGTCATTTGCCTTTTAAGGGTTTTTACTTAACCCTGTTAATTATTGAACAGTGTTTAATTTTTGCAAGGTTTTTTCTCATTGTAATGTCGGCTGACGTTGCTTTCCTTTTGTCTTCAACGTGAAGAAGTAGAGATCGACGAAGAAGCAGAAGCCATGATAGATCAGAAAGAAAGCATAGATCTCGTAGTCGGGATCGAAGAAGGTCAAAAAGCCGGGATCGAAAGTCCTATAAGCACAGGAGCAAAAGTCGGGACAGAGAACAAGATAGAAAATCGAAGGAGAAAGGTTAGTTTATGTGAGAATTTAATTGATTAATAGACTATTTTCACACTCTTCCCCTCCACTCACATTTCTTTGGACATGGACATAGGCAGAGTACCATTTCAAGCTCTATTTTTACTTCCTGCAAACACCATTCAGTAGGAGATGGGCAGTATTTTCCCCTTTCCTGCTCTGATTTGTGAGAATGACAGTTGACCTGGTGTTCTCTTAGAACATGTTAAAACCACATTCTTCAGTTGTTCACCTGAGGGTTTATCGCCTTGATTCTTCCAAGTATTGCATTACCTTTCAGGGTTATTAGGCTGTAGAATTTATTAACTTGTTTATTGGCAACACTTCTTTTATCTGCTGCGTGTTCCATAGTGTGTCTTGCAGAGTAAGTGTGCTGTGTTGCATTGGTTCTCATGTGCAGCCTTCATTTACCTGCATAATTAACTCTGAGTTTGCGGAAGTTGAATCCCTTACTTATGTCTTAACCATGTTTTCTATTGAAACGACATATTCTTTCCTTTGTACTTTCCCCTTTGGTTTTGGGTGGCATTCCAGTGGCTGGAATGCATTGTTCACTGCACTATTAATGGACTTTTTCATTTTGTCTTTGGCATGTTTTCACATGGATATTCTCATCTTTTAGCTTAGTCTTTACTGAAAGATAATTTCTTTTAAATCATCAGGGTCTCCTTTCTGTATTTTCTTTAGATTCTTTGAGCATCTTTCATTTTATATTGACTGGGCCGTTCTGCTTTGCATGGTTTTTAGAAATGAGAGCAAGGGCCGATTTGGGTTTCTCTTGGTTCTGCTTGTCCCATCCTGTTCTGCCTGTCTGTGTCCATGTGTGATTACCCGACGTACATGATGCTATGTTTGCGTTTATTAAACTGGACTTTCATGTGACACTCATTTCTTATTTTCTTTTATGGAACTATTCTGTGGTATTTGTTTTTGTGAGTTTTTGGGGGGCCAGACGCAGGTTTTTGTTAGACTGAGTTAGAGAACTAGCAGCTCAAACAGTGGACGTATTTTTTTGGTCTTAACGCTTTCATTTTTCCTCAAATAGGTGTACCTTTTCTTTCAAAAAATATTTACATATGTTGGGTTTTTTTCCTACAACATGGAGCAAATGTTAAAAAGTAGGAAACGAGGGCAGTTTTTTAAATTTACTGTCACAAGCTTTAAGTTTAGAAATTACTTCCGTGATTTAACAGGCAGTTTACAAAGGATTATTACCAGATTTTACATTAGTTTTAAAGAGTCACCCGTTTTTTGCAAGACTTTTTTTATGTAGTGCATCTTTCGGGTGACGGGGCCAGTCCCAAGAGCCAAATAATGGATGTCAGAGATCAAATTAATCACTTCTCTTTGAGAATTAAAGTTCTTTGCTATATCATACTTCATGGCACTTAAAATAGTTGAATTGGTTCTTGGGGACAAAAGCTAGCTGGCCGTCATAACTGGGCTCAACAATGAGTGGTGGCCTGACTAAAAACAAGACATGCTTCTGTAATTTCTGGGTAGAGCAAAAAGATATCCTGAATTGCTTAGCTATAAAAAACCCTAATTGTGATAATGACGTCATAAAATTAGTAAAACTTTTGCTTAAGTAAATAAGCTGTGTTGTGTTTGGATTATGGACAAACAGGATTTTCCTGGTGAGGCATGGAGGAAGGAGAGAAGATTTGATTCAGAGAAAGCTCTGCATGAGGACCACCTTGAAAGATCAGGAATGCATCATAGATTTGTCTTAAACTTGGGGATCTCTTCTAGAAGTGATACGATTTACTGGCTTTTGAAAATGCCATGTAGCCATTCAGGCACTCCTAGGTATATAGATAACTGCAGGCCTGAACTCTGAGCAGGAACAGCACTTGATAATGGCACGAGTAAGCAGAGTTCACTACTCAAGGTGCTGCGATGGAAGCACTTCAACTCCACAGTGAAAAGTGGCTTCTTCCACAGACCTGTATTTCTTAACACCAGCCGATTTAGGGTTCTCTCTTTGTCAAGAGAGTTTCCTTTTTTAATCTATAGCCCTGAAATCCACCACACTTTGTGGATGTCCTTAGGACTATTAAGATCTACCATATCTACATAGGGCAGAAGATAAGATAACTGGACTGACTACTAGTCCTCTACGGGGCAACAAGACGACTCTTCCTCATTGAAGCTACCTGTGCACCGGAGAAGCCCATAAGGCACAAAGGGAGGACTTTCCCACAAGGTCAGTTAGAGCACACTGTACTAGCACAGTTCTCGTAAGTCGACGGACAGACATGGAGCAAGTCCCGCAGTCAGCTATTTGGACAGTGCTTCGTATGCTTTTTGCAAGTCTTATGGACCGAATACACTCCTTCACATAACGATCTTCAGTTCTCCCATTCTTGAATGAGTGCCCCTGCCACTGCCATATTTTGTTT
>NC_048230.1:20425384-20460384 GCF_002007445.2 Ailuropoda melanoleuca | reverse complement strand
CCCCTGCCTCCTGTCATTTTCAGGCAAGTCTCAGACACACCGTTTAATCTGTAAATATCTCAGCATGTATTTCTAAAAGTTTAGAAATTAAACAAGTTCATTAATCAAAAATAAATGGGATGAATGTTTAATTGGCCGGAGTCCTCAACTGTAGTACTGGTCTGGTAGCTTACTTTCCATTGTGTGTCTCAAGGGGACCAAGTAACGAGTCTGCCGCTCTGGCACCCTCCCCTCTGCGATGTAGGAAGACTCTAGCATCACCTCCTGTTTTGTTAAAGCATTTTTCCTTCGAACATATAACAGTATATTTACAGTTGACCCTGGAACAATGAGGGAGGTGAGGGGTGCCAGCCATCCTCCCACCCCCCGTTCAGTCAAATCCATGTATACTTCCCCAAAACTACTGGTAGCCTACTGTTGACCAGAAGCCTTACCTATAATATAGTTAACATGTGTGTTGTATGCATATTATGTACTGCATGCTTAGAATAAAGTAAGCTAGAGGAAAAGTGTTAAAATCATAAGGAAGAGAGAATACATTTATAATAATCGGCTGTAGAATATCCCTGTATGAGTGGATACATGCAGTTCACATTCATGTTCAAGGGTCAGCTGTATTTTTCAGTTTGGATTAAAACCCATTTCTTGCCTTCTTGAGGTTATAATAATAAGCCAGTCATATTTCAGCTTAGATATTTATCTCCTCTCCTTATACATTACACCTGTAGGCAGTCTGTCTGGTTTCCTCAGTATATTGTTAGTGTCACAGAAGACAAACCACCCTGTTTGCAAGGTCTGAGAAAACTTGGACTACATACAGGTTGTTAGCCACCTTCTGATTAAAGTTTCTGGAGATGTTACAACGGAAGAATTTAGCGTGGGAGTTTTTTGAGCTTGCATCCATTCCGTGCTTTTAAAAATGCATTTTAGATGGGCTGTGTGAATATTTTTAAACAGTATTCTAAAGTGCATGAAACAAAAGGAAAACACTCGAGAATTTATTGTGTATATTATCTGTGGGATGGGACTTCTTTCAGGGCCGATTTTCAGGTGTGAGTTCAGACTGATTTTTAGTTGTTTATGAAAGAACCCCAAGGACTACTTTTAAAGAATTTTATGTTAGAATTGTAATGCTTGTACATGGTTCAAAAAACAACAGAAGTGTTAAGTGATCTCTCTCCCTTTTCCTGTCCCTCTGTTCTTCTCCAGGAGCTACTGTTAACAGTTATTCGTTCTGGAGGGAGGTGGGCGGTGGGGGATGTAAGCATATATGTATAGACCTTTTTTTATATATGAAGTACACCATATGTTTTGAATCTTGCTGTTTTCACTCCGTATATTTAGAAACATTGAGATGTGGGAGACCGCCCTTTTAAGTTTTAACATGTAGTTTTTAAAAATACATTTCAAGTAAACCAAAGCGGAGAAGTCAATGTGTTTTTCATTGTTGTATCAGATTTTTAAATTTCCTACTTTGAAAATGCCGTTTGAGAGTCATAGTTGATCTGTTTCTTCTCCTCAGCCCTCCCAGGTAGCTCAGTTGTCAACAGATTTAAGAATGTTTAGGAACAACAGCTTTGGAAGTAGTTTGGCATAAATGGCCGTGCCCTAATTTCTTGTGTGGCTATTCCACTCCTAGATACATACCCTAGAGAAACTCTTAACACGTGTTTTCAGGAGATGGATGTGAAAATGTCATAACAGCGTTGTTTGTAATAGGAAGAAAAGGAAAACAAAAATAAATTGGAAGGACCCCACATGTCCTTCAACCACTGGGTAGATTCTGTGGCCTCTTCCCGCAGTGGAATTGGACGGAAGTCAGCCACAGCTACACGTGTGAACACGGATGAATCTTGGAAAAGCAAGTTGCAGAAGAATACATCCACTATGGTTCCGTTTCTGTGAAGGTCAAAATCAGGCTGTTAAATATGGTAAATGAAAGAAAAGCAAGAAAACGATCAACTTGGAGTTCAGTGTTACCTCTTGCATCGAAGGGAGAGGAGACCGTGGAGGGCAAGGAACAGCCTTCAGAGGAACTGCTGACGATGCTTTGTTGCTAAAGCTGGGTGGGCGGTTTCTTTTTTAAACTGTATGTTTATGTGCTTTTGTATGTATGATATTTCTTAATAAAATTTAAATTTAAAAAATGGGACACGGTCTTTTGGTGTAAGTAGTGACTAATAAAATAGACTTAAAAAGCATACGGTATTTAATGAAATTTACCGTCTTGTAATTTCTGGCAGGTATAAAAGGTATGGTTTCTTGAGCGCCAAATTTAGGGCCTTAATTGTAGTTCTTTAGAAGCAAGAAGTAGGGCGTAAGTGTATGTTTTCTTTGTGATCACTTATTTTTATCTTTACATACTTGTCATTTGGGAGTTGGGTGTCAGCCAGGGAGCTGCTGCTTTTGTCCTGCTGTACGTTTCTTTCAAATTCATGCCCTTCCAGAAAGGGAACTGCTGGGTGAGAAGAGCAGTACACGGGGCTGGTGGTCAGCACATCCTTGCCCTGTTTAAACTAGACCGTCGAATCAGAGGGCTGTTCCATTTTGGCCTTGTTCTGTTCTCATGAGGGGCACCATGAAGTGAGCGTTCACTTCGGCAGTACATAACACTAAAATTGGAACGATACAGAGAAGATGACCATGGCCCCTGCGCAAGGAAGACACAGATTTGTGAAGTGTTCCATATTTCTGTGCTTGCTCGCTCTCTGACAAAATTCTGAAAAAAAAAAAAGGAAATTGAAAGTAGAAATGTGCCTGCAGGTGCGTGCAATTCACCTGTATCCACAGTGGACTCAGCCCCAACCATGGTCCCCAGGCGAGCCTTTAATCCCCCAGCGGAGCTTAGGGCTTCACCCTGGCTTCATTCTGTGCTGCCCTGAGTGCTGTTGTGCCAGGTGCTGTTGGGATAACATTGGATAGATCAGTGAGCAGAATAGGAACAGCAACTTCTCCAGGCCTGTGAGCTGTACAGGAGGGACGGAGGTGGGGGTGTGGTTACCAGTCACCTCGTTATAAAAACGTTAGCTTGTGAATGACTTAAGAATTCTAGATCAGGGGCGCCTGGGTGGCACAGCAGTTAAGCGTCTGCCTTCAGCTCAGGGCGTGATCCCGGCGTTATGGGATCGAGCCCCACATCAGGCTCCTCTGCTATGAGCCTGCTTCTTCCTCTCCCACTCCCCCTGCTTGTGTTCCCTCTCTCGCTGGCTGTCTCTATCTCTGCCAAATAAATAAATAAAATCTTTAAAAAAAAAAAAAGAAATCTAGATCATTCCATCTTTTTGTTTTAGCCAAGTGTGTTCTGGAACCTTTTAGGATAAGCGTCCTAGTACCTCATTTCAGCCACTTAAAAATCTTAAAATGACACTTAAGTTGGCATAAAATCACAAGTTGGCATAAAATCAGTGGAATTGTACCTTCACAAATCAGTTTCCATAGTCTGCATGAAGTATAAATTATAATGAAAATTACTCTTGGAGTTCCAATTTTTTTTTTTTTTTAAAGATTTTATTTATTTATTTGACAGAGATAGAGACAGCCAGCGAGAGAGGGAACACAAGCAGGGGTAGTGGGAGAGGAAGAAGCAGGCTCATAGCGGAGGAGCCTGATGTGGGACTCGATCCCAGAACGCTGGGATCACGCCCTGAGCCGAAGGCAGACGCTTAACCGCTGTGCCACCCAGGCGCCCCTGGAGTTCCAATTTTTACTCAATCTTCAGCCTTAGACTATTCATATTATAGGAAATGTTTCTATGATTTTTTTTTGTGCAAACTATGTTCATTGGAATGGCTATTTGCTCAACAACCTGGTGATAAGTTGCTGCCCTCGTCGAATTACCATAATTAATCATGAGGCAGCGTGTAGGTGCTGTTGCTGTGACAGTGCAAGCTTTCCTCCCAACATTTTTTTCAAATTGATTCTACTGTAGTAAAGATACCACCTAAAACCTCAGTTCCCCACAAGGGGTGATTTGGGGCCATTAACAGCCAGTCCTGAGCTTCCCAAATTTTCCTTATTCAAAACGAAATCGAGAAAACCTTAGAATTGGCACTTGGGGGTTGTCATTGTTCACAGTCCTGTGGCACTGCCATGGTACTACATGAATTGTGCTGTCGGAAAGACCTGTGACTTGCGTGCTGAGCTTAGGTTTCGAGTGGAGGTGCTCCCACCCTAGAGGTCTGTGGCTGCTGAGCAAGTGGGAGGTTGAGGTCTCATGTACTCATCCTTTTTTTTTTTTTTTTTTCAATTTAAAGATCTTATGTATTTGAGAGTGTGTGCAAGCAGATGGTGGGGGGGTGGCAGGGAGCAGAGGGAGAGGGACAAGCGAACTCGGCGCCGAGCGTAGAGCCCAACGCAGGCCTCGATCTTAATGATCCTGAGATGACCTGAGCCAAAACCAAGAGTCGGATGCTCAATCGACTGAGCCACCCAGGCGCCCTTCACATTTTTATGAATGGAATGGTACATCTGTACCCACACTGTTTAAAACCTTGCTCTTTGGACAGTTTGGCGAGGGAAATGGTGTAGTGTTTGTGTGTCCCCCACCCTTCATCAAAGCTGAGGTACTGAATTTGCAGAGGCGGCATGGTGGCCCAATACGTGCTGGGGGAGACGACACTGCTTTGGTATTTTATAGCTCAGTTCCATGAATTAGAGTCCAGGAGTAATGGCTGTGAAGGGAAGTGACAGTGTATGGGGTTAAGTGGGTAAATGGGGTCAAGCTACCTGAGTGCTTCCAAAGTACCAGCAGGGTTTTTTTTTTGTTTTAGATTTTATTTGACATGCAGCGAGAGAGGAAACACACGCAGGGGGAGTGGGAGAGGGAGAAGGAGGCTTCCTGCTGAGCAGGGAACCCAATGTGGGGCTCGATCCCAGGACTCTGGGATCATGACCCGAGCCGAAGGCAGACGCCCAACACTGAGCCACCCAGGCGCCCCGTACCAGCGGTTCTTTCTTTTTTTTTTTTTTTTTTTAATTTTATCTATTTATTTGACAGAGAGCCAGAGAAGGAACACAAGCAGAGGGAGTGGGAGGGAGAAGCAGGCCTCCTGCCGAGCAGGGAGCCCGATGCGGGGCTCGATCCCAGGAACCTGGGATCATGACCCGAGCTGAAGACAGATGCTTAACGACTGAGCCACCCAGGCGCCCCAAGTACCAGCAGTTCTTAACTAGAAGTTTGGGTGAGTTGACCTAGAAGGATTCTAGGTAGTGTGATAGGAATCTAGCTTTGAGGGGCGCCTGGGTGGCACAGCGGTTAAGCGTCTGCCTTCGGCTCAGGGCGTGATCCCGGCGTTCTGGGATCGAGCCCCACATCAGGCTCCTCTGCTGTGAGCCTGCTTCTTCCTCTCCCACTTCCCCTGCTTGTGTTCCCTCTCTCGCTGGCTGCCTCTATCTCTGTCAAATAAATAAAATCTTAAAAAAAAAAAAAAAAGGAATCTAGCTTTGAGCTAGTTGGTAAGAGTGCCGACTTTGTTTTTTTCATCTGATTAGTAGAGTTGAGTGCTGTGGGCTGTGCCTTGGCTGTTGTACAAGTGTGTTCAAAATGGCCTCAAAGGTAACTCGAGTCTATTAAGTCTTGCCATCTTATAGGCAAGTTAAAGTGTAAATAGGAAGTGATGGTGTGACATGCTTTTATTTTTTTAAAGATCTTTTTTATTTTAGAGAGCACGGGAGGAGGGTCAGGGAGAAGAGAATCTTAAGCAGACTCCTCACTAAGCAAGGAGCCTGACGTGGGACTCAATCCCAGGACCCTGGCGTCACGACCTGAGCTGAAACCAAGAGTTGGACGTTTAACCGACTGTGCCAACCAGGCGGCCTTATGGTGTGACATGCTTTTAAAAGTGGAGCACTGGGGGACGGGGCACCTGCTGGCTCAGCCAGTGGATCCTGTGACTTGATCTGGGGGTTGTGAGTTTGAGCCCCACGTAGGGTGTAAAGATTAAAGTCTTTAAAAAAATGGGGCACTGGTTGAACCAGTGTGCCAAGGGGGTCTTGGCTTTCCCAGTACTCTCTGCTTACCCTGCCCTTTCTGGAGTTGATATGAACAGACCTCGGCTACTTGTCCTGACTGAACCTTAGTACTTACCCATGGCTGATCAGGATTAGGGCACAGTGCCACTAAATAAACTTGCCATGATGAGTATCATCCTGCACAAATTTTTTAAAAAGATTTTATTTACTTGAGAGAGCCCGAGCAGTGGGTAGGGGCAGAGGGAGAGGGACAAGCAGACTCCCTGCTGAGCAGGGAGCCTGACGTGGGGCTCGATCCTGGGACCCTGAGATCATGACCTGAACCACCCAGGCGCCCTGCACAATATTTTAAAATAGCTCTATTTGTCAAAGCACTTTTTGAAATTTCTCCCTGCCCAGAGAAGTTTGAGACGGAACAGTTTTCCAAAGTACACACATGAAGTGAGCAAACCGGTTACGTGATTCCGGGGTTTCATTTCTGGGCTTTTCTAATAGGTCGGTTTTGCAGCATTGCTGTTGTAGCAGGGCTTCTCTGTCAGGGATGGTGTGTATTCTACCAATTCAGAGCTCCCGTGTTTCATTAGGATGAGTTCTATCTCCTGGAAGTCCCGTAGTCTTCGAATGTCTTTGTCCTTAATATGTAAAAGAAATTATACAGTGGTTTATAGATAGCATGTGAAATTATTAAGATTAAAAAGTCCCAATGGCCAGCATCTTGGGTTCTTGTCTAAACTCGGTATTTTTTTTTTAAATTTATTTATTTGACACAGAGAGACAGCCAGCGAGAGAGGGAACACAAGCAGGGGAAGTGGGAGAGGAAGAAGCAGGATCCCAACGGAGGAGCCTGATGGGGCTGGATCCAAGAACGCCGGGATCACGCCCTGAGCCAAAGGCAGACGCTTAACGACTGAGCCACCCAGGCGCCCCAAAACTCAGGATATTTCTGTATTGGTTTCTCTGTCATGGTAAACTAAGGTAGCAATTGAGAAGTTTGTTTCTTTCATTCATTCATTTTTTTGGGGGGGTAGTTCTCTGTTGCAGGTTCCTAAGGGGACTGACTATAGTCCCAAACTGATGCAGTGGAAGAAAAGGACTTTTTTTTTTTAAGTAATAATTATAGCTCTCATTTATTAAGAAGTTAGCATGCACCAGTAATTGTATATACACTATTTCAAATCCAGAAAAGGGCATTTAAAAAAAAAATCTAGAAAATACGATCACCGTGCCATTCCTTTACAAAGACTATATACTACTAGCCATGACACCAAGGAGAATTGTTAAAGGCATTTTGAAAGCTTTTAAAGAAATAATGCCCAAAGAAATGAGAGTTTTCTTCTGAAATTAGAGAACTATATTTTGAATCTGGAAAATCTATAAAAATGCAACACAGTTTTGTTTTACCAGATTACGAAGGCTGAACTGTTGTGAGCAAATAAAGGTGGGGTAATCTGTTCCTTCCCGGAGACCAGCCTGCTTTGCAGCCAGGTCAGGTTTGCAGAGATGGAAGGGGCCAAATGCATTGAATTGAGCCTTCCACTTGGGCATTAGTTGTAATTCAGACCATTTTAAAGGGTTTATGAATTTAGGTGTGCAAATTGGTAAAAGCACCAGATTGAAAATTACCTAGCTACCATAGCTGCCCTGCAGCCCAAATTTCCCAGTGTCTTAAATTTGTTTTCGCATTAGAAATGCAAAAGCTAAGTGATGAGCTTCACAGAACATTAATTTTGCCCACTTAGAACCCCGAAAACGTCTGCATTTAGACACTTGCAAGCCCTACCTTTCTTTTTTCTTTTTTTTTTTTTTTTCTAAAGATTTTTATTTATGTGACAGAGAGACAGCCAGCGAGAGAGGGTACACAGCTGGGGAGTGGGAGAGGAAGAAGCAAGGCTCCCAGCGCAGGAGCCTGATGTGGGACTCGATCCTGGAACGCCGGGATCACGCCCTGAGCCGAAGGCAAACGCTTAACGACTGCGCTACCCAGGCGCCCCAAGCCCTACCTTTCTGAGCAGTGTGTTTGGTAGCTTTCTGATTGTCTTCACTTGCTCTGGTTCAATCCCCAGTTCCGAGCAACTGACTTCTAGTAGATTCTGGTAATTGAGCTCTCCTCTGTTCAGTTCAACTTCAATGAAGTCATTTTCTCTGGGACTCTGGATTCTGACTTTAAGCACCAGCTCGAGAGCCCCTGCAAATTCATTCGTAAAAGAAAGAAAACACCTGATATAAAGCCTTTCAGTTGACATCATCCATTCTTACAGCACAGGGTGTCCCAAGAACTGTGTAAGAGGTGGTGTCTAGGAACTTCAGATTATCTGAGGCTTTTCTTGGGGTGCTGGGCAAGCTCTGGGGTGTATGCCCCATTATACTCACCAAAGAGCTTGCAGTTTGAAGCTGGACAGGGATTGAAAAAATTAATAATATTTAAATGTATCACCCTCGAGCCGTACATGGTAGGTGTTTAAACTTGTTTATTTGAAAAGCTTCAAGGAACTGTTGAGCCCTGGGGCCCTGTATCCTTGAGAAGCTGTGGTGTAGACGTGCAGACGATTCCCTGTGATTCCTACTGCACCCCTCCCCAGGACTTCAAGGTGACAGGCCCTGAGAAGCAGGAGAATTGTACCATCTTTTGTGGGGGGACAGAGATGTCGAGGGAGTCTTCACACTCGCTGTCCTGAGAAGGAGGAGTGTTGACTGAAGGTAAAAGAACCCGAACGGCGTGTTTGGCTTTGCCACGCGGCCTCGGGGCTGCATCCTCACCTGCACAGGTGTCCTCAGGTTGGGCATGCCCTGGGTCCGTTGGCATCTGTGGATTGGGGCCTCGCTTACGTTCACCTGGGAAGGAATTAGAACAAGAAAGCGTTGGGGCGCCTGGGTGGCTCAGTCGGTTAGGCAGCTACTTCAGTGCAGGTCATGAGCCCGAGGTCCTGGGATCCAGCCCCATGCCAGGCTCCCTGCTCAGTGGGGAGTCTGCTTCTCCTCTGCCTCTGCCCCTTCCCACCACTCGTGCTCTCTCTCCCCCTCATAAATCAAATCTTAAAAGGCGTTGAGGAACGGCAGCACCTCAGCATGTGGCTCTCTGCCCAATCTGCCAGTTAAACAGGGACAACGGTGCCCCCTCTCCACTTCCTGCTCCCCAGTTCCACCTCCTCCTCGAGGGAAAAGCCAAGTCACGAAAAGGGCAGTAATTATGTTCCGACTTGAAGAGTCATTTTCCTTCATCAAGGCCCAAATCGTGAAAAGGAGCTGAGACACTATTTTTAAGTGGTATGTAATCTGGGGAAGAAATATTTATAATCTGTGTGCTTAACTCAAGTTTCTACTTAAATATTTTGGGCACTGAGTGCTTCGTGTCTCCAATTCTCGAGCAGAGTCCCTTTATAAGGCATTTTCTCAACCAGAGGGAAAGGAGAGGACAGTGAGCATTAAAGTGCTTTCCAGGGGCCAGGCCTCAGGATCCACCCTGCTCCCTGAGAGCCTGTGCTAAGCCCTGGGGTCAGGATTCAAGCTGCCACCCCAAAACCTAGAGCTGTCTCTGTCCTAGAGCTGGCAAACTAGAGGAGAGAGAGATCCTGACCCAGTGCCTCAAGTAAATGTGAAGTTACAGGCGTGGGGCTGGCGAGGGCCAGAGACACAACAGCATGAAAGCAGGGGAAGGGGTCAAGGAAGGGCCCTCAGGGTTGGGCGTTGAGCTGACGTGGAAGATGAGTAGGCTTAACCAGATCTAGAGGGAAAAAGAGGAAGATGAGCGCCCCAGGGCTAGAAACAGCAAAAGGAACCGTGTGTGGATGGAGCGGAGCTTTTGAGGAAAGAAGGCATCTAACATGGCTGCTGGGCAGAGAGCGTGGCGAGATGGTGTGAGGTGGGCCTGGCAGCCGCCGGACTGTGGGCTTCCAGGCCGTCCAGTTCGGTGGCCGCTCGTCGTGTGAAGCGAGATACACTCATTTCATAAAAATACATAAAGTACAATTTCAAAGACAGGAAAAAAATGTAACATTTACTTTTTAATATCTGTTTTATGTTGAAATGATAATTTTGATATATTGAGTGAAGTAAATACATTAAAATTATTTTCACCTGTCTTTTTAAAAATGTGGCTACAAGGAAATTTTTAAATATGTGGTTTACATCATGTTTTTATTGGAAAGCACTGGCCCAGGTGAAAGGTTTTGGGTTTTATTCTAGAACAACACCAAGTCAGTAGACAGTTCTCAGCCCAACGCTGTCATAATCAGATTTGAATTTGGGAAAGAAAAAATAAAAACAAACCTCAAAAAAAAAAAACCTCAAAAAAAATCCTATGGGGTGTTGACATTCCCATTTTCAGATAAGAAAATTTTCAGATAAGAAAAAGATAAGAAAGGTGAAGTAACTTGCTTGAGCTTGCCCCGTGAGTACATGGCAGGAACGGGATGTGACCAGGGCTAGCTACATCAGTGGAGCCCAGAGCAAAAGGAAGGTGTGCAAGACGGCTTCCCCAAAGCCGCACCCCTAACCCACGGCAGATGGGTGACCCCCCGGGAATCAACCTCCCACCTGCACCCATCTGTACCTGGTTGGGGGTGGGGGAGAGCTCCCTGCCTCTTCCCTGCCTGTCGCCCTCAGAACATGCCCCCCTTGTCCGCCTTAACTCCAACTCCAGGGGCCGAAGGGGACAGCAGAACTCTGGTGGGGAAGGGGCGGTGGGCTGGGAGTGGGGCCGCGCATACACGTGGGTCAAGTCTCCCAGCTCCCAACGCCCCAGCACGTGCCCCACCGTCCCGGCTGACTTCACTCACAAAACAGACTCCAAGATAAAATTATTTAAAATGGGGCACCTGGGTGGCTCAGTCAGTTAAGCGTCTGCCCTGGGCTCAGATCATGATCCCAGGGGTCCTGGGATTGAGCCCCGCCTTGGGCTCCCTGCTCAGCAGGGAGTCAGCTCCTCCCTCTCCTAACTCTCCCCCTGCTTGCGCGCGCGTGTGCTTTCTCTCAAATAAATAAAATCTTTTTAAAAAATCGTTTAAAATGTCAAGCCAGCGACCACAGAGCATTTAATCCCAAGTGTGGGACCTTTTCTGAATGTGGGACTCTGCACAGCTGCTGCGATCACAGGCCCAAGAAGCCAGCCTTGCTTCTGGCTCAAAAACTACTCTCTCCACACTGCCCAGTCCCTCCCCAACCCCTCGCAAGGCAGCGGAATCTGCAGGCTCCTCCTTGCCCTGAGCTCTGGGCCACTGAGCGAGCCCCTCTCCCGGGAAGCCCTGCAGAGTCTTGGGTACCCAACCTGAGATGATGCCTTTCCCACCCCTCTCCCACTCACCCCATGCAGACAGCGCAAGGAACCTCCCCCAGCCCCGCCTGCCACAGGTAATAGCATTTTCTTCTCTGATGAACCTGTCAGATGAAGATGCCCCGCGTGTGCACCGGGTCTCGCAGAGGTCAGAAAGCACGCCCTCTGAAGCCAGGCAGACTTGGGTTTGAAGTTTCCCTCGGCCACAGTAGCAGTGACTCGTTAGACAAGTTACCTAACCTCTCTGATCTGGAGAATGGGGTTAATAATCTCTACCTCGCAAGTTCGTAAGAAGCAAAGAAGTGCGCGCCGGTAATCGGTAATCGCGGGCCGCTACTGTTCATCCTCACGGCTGCGGATACTTGCTTCCCCTAAAGGATGCTCAGTCTGCTCACTCTGCTCCCGACTCCACCGGCGGCAGAGCTGGGAAGGGCCACTGCCCTACCGGCTGCAGCATCCCCCCCTGCACCTTCCTTAGCCCCTCCTAAATGCTTGAGGACCATGTGGGAAACAGGGCTTCCAGACTCACCTGCCGGCTTCTCCCTCCTGTCCTGTTGGGGTTCAGCCATGGGTCATCTCTGTTGTCCGTCAGATCAGTAGCCCTCTTGCATGGAGGCACAAGCTTCCAGCTACACAGGAGCCCCTCTGAAAGCTCAGTGCCTCTGTGTGCAGTGAGCCAGTGACATGGGGTGGGGGGGGCTATTTTATAGATGGACAAAGTAAGACTCCTGGGGGTGCCGCAGGGTGTGCAGGGCACGATGCAAAGGAAGTTCAAGGCTCCCCCCTCCCTTCTCAGGCTGTGTCCAGCAGGTGACACCAGTGGGAAACGTGCCCCCAGGGGGCTCAGCCCCTGGCACCCAGCTGGACCCAGGCAGGGTTTGCCCTCCTTGGAAAAGGTTAGCAGCTCCTGCATCAAGGATAGGAAGAGCCAAACACTTAGTTTCTTGGATCGAACAGGCGCTCTGTCCTCCCCAGTTCTCTCTCCCTTTTCTCCCAACCCTTTCCTCAGCAGCTGTGAGGGCCAAAAAAGCAGGAAGACCCCAGCCCATACCTGGGAGACTCTGCCTCGGCCATGATCCCAGATCCCTTGATTTCCAACATAAAAATGGAGACGGCTGGGTGTTGGAACGGGAGGTTTGAGGAAGAGTGCGTGGGGCTGGGCCAAGCCCCGGAAAGGGCTGCTGCTGCCTCCACGGGGTGCAGAGGGATAGGAACCCCCGGATAGGTCCGGGGATGGGTCTCACATTTACCCCTCCTGGGACAGAAGACAGGACAAATGGACAGGGCCTCAGAAAGCTGGAAAGGGCCAACAAGGTCACAGCTCACAGGTTCTCAAACTTAACTCTGCATTGGAATCACCTGGGGAAGCCCTAAAACCTGTGGGTGCCTGGGTCCCACACAGTTGGTCTGGGGTGCCGTCTGCGCCCTGGAGGTTTTAAGAGGGTCCCCAGCGGATCTGAATGTGTGGCCCGAGTTGAGAACCACTGATTTGATCAAACTGCTTAAGGGGCAGATGGGGGAACAGAACGGAGACACAAGGAAGGGAAATGCTCACCGATGGGCACCTGGGCTGCGGGCCGCAGGCCTGGGGCTGGCTCAGGGTGGCCTGGTCACCAGCCTGACGCTGTCTCCCCACTGTGCAGTGGTGCCCTTTCTGCCAGGAGTGGAGGAAGGTGGGGTCCAGCAGCGGAGAAAGCAGCAGGGACCCGTGTGGCCTCAGCTCCTGAGAATAGGGAGGAAAGCGCACTTTGGCCGGTGGGGCCGCTAGGGTGTGGGCAGCCATAAAAAGAGCCAGCTGGCACCTTGCACCTGGATGGGTGGGGCCTGGGGGTGCACAGGGGCCGGAGGTGAAAAGGCTGGGACAGAGGGCTCTGTCCATTTCCACTTACTTGCTGCTCCGCCCATTCATTCACTCACTCCCCATTCAGGGATTCATTCATTCATGGAGTCCCCTCACTTTTTCTTCTCATTTTGGGGTGTCTCTCTCTCTTTTGTCTTTTAATTTATTTTAGTTAATTTATTTTTAAAGGTTTTTTAAAAAAGATTTTATTTATTTATTTGCGAGAGACAGAACACAAGTGGTGGTGGGAAAGGGAGAAAGGGAGAAGCAGACTCCCCACTGAACAGGGAGCCCAATATGGGGCTCGATCACAGAATCCTGGGATCATGACCTGAGCCAAAGGCAGATGCTTAACCAACTGAGCCACCCAGCTGTCCCTATTTTTAAAAATTTTTTTATGTTATCTCTGCATCCAATGTAGGGCTCCAATCAATCGACAGCCCCGAGGTTGAGAGTCACACGCTCTGTTGACTGAGCCAGCCAGACGCCCCACGCCCGTTCATTTTTTAACTTTTTTCAAGCAAAGTATTACATGCTCTAGTTTAAACAGTTTAATGGTGCTCAAAATCAGGACCTGCTAGCTAGGAAGAAGGCAACATGCTTGGCAGGGAGACAACCACACAGGCCTGGGGGGTGGGTCTTTTTCATCCATTAGGCTGGGCACCTAGTGGGTTCTTTTATTTTTGTATTAGCTTCTTTGTGTGGGAGCTTTTTAGTTTTAGCTGCTTTCCGACTGACCTAAAAGTTGAAGGAAAGAGTTTATACCCTTTACCAATGGTTCACATTTTGCCACCTTTGCTCTAATATTCTCTTTCTAAATATGTATAGACATACATATGTATATATAACACACACATACACACACGCGCATTTTCCCCCTTCAACCATTTGAGAGTAAGTTGTAGACATCATGTTCCTTTACCGCTAAAGACTTCAGGCTGTATTTCCTAGTATCAAGGATATTCTCTTCCATATCAAGATGCAAGGATCTGGACATGGTGCCTGGGTGGCTCAGCCGGTTAAGCGTCTGCCTTCTGCTCAGGTCAGGATCTTGGGGTCCTGGGACCGAGTCCTGCATCGGGCTCCCTGCTCAGCAGTGAGCCTGCTTCTCCCGCTCCCTCTGCCCCTCCCCCCACTTGTGCACGCTCTCTCTCTCAAATAAATAAAATCTTAAAAAAGAAAGCTATAAGGATCCAAATCAAGAAACCTAACATGGACATAATTCCATTACCTAAACTGCAGTCCATACTCAAATGTTATCAATGAACCCACAATACCCCTTTCAGTGTTTTGTTTTGTTTTGTTTGTCCTGGTCCAGGATTTAATTCAGGATCATGCACTGCATTTAATTTTTTTTAAAAAGATTTTATTTATTTATTTGTCAGAGAGAGAGAGCACACAAGCACGGAGAGGTGCAGGCTGAGGGAGAAGCAGACTCCCCCTGGAGCAGGGAGCCTGACACGGGGCTTGATCCCAGAACCCTGGGATCATGACCTCAGCTGAAGGCAGGAGCTCAACCCACTGACCTCCCAGGTGTCCCTTGTGCCCTGCATTTAATGTTCACGTCTCATACATTTCTTTAATCCAGAATAGTTCTTCAGCCTTTGTTTTTCATTAACATTTTTGAAGAGTCCAAGCCAGTAATTTTGTCATTTGTCCCTCAGCTTGTTTTGTGTGACGTTTCCTTACAACTGGATTCAAATTAAGCCCTTTGGCAGGAATGGCGCTGCAGTGCTGGCCCGTCTTTCTTACTGCATCGCGCGGAGGGGGCGGGCTCGTGGTGGTTTGTCCCATCTGAGGGGATGGTGACTTCAGCTACTTGGGAGAGGAGGTGTCTGCCAGCTTTTCCCATTGCAGGGTTCGTTTTTTTCCCTTTGCAATTCATGTGTATTTTATGGGGAGATACTGTGAAACCGGATTTTTCAAATCTTCACCCCTTAGTGATTAGAATTCATTGAAGATTTTGGCTAGAATCAGTGGGAACTTGTAATGATTGCGCAATGGTGAGTCTCTAATTCCATTATTCTTTTTTTTTTTTTAAGATTTTATTTATTTATTTTATTTGGCAGAGAGAGAAAGAGCGAGCACCCTCGCGCCTGCACGAGTGGGGAAGGGGCAGAGGGAGAGGGAGAGCGAGAATCTTCAAGCAGACTCCTGGCTGAGTGTGGAGCCCGACACGGGGCTCGATTGCTAGACCCTGAGATCACGACCTGAGCTGAAATCAAGAGCTGGGACATTTTTTTTTTTTTAAGATTTTATTTATTTATTTGACAGAGATAGAGACAGCCAGCGAGAGAGGGAATGCAAGCAGGGGGAGTGGGAGAGGAAGAAGCAGGCTCGCAGCGGAGGAGCCTGATGTGGGGCTCGATCCCATAACACTGGGATCACGCCCTGAGCCGAAGGCAGATGCTTAACCGCTGTGCCACCCAGGCGCCCCAAGAGCTGGGACATTTAATCAACTGAGCCGCCCAGGGGTCCCTAATTCGATGATTCTTTCTACATAAGTATTTGGTATTCTTATTGTAAGGAAGAGCTTTCCTTCTCATTCATTCATCCGTCATCAGCACGGACTCATGGATTCTTGTTTTATTCACTGGGTTATAATCCATTACTATCATTTTTTAAAATTTTTCAATTTTTTACGGATTGGTTTTAAAAGATTTTATCTATTTACTTTTATTTATGTTTTAGAGGGAGAGCAGAGGAAGAGGGAGAGAGAGAATCTTAAGTGTTGGTTAAGATTCTCTGTGCTTGATCTCATGACCCTGATATCATGACCTGAGTTGAAACCAAGAGTCGGACGCTTAACCAACTGAGCCACCCAGGCACCCCAAAAGGTTTTATTTTTTATAAGCTCTACATTCAATGTGGAGCTTGAACTCGCAACCCTGAGATCAAGAATTGCACACTCCACTGACCGAGCGGGCCAGGTGCCCCTCTCATTATTTACTTTGATGTTCGAATGATCCCAACTTTATACAGTATGTGCTTCCAGCTGTTTCCCACATCCTGTGATGTATCTCCATTACTTTATGGGCACTTTCTTAATTTTTGGCACATCCAGATGTTCTGGGCTCAACTTGTTACTTTCCCCACCCCAGCCCTGGAATCCGCCACTTCTCTGAGGAGTCAGGTTCCTTCTGGTTGGGGGAAGAGCTGTACTCATTCCAACGGGGAGGCCAAAAAAGAATGCCTCAGGGCCCTTTGAGTGGACAAAACTGGAACCACACGTACACGCATATGCATAGACATCTGTCTCTATATCGAAGACCACAAGTTCATGACTGAGACTTCCAACGACAGCCCCCAACCACAGGGCTCTCCCCGCTTTCTTCAGTTCTGTATTACAACTCTCTTCCTCAACAGCGGGAAACCTGGCTCCTGACCCCTTACATATATTTACCTCTCTGCTAATCCCACGGCACACAGAAAGTGGTCCCAGGGCCACTCATTTGAAACACAGTTAGGTTCATTGTTTGCGTGTGCGTTTTAGAATTCTTCCCAATCCCCGTTGATACTTTTTTGAGTATGTAAAATATGAATATGGTTCTGGGCGCCTGGGCGGCTCGGTCGGTTAAGCGTCCGACTCTTGGTTTTGGCTCAGGTCGTGATCTCAGGGTCATGAGATCGAGCCCCACGTTGGGTTCCGTGCTTGGTGGGGAGTCTGCTTGAGATTTCCTCTCTCCCTCTGCCTGTACTCCCTGCTCTCCCTCTCTCTTTAAAATAAAATAAATAAATAAAATCTTAAAAAAACATGGACATGGTTCTAAGAGTTAAAATTATGCAGAAATTTGTATTCATAGAGATGTCATCCAACATTTCCGCCCCTTCCATTTTGCGCTCCTTTATTTCCTGTAGGAAACTAATCTCCTTAGTTTCTGAGCTATCCTTTCTAGGTTTCTTTTTGGAGAATTAACCAGATGGATATCTATTTCCTTACTATTTATTTTTCTTACAGAAAAAGGTAGCACATACATTCTTCTCTACTTTGCTTTTTATTCACTAAACAATCCATCTGGAAATTATTTTATTGATCTCTTTATTTTTAAAGATTTTATTCTTTTTTTTTTTTTTTAAAGATTTTATTTATTTATTCGACAGAGATAGAGACAGCCAGCGAGAGAGGGAACACAAGCAGGGGGAGTGGGAGAGGAAGAAGCAGGCTCATAGCGGAGGAGCCTGATGTGGGGCTCGATCCCCTAACGCCGGGATCACGCCCTGAGCCGAAGGCAGACGCTTTAACCGCTGTGCCACCCAGGTGCCCCTAAAGATTTTATTCTTAAGTAATCTCTACACCCAACATGGGGCTTGAACTCATGACCCTGAGATCAAGAGTCACGTGCTCTTCCAACTGAGCGGGCCCGGCGCCCCTGGAAATCATTTTATATCAGCTCATAGAGATCTCCCCGCCCCGGGTGAGTATTCTGTAGTCTATTTAACAAACTGCCTACATACAGGTATTCAGCATACTTCCAATATTTTGTAATCACCACCAATGCCATAATTAGTAATCTGCCTATGTATGTTTTATTGGTCGAGGTATATATTCTCGATAAATTCCTAAGAGGTAGGATCGGTGGATCAAAACTAAATGCATATGTAGTTTTGCTAGACACAACCACATTTTCCTCCATTAATACATAACCCTTTCGCATTCCCATCAGCCACCTGTACGAGCGCTTGGCTTCCCCATGGTCTCCCAAACAGAGTGCTGTCAAGATTTGTTATTTCTGCCAGACAGTAAGAGATGGAATGTTGGAATATAGGTTTTATGATTATTGAGGTGAGGCCAAGAGCTCAGGAGACCACTAACACCGGAAGGACAGTGCTACTGAGAATTCTCAAGAGGAAAGGGAGGGCCGCACCGGGCCAGCCAGGGGAGCACCAGGGTTAGGAGGCAGGCACAGCGAGGGGGACATGTAGACAAGAGCCTTTATTGCATGGCAGGCATGGCTAGGCAGGTTTAGGTCCAGCTAATTTGAATGCACATTTCACTGGGCTCCGGGGTGTAGGGGGAGTGGCATGATTGTCTGCTCTCCAGGCCCAGATTGATTAGGGCAGGTGAAGAGTGGCCCCGAAAGTGGGAGCTTGATACCCTGCTGCCTCCTCATTCTTCTGTTGTCTGGGCTTTATCATTTACTAGGTCTTTCTCATGGTGGGGAGAGTCTCCACCGGTCTCTTGCACGCAGTGAGTAGAGCATAGGCGTTGGCTGTCTCTGTCTGGACTATTTTAAGGATGTTTGTAGAGTGAACAATCTTGGAAGGTAGAGATAGTGTCTTTCTCTCTCTCCAGAGCAAAGGGGTTTCTTTACTGCCCAGTATAATAAAGATAAGGACTCCTTTGGGGGCAAAGATCAGGCGGGCCTACAGACCATTGTAAAAGATTCTGGTTCCCTGAGGTTGGGGATCCCCCCTAGTAAGCTGCTTTATTTTTTAAATTATTATTATTATTTTAAATATTTGTGTATATTACTTTGAAAAAAAAGAAGGAAGACTTTTAATGGCTGAGGAAGGTATCAAGGTCGGCAGTCCAGATGGCAGCCTCATGGAGCGTCCCCTCCCCATACCTGCGTGCTGCGGAGAAGACAGTGGGGGGCTCCTGGGACCCCCAGAAGACCCAGGGGTGTTGTGCCATCACTGGACCTGAACAGACCAGAGGCTTCAAGGGAGTGGGAGGCTAAAACCGTGCGCATGCCCTGTGCTTACCCATCAGGGCCCAGGCAGGTGCACCCGGGCTGCTCAGTCCTGGACACACCCGGTCCTGGGAGGTAAGACTGTGGCCCCACTCCGTAGTACTTGGCCCTTAGTAGGCCTTCATAAGTATCTGTCAAATCAACGAGGAAAAATCCATGCTGGCTTCTAGGATTGGAGACCCAGCTAAAAATTCATTTGGGCTCTCTAAAAAGGGTGTGGGCGCTGGGAAGGGAGGGCTGAGAAGGGGGTGGGTCAAAGAGTCGTTATTACTTGTGAGTGGGGGGCCATCGGTGATTAACTTCTCCCTGAGCCTCAGTTTCTTCATTTATGCAATGGGCGTTACTCGGGATTCCATCTTTTCTACTTGTAGGGACAATTCAAGGGGAGAATATGCAAAAATACCTTCCATATCTGTTGTTGTCTCTTGTCACCGCTGGCTGGGAGTCCTGGTGGCCCTTAGCCAATTCCGACAAAGGCCTGGGGTACACGCTAGGGGGCGGGAGGTACAGGGGCCTTCATATATCCAAGGACCCTTTACCTGCAGGCCCCGCCTCCCCTCAGCTGTTTTGCGTTGTCTTCTTTTTGGGGAGAAGGGGCACTGTTGTGGCCATATAGGTTTTTCTTTGGTCTTGGGATCTGCAAGAAGGCTCCCTGGAGAAAGATGCTGACTTTGTACGGGACAGACCTTTGGGCGATTTAACTACCTTGTGGTGCTCCAGCCCCAGGGGCGGGTGGAGAGCCGCGTCCCCGGGGTGGTTGCAGGACAGGGGATTTGAATTTAGGAAGCAGGGAACAAGGGCCAGTCCAAGAGCTTAGCTCCGCAGGGCGGCAGGATTGACTATGACAGAGCCGTCACAGGACAATGTTCAGCGGGTCAGAAGATAACTCCAGGCCTCTGCGGGCTTCTCCCCTGGTGTGGCCGCTGCTGCATTTCTCTTGGGTCCTGGGTGTCTTCCTCAGCCCAGGAGGTTCGGATAAGCATCTGGAAAACCTAGGGGTGAGCGTCCCGGCACCTGCCCAGCCCACCTCCTGGTCTGAACTGTAGGACTCGCCCTGCCCGACTCCTGCCCCCCCCCCCCGCATCTGTCCGTGTCCTGGTTGCTACGGTATTTGTTGTTTTTTATCGACAAAGTTATATAACGCTCCTTGTTTTTTTTTTTTTTTTAAAAGTCAAAACCTCAAAAGCCTGGAAAGTACAAAATTCAGTCCTCCCGGGCACCTTCCAGAAACCTCGGGGTCCCACGAAGACATTTCCTCTGCCTTATTCCCTGATGCGTGCCCAGGCCAAAGGACAGACTGGTGCCTGGGACCCCCGCCCCAACCCCGTGCCCAATGTTTGTGGAATGAATGAAAGAATTATGCATGAATCAGCAGTTTGGGATGAGTTTTCTCATGTTTTTTCCTATGTGCATAGCTGCATAAACATACTTAGAAAATATATGGCATCGTGGTGTTAGTGTGGTTCTGAACTTTAAAAAACACTGACACAATTCCTTGTGGGTGTTTCTCCCAGTTCCTTTTCACCAGGCTTTCTCAGCTTCCGCACCATGGATACTCAGGGTCGGATCAGCCCTTGTTGGGGGCAGTCCTGTGCTCGCAGGATGAGAAGCACCCCGGGTTTCCGCCCACCAGACCCCGGTATCACACCCCCCACTATAGGGTAATACTAATAAAGGTTTCCTGGTGTCATCAGACGTCCCCTGGGGGGCGAAATTGCGTCTGCCAGAGAACAACAGATGCATACATTTACTTCCACCCTTGGCTGTGTCTCAGAGTGTTCCAGAACGTGGCTGTGGAATTTTTTAGTGGATTTGTCAACCAGGCGGAGCTGCTTCCAGTCCCTTGCACGAGGCCCACCCGAACGCTTGAGTGTTTCTGCAGGAAACTTTTCCGAAGTGGGGTTGCCGAACGGAAGGCAGGGCACGCTTGCGCGAAACTGTGCCCTTTGTGAGCACCGGCCCTTCGGGTTCTGTTCTCTTGTAGAATCGTATGGATCGTTCCTTCCAGGAAAATGTGAAATAACGGCAGTCATCACGAGGAGCCCCCTTTTGGCTCTGACGTTAGCAGTGTCCTTGGAAGGAAAACTGCTACACTACAGGTATGAATGCGTACGTTTTATATATAAACGCATTTTTCAAGTGCTCTGCCGCGGGGTCTCAGTGTTCTCTCTGAACTTAAGGTTGTTTATGAGAGAGCATTAACGTTTCTAAGCAGTTGGAGGATTTTATTTCTACTTTGATTATTTATTCCTTGTGTATTCAATTGTGGTGATAAAAAATGGGGCTTGTCTGTACTATTTCTTTTTTTTTTTTTTTTAAAGATTTTATTTATTTATTTGACAGAGAGAGAGACAGCCAGAGAGAGAGAGGGTACACAAGCAGGGGGAGTGGGAGAGGAAGAAGCAGGCTCCTAGCAGAGGAGCCTGATGTGGGGCTTGATCCCAGGGTCCTGGGATCAAGCCCTGAGCTGAAGGCAGACGTTTAACGACTGAGCCATCCAGGCATCCCCCACATATAACTTCTGAGAAGCATGATTCCTTTCCTTGTTTTCAAATATCTGATCCGTTAAGGGCTGAGAGGTATTTCCATTTGTCAATTTTTCTATGCATTTTCTTTTTTTTTTTTAATATATTTTTTAAAGATTTTATTTATTTATTTCCAGAGAGAGAGAGAGAGCAAGAGAGAGCACACAAGCAGGGGGAGCAGCAGAGGGAGAGGGAGAAGCAGACTACCCAGTGAGCAGGGAGCCAGATGTGGGGCTCGATCCCAGGGACTGATCATGACCTGAGCCTAAGGCAGACACTTAAACGACTGAGCCCCCCAGGCACCCCTCCATGCATTTTCTACAGTTTTTCTTTGTATACGTTTTTTACTAACAGCTTTATTAAAATATAATTCACATACCGTAAAATTTACCCACTTAGAAGTGTACAATTCAGGGGTTTTCAGTATACTCCCAAGGTTGGGCAACCATCACCACAGTCTTATTTCAGAACATTTTCATCCTACAAAAGACACCCGGGACCCATGAGCAGTCGCTCCTCGCTCTCCCAGCCCCTGGAGGCCGCTAATCTGCTTTCTGTCTCTCTGGGTGTGCCTATTCTGGACATTTCTTTTAAGTGGAGTCATAAGATATGTGGCCTTTTGTGTCTCGTTTCTTAAATTTAGCGTAAGATTTTCAGAGTTCATCCAGATTAGAGAATGTACCCGTGCTTCATTCCCTTTTATTGTGGATTAATTTTGCAGGGGGTGGAGATGACACATTTTATTCAGCACGTGATGGGCGTTTGGGCTGTCTCGGCTGTTGGGCTGTTGTGGAAGGCCGCTGTGCTCACCACTCCTCCACCGGCACCTGTGAGGGCTTGGCTGTGATGAATAATGCTGCTGTCCACGTTCCCGTGAAAGTTTTTGCGTGGACATGTGTATTTTATGTTATTTATTTATCTATTTGAGAGTGTATGCGTGTGTGTGCAAAAGGGGCTGGGGGAGGGGCAGAGGGTCTGGGAGGGACAGGACCCTAAGCAGGCCTAACCGACTGAGCCAGTAAGGTGACTCCCCCCCCAAAAAATTTTTTTTTAATTAAAAAAAAGAACAAAACATGGGTGTCTAGGTGGCTCCGTTGGTCCAGCACCGACTCTTGATTTCGGCTCAGGTTACGATCTCAGGGTCGTGAGATTGAATACCACCCTGGGCTTGGGGATTCTCTGTCTCCCTGTCCCTCTCTTCCATCTGTGCATTCATGTGCATGCTCTCTCTCTCTCAGAAAACGAATTTATCGGGGCGCCTGGGTGGCACAATCATTAAGTGTCTGCCTTCGGCTCAGGGCGTGATCCCGGCGTTCTGGGATCGAGCCCCACATCAGGCTCTGCGGCTGGGAGCCTGCTTCTTCCTCTCTCACTCTCCCTGCTTGTGTTCCCTCTCTCGCTGTCTCTCTCTATCAAAATAAATAAATAAAATCTTTAAAAAGAAAAAAAAAGAAAACGAATTTTTCTTTTTAAAATCTCATTTGAGGGGCGCCTGGGTGGCACAGCGGTTAAGTGTCTGCCTTCGGCTCAGGGCGTGATCCCGGCGTTCTGGGATCGAGCCACATCAGGCTCCTCTGCTGTGAGCCTGCTTCTTCCTCTCCCACTCCCTCTGCTTGTATTCCCTCTCTCGCTGGCTGTCTCTCTGTCAAATAAATAAATAAAATCTTTAAAAAAAAATAAAATCTCATTTGAGTGTATAAACAGCAGTGGAATTGCCCGGTTGTAAGATCACTATATGTGTCACATTTCATGGAACTGCCAGCCTGTTCTCCAAGTGGCCTCTCCATCTTACAAGGCTACTATCAATGTCAAAGGGTTCCTATTTGGGGCGCCTGGGTGGTGCAGTCGTTGGGCGTCTGCCTTCAGCTTAGGGTGTGATCCCGGCATTGTGGGATCGAGCCCCACATCAGGCTCCTCTGCTGTGAGCCTGCTTCTTCCTCTCCCACTCCCCCTGCTTGTGTTCCCTCTCTTGCTGGCTGTCTCTGTCAAATAAATAAATAAAATCTTTTAAAAAAAAGGGTTCTTATTTATCCACATCCTCGCTCACTCGTGTTTACACCTGTCTTGTTATGTTGAGCCATTCTAGTGGGTGTGAAATGGTCATCCACTGTGGTTTTTCCTTTTCCTATGACTATTGACCTTGAACATCGTTTCATGTTCTTGGCCATCGTGTATCTACTGTGGAGAAATGGCTATCCAAATCCTTTGTCCATTTTTAAATTGAGTTGTCCTTTCATTGTTGAGTCATAAGAGATGTTTGTACACATTATGAATACAAGCCCCTTATCAAGTATATGATTTGCAAATATTTTCTCCCATCCTGTGGTTGGCTTTCACTATCTTGATGGACATATGTTTTTATGTTGTTATTTGGTGGCCAGTGTGTCCTCTGGGCTCCTGTCCCCCTCCGCATTTATAAAGAGATCTGCTTTGTCCCATGTAATTCTTTCTGAGTTGAATTCAACTTTAATCTTCAGGTCATGATCTTGGTTTTATTTTGGTTCTCATGGGCCTGTGTATCTAAGCATATGGCCAGCGCTCAGTGAAGGTGGCTTTCTTTCCTCCTGTCTGTCCTCAGAGAATGCGCCTCCCCAGACCTGGCCCCCCTGGAGTAGCCACTGTTGTCCAGACCAACACTGGGCCTGTCTCAGCGCCTCCTGTGAGCCTCCCCCCTACTCCTGCTCAGGGCCCTGGGCGCGGTCGGAGCCACCAAGCTGCTGTTCTCGTCATGTCCACCAGGGGGCGCCCCGCGCCTGCCTGAGTGCCTTCCAAGAACCTGCGCTCTCTTTTACCTCGTCCCTCCCTGGCCTCCCATCTCCCAGCAACACCTTCGTGTTTAAAGCCCCAGAGCAGTTTTCCAGGTTGCTCGAGGAGCGCACTTCTGAAGCTGCCATGAAAACCGTCCTGAGGGAGATCAGCCCGGTGCATCCCACTTTCGTGCCATACCTGTGTGCCAACAGTGTTCTCACCTGTAGAATGGGAATGATTTCTCACCTCGCTCAGAAATAACATGGACAGCGCCTAGCATGGTGCCGGGCACACGGTGAGGGCTTAATAAAAGCAAGGCTTTATAGCAAGGCTTCAAAGTTCGACGAATGTCTCCACACTTTCCTTAAATGAGCCACAGGAAGATCTGTCCACCCTTTGTTCTCTTGGGCAATGACTGTGGTGGGGTTGCTCAGGTGGGATACTTTGTGGGGGGAGGGACTTTGCAGTCAGACGTGGGGACAGTTTTATTTTCCATAACTGACTTTATTTTTTAAAAAAGATTTTATTTATTTGAGAGAGAGAGAGAACAGCATGAGTAGGGCAAGGGGGCAGAGGGGGAGAATCTCCAGCAGACCCCCCCTCAACACTGAGGGCAGATCCCCATGCCAGGGTCGATCCCAGGACCCCAAGATCACGACCTGAGCCAAAACCAAGAGGGGGTGGTTTAATTGACTGCGTCACCCCGGCGTCCCTCCATAACTGACTTTAACTCCTGTCTCAGTCTTTCCTGTTGCATGCTGCGGAAACATTTTCTTGAACAATTCTGGATTTCCTCAAGTTTCCCTTTCTCCCCAGGGCTCCAACTCGTGCTGTCAGTAGGAGAGGGCTTCTGATCTCGGTCACTCCGCTGGCCTTGATCACGATGGGCTTTGGTCCCGTTGGCCCGTGTTAACTGGCGTGTGTCGGGGCTGGTGCCCGCCCCTGTTGGTGCCCACACCTGCCAGCATTCACCAAGAAGGCCTGCGCTCCATCCAGCCTCTTTTGTCTTTGTATTCTGCAGACTTCCGGCCTCTTCTGGCCCCAGAACCCTCTCTCAGCCGCTTCGATGGGAAACCGGGGAGGGGGCCAGCTCAGGCCCTCTTTGCCCAGGCAAGCCACGCTTCACTTGTAAATACATGTCTGGCATTCGGAGTGGGTGGCCCCTCCATGCCCTCACCCAGGCAGTGGGCCCTCTCTGCCTGAGTTCTGCACCCCCCACTCCCACCTAGAGAATGGGATGGAATGGGAGTGGGGGCGGGGAGAACACGCTTTTGCAGGGTTACATTGCTCCTGAGGCAAGGACCTTGGCTTTGAAGCTCAAGGTTCAATACCTAGCTCCTTTCGTCTCTCCCGGTCTCCTGGAACAGCCCTGCCCTGGAGACATCCTGGCTACTGTCTGCAGCCGGGCAGGGTGGGATGACGTACCAGCAAAGACGCCTGACTGATATTTCCAAATAGCAGCCCGCCACACCTCTTCCCCTGCGTTCTGGACACTCTGAGCGCTGCACAGACTGACTCACGGTCCGTAGCACTCCAGGGAAGTCTTGTGCTCCTGGTAACGTGTAGGGTGGAGTCGACGGGGATGGTGGAGGTTTTCTGAGGGTTGGTGCTCAGCCCCTTTTGGGAGGGTGGACGAGTCAGAGTTCCTGCTTGCAACAACAGAAAACAACTCGAGTTAATGACGGCCTGAAAGGAATTTTCTGGAAGGATGATGGGTGGCCCATAGAATCACAGGGTAGGCTGGAGAGCCAGGCTGGTCATTTAGGCAGGAACGCAGAAGGCCAGGAGGCAGAAGCACAGGGAAGGACTAACAAGAATGACAGCCAGCCCCTGCCCCTTGGTGCCCTGACACCAGAGGAGTGACATCTCAATGGTCCCAGCTTCTCCGTGACCCTCAATCAGTGACAAAGTCCTGGGTGGGATGAGCCCAGTTGAGTGCCCAGGCTCTCTCCGCAGTGACCTGGGCGAGGGAGTCTGGCCCCACTGGGCTTCCATAGGGGAACCCTGCTTCCCACCCCTCTAGGGATTCGTGCTCCCCCCATGGGTATTTGGAAGCTAAGCAACCAAAAACAGCAAATGCCGTACATCTCTCTTATTTCCCCAAATGTGCCTTTGCCAAGAGGCAGTTTCAAACCTGCCTCATCTCGGCGGTCTGGTACCTGGAGTGCTGTTTGTTTATGCCGCTCAGAGAGCTGGCCAAATATAGTCAAATCATGTAAACAGACTACGTGCTTCTAGATAATTCTTACACCGGGCTAGCGGAATAGCTAACGCTTATTGAATAAAGGCCTGGGCACGGAGCTCTGTGCTTTATGTCAATGATCTCATTGGGTCTTGCCCTTAAAGTTTCCGCCATGTTTTCAAGGAGGAAACTGAGGCTGGATGGTTCAGTAGGTTTCCAAATTCACAAGAATTAAATGGGAAGAACAGAGACTTGAATCCAGGCAGCCTGTCTCTGGAGCTTGGCTAGGAAGGGGCCCTGCTCTGTGGTCCAGTGCGGACAGACATCAAACCAGTAAGCACAGGGCTATGTGTGTTATTACAACGAGCGCCGGAAAGGAAAAGAGCAGGGTGGAAGGAGGAAGAGTAACCCCTATAAAAAGGGGTGAATGGGGGGTCCCAGGAAGGTCTCTGTGCAGTGCTTTTAAGCCGTGACCCCACAATGGGATTTAGCCAAGCAAAGACCTAGGGGAAAGATGCAACAGCACGTGCCAAGGTCCGGAGGCAGGGGAGAATTGCATGTGTTTGCAGACTGAAAAAAAAGGCCAACGCAGCTGGAAGGGAGAGTGGAGAACTGCCGGGCGGGACCTCAAGGCTGTTCAGGTAGGGTCTCTGGGCTGTCTTCAGCTCAGAACTCCTGTGGCACCTCACGGACTCACCCGCACCTTCAGTCAGTCCCTCTGCAAATCCTCTAAGCGCATAGCTTCCAGCACAGCCGGAATCCGGCCTCTTCTCCCCACTTCCACGGTGGCCACCCTGGTCTCAGCGCGACATCCCCAGCCCCCTGGTTTCCCAGCTCCGCTTCACCTTGAATCTGCCTCCCAGCAGCACTAAAGGAATCCGCTCAGGTCTCTAAGTCAGATCACACCGCCTCAGCGTCTCAGTTCACTCAGAGGAACAGTCGGCTCTCCCAAGAGCCCACAGAGCCCTCCATGGTCTGGTTCCGTGAGCTCCCTGCAGCTGTCCCCCTCCTCACCGGGCTGCAGCCACGCCGGCCCTTTGCTCTCTCAGACACACCAAGCGAGCTCCTGCCTGGGGGACCTTTGCACTGGCTGTTCCCTCGGCCTGGAATGTTCTACCCCCAACACACCCACGGGTCTCTCATCATCCCGCAGGCTTGCCCGGGTGTGTTCTCGCGGCACAGCAGGGGGCACGAGCAGAGGGAAAGGCCGGGGTCTATGCTCCTGTCTTGTTTGCCAGCATCCTCGTGGCCAAAATGCCACATGGCTGAGCCCGATTCCGAGGGGGCGGGCACGGGGACCACAGATGGCCCAGTGTGAGGAGGCAGGGAGGGACAACAGCGGGGGCGGAGGCCCTTGTGTGCTTGACCCGACTCCGAATCCCACTCCTCCCTCACCTAACTGCTGTCTATTGGGCATTTGCAACTGGGAACGGAGCAGCACACAAAGCTCCTGCATTGTATGCTTGAGAGGTTATGACACACAGTAAACGCAGAAACAAAGTCCGGGAGGTGCTATGCAGAGTCGGGAAGCAGGGATGAGCCCTGTTGTAGACAGAGCAGCCAGAGAAGCCCTTGTAATGAGATGTTTGAGCTGAGACTTAACGAAGTGAGAGGGTGAGCTGCAGGGATGCGTGGAGCTGAAGGTTCCAAGCCGGGGCGATAGCATGTGCAAAGGCACGGGGGCAGCACGTGCATGATGCATTAGGCGTGCTCGTGGAGCAGTGAGAAGCCCGGGAAGCTGGAGCAGAGCGTACGAAGCAGAGAGAGGGAGGAAGCAAGACTATGGAGATAACTAGGGCTGGCCACGTGGGGGTTTGTGGGTCTTGCGAGCACACACACCTTCCAGATGTGAAGGGAGCTGGCAGAGGGTGGCCAGCAGGGGGTGAGGCCATCTAAATTTCCCTTCCTGCAGACCACTCCATCAGGGAAGCCAGGGACCCTGTGGGAAGTTTTTGCATTTGTCAAGGGGGGTTGGTGGTGGTGATGGGCCATGGGAGATGGTCGGAGTCAAGATATACCTGCAAGACAGCATTGGAGGAAAGGGAGGCAAGAGTAAAGAAGGACCAACATTTTGCTAAACAGATGGGTAAATGGGGTCGCTGTTGCTTGGATGAGAGCCAGGAGAGGGGCTCAGTCTTGGATATGAAAATTCCCTGGAAGCAAAGGGTCTTTGGGAATGCAGAGTGACAGAGGGGGGAGGTGTGGAGGCTGGGGGAACCCCACCTTCCACGGGGGAAGCAAGGGGCCATCAGAGTATCACGAGCCACTAAACCCGTCCATCCATCCATGCATCTACCCATCCACTCACTCATCAGCAAAACTTTATTGAGCGCTAAGGAGAAACCAGACACTTTCCTGGATGCTGGGGAAGCAACGGAAGAGAGAGACACTGTTATCACTCCGGTTTGGTACCTTGCTTTCTAGTGGGGAGACAGGCTGGTGAATAAACCCACCTTTGTGTGAGATAAGATCGTTTCAGAGAGGGATGGGTGTCACAGGGAATCCCTGGAGAGTGGCAGAGAGTGACCAGGGGAGTCATGATTAGACAAAATGGTCATCCAGGCAGCGCTGAGGACCAAACCCAGATTCTCCAGGAGGACCCTGGCCCAGTTTGGTTTCTTTTTGTCCCTCAAAGGGTCATGAGCAGGGGCAGAGGAAGGAGTGGACCTGCGGTGACGCTCAGGGGTCTTTGGGAAGGGCTTGCCCCAGAGGAAGCCTCTCTGTGAAGTTTCCCTCTGTGAACATGTCCTGAGTATCAGGCTGTGGGAACTAGCCGTCTCTGACAGACAGAACAGGTGAAAATGAGAGGCAAGGGGACAGAACCCGTGAGAGGTAGTTGGCTGCATCCCTGCAGAGCACAGCAGCTCAGACCATGGTAAAATTCTTCCCTGAGTGTGCAAAGGGGGCCGCTCCCCTTGTACTGGTTTGAGAGCTTCTGCTATGCAAAGAATTTTCTTTGTGCTTCCTGGAGTTTTATCCTGCAAAGAATGGGGGAGTGGAGCAACGGGTCTTTGGAGGTTCATAAACCAAAGTTCCCACCTCAGTTCTGCCATTGCATAGATGGGTGGTCCCAGGTGACAGGTCTGTGTCCTTTGGGGACAGCACAGAGTTCATACAGGGGAGTGGTTTAGCACACCAGATTTTGAAGAAGCCAACTCCAGAGCCCTGCATGCCAGCTTTAGGGGCAGTTGGGGTCCTTGCCACAGGTCACAAGGCTAATGTAAGTGCCACAGCAGGGTCTAGAGAAGAGGGGGGCAGACTGGGGAGCTGTAAGTTCAAATGCACGTGGAGAGTGTGGCCATGGGGCCGAAGGAATGGGAAAGTCACGGGCAATCGGGAGGCTTCTGGTTTGGGCCCTTCAGTGAATGAATTCTGAACTGAATCGGGAGAGACAGATTTGGGGGAGAAAGAATCAAGGTCTGCTGGAGGATGTGGAGCGAGTGGCGTCGGGCACGGATCTGCAGCGTGGAAAGCATGCTGAGTCAGAAGCCACACGGCCTGGAGGGTGTCTCCGGCGGGGACTGGCCGGCCGGTGACTCTGCCTCGACCCCCTGCTTTCCGGGGGTGCGCTTCGAACACACTTGCCAGCCTCCCTGACGGCTGGGGGGCCACGTGGTTCAGTTCTGACCGATGGAACAAGAGTGACATCCTAATGGCCCTTCCAGACCCGGCCCTGGCCCCTCAGAGCGCCAGCTCCCCCCCCGCAGGGCTTGGCAGACGTTTCCTGCAAGGGGCTGGATGAGTAACTGCTTTCGGCTCCTACAATCTCCTTGGCACCGGGTCAGCTCTGCCCGTGGAGCATGAGAGCAGCCCTGAAGCCGTATGTAGACGGAGGGGTCTGGTTCTGGCGCAGAATCAGGCTCACCCCTGCTCTGCTCTTGTCTCTTTGTGCCGGGATCCTGAGGTGCAGGTCTCCCTCAGAAGCCGTGTGCTGAAAATGGCACTCGATGTGTCTGAGTCACTGGGGGACCGACTGCAAGGAACCCAGGGCCCTAACCCCTCCCCCCACCCCCCTTCTGCCTTTTAGACAAGTAAAAACAAAAGATAGAGTGTGTTTGGCAAACGAAATGTGGGGGTTTCTCTCTTAGAGAAGTTAGTGTTACTCGAAGTATGACAGAAATTGGTACTAGGAGCCGGGTGTTACCATAACGAAAATCTACAGTATATGGTATTGGTTTGGGGTCGGGGTCTGGGAGGGAGGAGAATCAGCCTGTGCAGTGGCCTGAGGGATGCAGGACCGCTGTCCTCTGAGCCTGTCGCTCCCGGGGAAGAGGCTGTGACACAGATTGTCACAGTGAGCGTGGGCTGTCACAGGCAGCATTTAGCAAGGAATTAGAAGGCTAAGATGAACCCAGGCCGGGACTGGCTGATTTGCGAGCACAGCTAAAATGAAATAGAACGATTCCAGAAATGTGGGGCCTTGGTTGGGAAAGTCAACCGCTTCTAGATGCCAAACAGAAGGAAATCATATTGAACAAGGCTTTGTGCGGCAAAAGCCCATTAAGCCTCAGCCTGGTGCAGGGTCAGGCGGGGGGAGCGTCCTCCCTCCCGGCCGAGTCTCAGGACTGCCATTAGTACATTGACAGAGGAGAGACCGAGGCCAGCGAGCAAAAAAAAAAAACAAAAAAACAAAAAAACAACCAGTCTGGAGAACTGTGTCTCAAAATGAATTTTGCATGTGGTCCCTGGCACCTGATGCTGGCAGGAAGGGACGAGATGAGGGGTCTCTTCAGCTTCTGAGGGAACTGTATTGCCGTATAAGCCAGAAACCTGAACCAAAGACAAGCCTTTAATTTAACCCTTTGGGCCTTAAAACTACCTTGGGGCCTCACAACTTCGACCAGCTGGGGCTGGAGGTGGCGAAGGAGGGCCCACCCCCAACACACCCACTTCAAATGGGCCCTTGGAGCAAATGGCAAGAAGCTCTGGAAGGTGGAGGCAGGGGTCCCAGAGAGAACCTCCCGCTCGGGGATCCCCGCCCACTCCCCACCCCGAGCCCCCCAGCGTTCAGATCCCCTTGGGATGTTGTATGGCGCCTGGTCTGTCCCAGCCCTACCGTCCAATACTGTGGGGGGTTGGCGTGGGGGAGGGGAGGGCAGGACGAAGATAACTTGTCCTTTTAGTTCATCGGTTTCCAGATCACAAGGATCCAGAGGGGACCCAGAGGGAGAACCACGCCCCTCTGGGCGTCCCGGCCTGTGGCGCAGGTCTCAGGAGACAGGGAGGGCAGGGGACTCGGCTGTCTCTTTGGGGAGCGATGAGTGTGCTCCGTGAAGGAGAAGAAGAGGGGAGTGGCTCGTCAGTGACCAGATGGGGAGCTCCTGGTGGGGACTAGCTGGCCGCCCACCCAACCTAAGCCCTCTGCTGCCAGTGACACCACACGACCTTGTCCCCTAGTTTCCTTGTGGTTAGATGTGGCCATTGGCCGAGGGCTGAATGTTTGTGTCCCCCCCAGATTCATATGTTGAGATCCTGACCCCTGATGTGATGGAATCAGGAGGTGGGATGTTTGGGAGGTGGTGGGGTCATGAGGATGGAGCCCTTGTGAACGGGGTGAGTGCCCTTAGAGAGAGACCCCAGGGGGCTCCCTGCAGCTCCTGCCATGTGAGGGCACAGCACCTGATCTTGGCCTTGCCAGTTTCCAGAGCTGCGAGAATAAATGCTGGTTGTTTATAAGCCCCCAGCCTATGCTATTTTGTTGTAACTGCCCACAGACTAAGACAGGCGGAGTTCTGGGGACGGAAAGTGGGTGGGAGTGACATATGTCTCATAAAAACCCATAAAACCTTCCCCGTCCTTCTCCGTGTGCTCTCTGAGTTGCTGGACACGGATGCCCAAGGCCACTGGGAAGCCATGTGGTAAAGACGGCAGGGGCTGCACCTTGATGGCTTTGCGGACCACGGTGCCAGTCGGATTTTATGGGGGGAAAGAAAGCACCTCTATTGTAAGACCTCGGGGTTGCGTGTCAGGGCGACTTTCGGAATCACTTCCACTGAAACCAGGCCGAAGGGACGGAAGCAGAGAAGCCCGTTGGGGGAGAGGGCTTGTGTGAGGCGGGCAGGGAACCAGGCGGGACCCTGGGGCACGCTGAGGGGGAGCAAGGCGGGTCGGGGGAAGGGACGGGACACTCTTAAGAGCCTATTTTGCAAACAAGCCCTGGGTCGGGGGTGGTGAACAGCGTGAACCTGTTCGAGTCCCTCTCCTCAACGGGTGTGGGACAGGCCACCAGAACTCGGAGCACGTGCGGGCTTGCAGGAGGGAGCCCGGGAAGGATGCTTGATGCCACGTGGGCCGTGTGCTGAGGGCCGCGGGTGCAGGGATTTGTGCAGGGGTCTCAACTTCCAGACCCCTCTGCAAACCAGAGAAAGGCTAAGGACCGTCCCCCCGGAGCAATGCCTGCAGCAGGCACGCACTCTTTTCCCGCCGCCCCGGTGCTCTTGTAGCCGTCCCGAGGCCCGCCCAGGAGCCAGGGAAAGAGCCTTTGCTAACTTCGGTCAGCTACCTCCCCCAGCCCTGCAGCCGCCACCGGCTCAGCTTTGCAGGGAGGGAACGGACACATGGGCTGGAACTAGCTCCGAGTCCCACAGCTGGGAATGGGCAGAGCCTGGGTTTGAAGGCAAGTGCTGGCGACCCTCCTTCCTGCTCTCTTTACAGGACATGATGGGGTCTCTTCAGCTGTCCCAAGGCATTGCCACCATGAAGAGGGAGGAGACGTCTGGGCTCAATAGGTGGGCAGATGCAGGGGCCTCCGGTGCTGAAGCAAACCCAGGAGAGAAACTGAGGCTCGGGGATGGGCAGGGCCTCGCTCAGGTTGTGGTGGACAGGGCTGAGCTCTGGCCCGCTGGAATCCGAAGCCCATGTGATGGGGCAGCAATGAGGGGACAGCAGGTAGTCTGTGTGAGTGGCTGGGGCGGGTCCAGCCCTGGGCCCAGGGTGGCAGGCCGCAGGTGTGAGAGGACGCGGGCCCTGGTGTGCCCACTGCTGGATTTCTCCTTTCCCTGAACAAGCAGTGGTCCGGGACCTAGGCTCCCCAGACTCTCGGCCTGGCAATTCCATTACTGGGCCTTTGCTCCTCTTGGCCTCACGAGAAGAACAACTGGGGACAGGAATGTCCCCAGAGGTTCCAAAAACCACTGTAGGTAATCAGAGACATCTCCCCCAAATCGGAGGGCTGCCCTCTGCCCTGCATGTTTGTTCCAGGGTGCTGTAACAACCACAGACTGCGTGACTTCAACAAACAGAAAGGGATCGTCTCATGGCTCTGGCGGCCAGAATCCTAGGTCAAGGTGCTGGCGGGGCCGAGCTCCCTCTGAATCCTCCTGGGGAGCACTTCCCCCTTCCTCGCTTCTGGGCTCGCGGCAGCACAACTCAATCTCTGCCTTCGTGTGCCTCTCTTCTCTTCTTACAGGGACACCAGTCATCCTGCATGAGGGGCCACCCTACTCCAGTATGACCTCATCTTACCTATTACACCTGTAACAACCCTGTTTCCAAATGAGGTCACATTCCGAGGACTGGAAGTCAAGATGTCATCGTATCTTTTTGGGGACACAGTTCAGCCCATACATCCCATGAGCTAATTCGGCCTTCCNCATCGTATCTTTTTGGGGACACAGTTCAGCCCATACACCCCATGAGCTAATTCGGCCTTCCCCAGCAAGCCCCACCCTGAACACCTTCTGGACGTTGGCATCTCCCTTCCCCCTCGAACCCCCCGCAACTGCTGACGTGGCTGAGCAGGGAGGCGGGCAACCACAGACCCTTGCTGCTGGGACAATGTTATGAGTGACAATGTGCTGGTAACGCATAGGAGGGAGCCAGGGTTTGTAGCCTGAGCTTCCTGACCAACGGTCCCTGGCCAGCTGGCTTGGGGGGAGGCTGCATTGGAGCTGGGTGCAAAGCCAGGTTCTAGCAGGCACTGGGGGTCTCCTCAGGGCCACCCCAGGGTCGGACTCAGCTAACTTCTTCCTTTGTTTTGCACCATTCACTCAGCAATGTCCCTGGGGAGACAAAAGCAAAGTGACAACAAGGAGAAACATTCACTGGAGGGAGGGCTGGGGAGGGACCCCAGCTAGGCTTGGAGAGGTGGGGAGCTGTCCTTTGGGATGACTACTGAGGGGTGAATGGGGTTCTCCTGGTGGTCAAAGGAGTGGAGACCCAGGGAATGCTTGTGCCTTCAAGGATGCGAATCACTCCAAAGGCAGGAAGAACCAAAATGAGGGTCAGGGCCGGCAATGTGGGGGGAGGTGGGGGGAGGAGAAAGGTAGGGCCAGATGAGAGGACTCCTGGACCCTGGAGTCCAGACTGAATCCTCTCTCCTCTTGGGCAATGGGATAGCATGCAGGGGTTTGAAGTGGCCTAAAGACTAGATCCAGTCTGTGAATTAGGTCATCCCAGCTGCTGTGGGCAAGCCGCTGGGCCCTGGGAGTGATCTGGGCGTCATCGGCTCGTCTGTGGTCATCAGCCCCAGGGAGAGGTGGGGTCATGTGGGGGATGCACAGAGAAGAGAAGAGGCGCAAGGATGTGTGTTTAGGAATGCCAGCATGGAAAGGGAAGGCAGAGGAGGAGGGGCTGGCCAAGGAGGCTGCAGGAGTGTCTGGAAGCCATAGCAAGTGTCATTCACGGGGTGCCTGGGTGGCTCAGTTGGTTAAACATCTGACTCTTGATTTTATGACTCAGGTCATAATCTCAGGGTTGTGAGTTCAAGCCCTGCACTGGGCTCCACTCTGGGCGTGGAGCCTAGGGAAGGGAGGAAGGAAGGAAGGAAGGAAGG
>NC_048230.1:20389835-20425273 GCF_002007445.2 Ailuropoda melanoleuca | reverse complement strand
TTTCTCCTTTCCCTGAACAAGCAGTGGTCCGGGACCTAGGCTCCCCAGACTCTCGGCCTGGCAATTCCATTACTGGGCCTTTGCTCCTCTTGGCCTCACGAGAAGAACAACTGGGGACAGGAATGTCCCCAGAGGTTCCAAAAACCACTGTAGGTAATCAGAGACATCCCCCCCAAATCGGAGGGCTGCCCTCTGCCCTGCGTGTTTGTTCCAGGGTGCTGTAACAACCACAGACTGCGTGACTTCAACAAACAGAAAGGGATTGTCTCATGGCTCTGGCGGCCAGAATCCTAGGTCAAGGTGCTGGCGGGGCCGAGCTCCCTCTGAATCCTGCTGGGGAGCACTTCCCCCTTCCTCGCTTCTGGGCTCGCGGCAGCACAACTCAGTCTCTGCCTTTTTGCCTCTCTTCTCTTCTTACAGGGACACCAGTCATCCTGCATGAAGGGCCACCCTACTCCGGTATGACCTCATCTTACCTATTACACCTGTAACAACCCTGTTTCCAAATGAGGTCACATTCCGAGGACTGGAAGTCAAGATGTCATCGTATCTTTTTGGGGACACAGTTCAGCCCATACACCCCATGAGCTAATTCGGCCTTCCCCAGCAAGCCCCACCCTGAACACCTTCTGGACGTTGGCATCTCCCTTCCCCCTCGAACCCCCCGCAACTGCGGACGCAGCTGAGCAGGGAGGCGGGCAACCACAGACCCTTGCTGCTGGGACAATGTTATGAGTGACAATGTGCTGGTAACGCATAGGAGGGAGCCAGGGTTTGTAGCCTGAGCTTCCTGACCAACGGTCCCTGGCCAGCTGGCTTGGGGGGAGGATGCATCGGAGCTGGGTGCAAAGCCAGGTTCTAGCAGGCACTGGAGGTCTCCTCAGGGCCACCCCAGGGTCGGACTCAGTCATTAATTTCTTCCTTTGTTTTGCACCATTCACTCAGCAGTGCCCCTGGGGAGACAAAAGCAAAGTGACAACAAGGAGAAACATTCACTGGAGGGAGGGCTGGGGAGGGACCCCAGCTAGGCTTGGAGAGGTGGGGAGCTGTCCTTTGGGATGACTACTGAGGGGTGAATGGGGTTCTCCTGGTGGTCAAAGGAGTGGAGACCCAGGGAATGCTTGTGCCTTCAAGGATGCGAATCACTCCAAAGGCAGGAAGAACCAAAATGAGGGTCAGGGCCGGCAATGTGGGGGGAGGTGGGGGGAGGAGAAAGGTAGGGCCAGATGAGAGGACTCCTGGACCCTGGAGTCCAGACTGAATCCTCTCTCCTCTTGGGCAATGGGATAGCATGCAGGGGTTTGAAGTGGCCTAAAGACTAGATCCAGTCTGTGAATTAGGTCATCCCAGCTGCTGTGGGCAAGCCGCTGGGCCCTGGGAGTGATCTGGGCGTCATCGGCTCGTCTGTGGTCATCAGCCCCAGGGAGAGGTGGGGTCATGTGGGGGATGCACAGAGAAGAGAAGAGGCGCAAGGATGTGTGTTTAGGAATGCCAGCATGGAAAGGGAAGGCAGAGGAGGAGGGGCTGGCCAAGGAGGCTGCAGGAGTGTCTGGAAGCCATAGCAAGTGTCATTCACGGGGTGCCTGGGTGGCTCAGTTGGTTAAACATCTGACTCTTGATTTTATGACTCAGGTCATAATCTCAGGGTTGTGAGTTCAAGCCCTGCACTGGGCTCCACTCTGGGCGTGGAGCCTAGGGAAGGGAGGAAGGAAGGAAGGAAGGAAGGAAGGAAGGAAGGAAGAGAAAGAAAGGCATTCAGAAGGCTGCAGGGGGCAGTTTGGGCACACATGCTTGTCAGCAGCGTCGGACGATGCACGCAAGAAGTCAGGCAAGGAAAGAAGTGAAACGTCTCTGGGCTTGGCGACTGGGAGATGGGGGCAGAGTGGGGGTCAGAGCGGGGGTCAGAGCAGCCCGGCTTGTCACAGGCCGCTGGTGGCTGGAAACTTGTCCTTGCACCNAAGGAAGAGAAAGAAAGGCATTCAGAAGGCTGCAGGGGGCAGTTTGGGCACACATGCTTGTCAGCAGCGTCGGACGATGCACGCAAGAAGTCAGGCAAGGAAAGAAGTGAAACGTCTCTGGGCTTGGCCACTGGGAGATGGGGGCAGAGTGGGGGTCAGAGCGGGGGTCAGAGCAGCCCGGCTTGTCACAGGCTGCTGGCGGCTGGAACCTTGCACTGTTGGAAGGTTGGGGAACACCTCCTCGGAGGAGTGGGGCTCTCTGGCCGAGCAGGAGCCGCAGCTGCTTGGGGACTCCTGCTGTGGGCAGAGGCCTGAGCGCCCCGTCATCTCGAAGCCTGGAACCCGCTGCAGCAGCCAGGAGCCCCCAGTTACAACAGCAACCAAGCGGCGGCTACTGCGCCCCAGGCCCCACCTGCGCCACCTCCCCCACTCCTGGAAGGCCGGAGTTCCGCACAGAGGTATCACCCCCCCACCACCACCACCCGGGTTGGCTGAGGTTTGGCGAGGTAGGCAACTTGAGCTGAGAGACCTGGCCAGCGAGCGGCCGATAGGGCATTTGAGGTCAGGGCTACTCGTAGCCAAAGCTCCCCGGCTTCATCCTACTGTTGCCCCAACTCCCGAAGGACGTGGCTGAGAAGTTCTCCCTGGTCATTGGTTGAAGGGTGGCGAGTAGGGGATGGGGGACGATGCGTGTCCCACCTGGGTTAGAAACTGTGACTTCGGGCCGCCGAACCCTTCATGGAAAGAGCCTCTGCGGGGCAAGTGGCATTGGAGGGAGGTTGGCAGGGGTCAAGGGGGAAGAAGGGGGTGCTCTGGGGGTGGTGACCTGGTCACGAAGGCAGTGCAATGCAGGTGAGAGGCTCATCTGAAAACCATTAGCCATGGTACCCTAGAGGGGCTCTCAGTTTGGGGTCAAGGTCAAGGGTCACAAGCGTTCTACTGGGTCCTACACAAAGGGCAGAACATCCAGAATCCGGGAGGGCCACTCAGAATTGCCCTCTGACGATGGAGCCCTGAGAAGCCAGCCTTCCCGGGAGGTTGGCAGGGGTGGGGGGGGCTAACATCTTGTGGAACTTATAGTCTGGCGCTGCCTAGGAGCTCCCCCCGTGGAGGCTGCCCGGTGGCTCTGGACTTGGGGAGCACGGACACGGCACACAGCTGAGCCTCATATCCATGGCAACCACAGCTGGATGGTGCGACAGGGATGGCGAGCTGCTCTCCATACTGGTGTCCTCGCCCTTCTGGGCACACAGCCAGACCGCATCCCACCTCCCCTGCAGTCAGATGTGGCCGCGTGACTGGGTTCTAGCCTGTGAAATATGCCCATTCTTCTAGACCTGCTGTAAATGTAAAAGTCGTCCTCACCTGTGTGGCTCTTCGCGCTCTTTCCCCTTGCATTACCGGATGTCAACACCAGGGCGATCTTGGAAGCCCCGTGGGAGGCGGCAGAGCCCAGGTATTTGGAGATCTCCACCTCCAATCAACCACCAGCACCAGGCCACCTGGGACTGTTTATGTGAATGAGAAACGAACTCCACTGGGTTTCTGCCATTATCGTCCTTGGTCTTGTTTACTGCGGCATTAACTTAGCCTGATAATCCAGGGAGCCACAAAGCTTGCAGGCCACCAGGTCGCTTAGCTCCTGTCCCCCCCAGCCATTCCGACACCTGCTCGGCACTTTCGGCTCCCAGCCTCGATTGGAGGTGGCAGTGTTCAGGAACACTGCCGATCACACTGGGCACAAGCCAAGTCATTTGCTTCGGGTCCCTGGGCTGGGGTCTGCTATACCAGCTTGTGTAGCCAGGACCCTATAAAATGGTCCGTCTGTCCTCTGAAGGTGGCTTGAGTTGCTCCGACCTGGGACCCTGACCTCAGCCAGGTCCAGCTGTCTCCAAAGTGATGGCACATCTGTGCTCGGATCCTGTTTGATCTTCTGTCCCCAGCACAAAAGATACCACTCTCGGTGGGGCTAGCTCAGAGGAAACCAGGGGTCAGGATGTGAATGGAAGTGAACGGATTTCCCAGATTCCCACCCCCAGGGACCCATGGCTGCCACCTAAGGCCAGGCCTCTCTCCTTGTTGAGGAGGTTGGCTATTGGGCTGTAGGGTTGCGGGAATGGTGATGGAGTTTCTCTCATCTCTGTGGATCCCCAGAAATGTTGGGGTGTCTGACAGAATCGACTCAAACTGTTCAAAACAGAACAAGGGGCCTCTGTCGGTAGGACGGTGAGGAGAGCCCCAGAGTGGCCGCAGCCAGGGCGTCTCTGAAGAGCGTGGCCCCCCGGGGCTCCCAAGCCAGCGGCAGCTCCATGCCCACCCGCACGGCTTCCAGCCCCAGCCGCTGAGAGGCGGGAGCAGAGATGGTCCTGACAGGGCTGGCGTGGCCATCACCAGAGCCAGAACAGGCTTCAGCCTGAGTCCCGACCTGACCCTGCAGCCGGGGCAGGGCTGGGTGAGAGAAATAAAAGCTTCGCTTTCACCAACATTCAGAAATAGCGAGAGGCACCTTTATTCTAAAACCTGTATCTGCAGACAAAAGCAGACTGAATTACTTTTCTGCTTGATCTTTCTTAGTATGTGAAACAAAGGAACCTAGTTTAGATGGGGGGAAAAAAAGGAGAAGCATCTAGTGAGTTCCCAGAGCTGCTTTCTGTCTGAAGTGATTGACAATAGGTGTAGTTCACGAACAGTCTTTGCATCTTCTCCTATCCATGCTTTGCGATTTCATACAATTATCTAAACTGTGTTTTGCAATCTTGATATTTATAATGGTGACGATGGTGTTGATAATGACGATGATGTTTATTGCTTCAGCAATAAATTAGATACAGCTCTTCAGTGAAGTCTGGTCCTTCAATCCTCAAAATATTCCTGCGAGGGCGCCTGGGTGGCACAGCGGTTAAGCGCCTGCCTTCGGCTCAGGGCGTGATCCCACCGTTATGGGATCGAGCCCCACATCAGGCTCCTCCGCTATGAGCCTGCTTCTTCCTCTCCCACTCCCCCTGCTTGTGTTCCCTCTCTCGCTGGCTGTCTCTATCTCTGTCTAATAAATAAATAAAATCTTTAAAAAAAATACATTCCTGCGGAATATGTAGGAATCCCTACTTCTCCCATTTTACAGATGAGGAAACTGATGTACAGAGATATGAAGAATTATATTTATAAAGGAAAAACAGGGGGGCTTGGGTGGCTCTGTCGGTTAAGCGTTCTGCCCTTGATCTCAGCTCAGGTCTTGGCCTCAGGGTAGTGAGTTGAAGCCCTGCATTGGGCTCCATATGGAGCTTACTGGAAGGAAGGAAGGAAGGAAGGAAGGAAGGAAGGAAGGAAGGAAGGAAAAGCAGACTCTAGAAAAAAAAAGACAACAAAAATTCTCATCTTTTTAAGTAGAGTGGTGGGACAGCAAAGTCTCTTAGTGATAGAGGCCAGAGAAGAGTCTCCTTTAACTGTCCTTGGGACCTTTGCCTGATGAGTCAGATAATCAGGGCTCTGTGGAGCCCGTTCATTAATATTCCCCAGCTTTTCTCATTAGCACAGAGTAAGCACGCTATTTTAATAACCACAATACTGCTTTTTGGGGGGATGTCAAGGAAATTGCTTGGTCCATTGTTCCCTTTTAAAGAAGGCTAAACAAAAGAAATTTCTATAATTGTCATTCTGCAACTTTTGTCTTTAAAGGGAAGACTTCTGCTTTCTGATTTCACAACTCCTTACAAAAGGGAGGCGGGAGGGTTGCTGATCAAAGGCAGTCACGTGGTGGGGGGATCCACCTTGACAGTGTCAATACCGAGCTTCAGGCCCTGGCTGCCTCTGGAGAGGCCCTGGCGAGACCCAGCAGGGCCCAGGAGGTCGACATTTGGGACCCACGGGCCTGAGGATCGACCGGCTGACTCAGAAACCACCCTGCCCCGGCCTGGGACTCTTTCAAGGTCATACTGGACAGCCTCTGGAAGGTTCTCTGGGTACATGGTGACCGATTGCAGGTCCTATTTGTTACCCATGAAAGAGAACGAGGAGAGGGGCTGGAAAAGCTTCAGAGTTTCACATCAGTAGGACTCTGGGAGGGCATGGCAGCCCCACTAGGACCACAGCGTTGGAAGAAGGGTGGCTGTTCGCTGAAGGAGGGAATGGGGAAACCAGAAGGTGGGTGTGTGTCTCACCCAGTTTATCATGGCCGCATTCTTTGTGTTGGACTAAGGTCAAGCCCTGTTTGGTTTGGTGTGGAAATTCATGGACCTACAGACAGAGATACTGTCCTAATTCAGGGTGATGGCTGTAGGGTCTGGTGGGGCTCTGGGGTTCCAGTCAGGAATGGCCAAACGTAGAAAACAACTCAGACATCTGTTGACTGAGGAAGGAATAAACAAAAATGTAGCCTATACAGACAATAGAATATTATTCAGCTATCAGAAACACGAAATATGGAAATGTGCCTCCATCTGGATGACCCTTGAAAACATGATGCTAAGTGAAGGAAGCCCGCATGGCCCAGTTCCCTTTATAGGAAATATCTACAACAGGCAAATCCATAGAGACAGAAAGCAGATTAGGGTTGCCAGGAGCAGGGGAGGGGGCACGGGGAGTGACTGGGTCTAGCTAATTCTCATAGTTGTACAACACTGAGAATGTCCTTGGTGCCACTGATCTGTACATTTTTAAATGGCTGACATGGTAACATTCATGTTACATGTATTTTGGCACAGTAAGAATAAGTAGACAGGTCTTCTTCAGACAAGCAGGTGTGGGCTTAAAGCAGCAAGTCTTGGGACACCTGGGTGGCTCAGTTGGTTAAGCGTCTGCCTTTGGCTCAGGGCATGATCCCAGGGTGTTGGGATCGAGCCCTGCATTGGGCTCCCTGCTCAGTGGGGTGTCTGCTTCTCCCTCTGCCTGCTGCTCTCCCTGCTTGTGCGCTCTCTCTCTGACAAATAAATAAATAGCATCTTTAAAAAAAAAAAAGCATCAAGTCTTGGATGAGGATGTGAGTGGGACTCCAAATGGACTCCCTGCCTGGGGAAGCTGGGACTCCATGGTGCACTGCCCACAGGGCCTATCACCGGGAGAACGTGGGGTGGGGTTGGCAGACTGCCATCGGCTGGGCCCTCCTATTTCCAGAAGGCCTCACATGAAGATTTGGGGTGTTCTCTCCAAGCAAGTTCGTCCATGCAGAAGCAGGGAGGCACTGGCAGGACTGGAAGGTTCTCGAACAGCCTTGAATTCATGCTCTGTCCCTGAACCACAGCACGTGCATGGATGAACACTGTTTCCAAGTGCTGTGATCATCTGTGCGTCGCACTGTTCCAGTGTAGGATAGTTTTAAAAATTGAAGTCTGTAGTTCACCAGTGTGCGGTGGGCTGAACGAAGGGTCCCAGAGAAATCAAGTCCTAACCCTTGGAACGCGTCAATGTTGCTTTCTATGGCACCGAACGTGATTAAGCTCAGGATTCTGAGAGGGGGACATGATCCTGGATGATCTTGGTGGGCCCTAAATACCACCGCAAATATTCCCGTAAGAGGCAGGCAACGGGAGATGTTACCCAAGAAGAGGAGAAGACCATGGGGCCACAGAGCCAGGGTGGGGTGACGCGTCCGCAGAGCTAGAAGCCAGCAGAAGCCGCAAGAGGCCAGAAATGGATTCTCCCCTAGATCCTTGGCTAGTAAAAACTGATTTCAGACTCCTGGCCTCCAGAGAGAGAATAAGTTCTGTCGAGTGAAGCCACACACCGCTCGTGGTCACTTGTTACGGCAGCCACAGGAAACCAATACAGCAACAGAGTCACTCTTCCGTCCTAGCTAGTGTAATATTCTGTCTCACCAGAAATGCAAAACGGTTGCAATTTGGCTGCAAAAGTTCTGACATTTTGCATCCCTCAAAACAACATCATTTTTTATACTTTTGGGACAGAGAAAGAACCTATGTCATTGCTTGCGTGTGTGCATCGAAAGTAATAATTTAAGAAATGTAACATTTATAATATGCTGTAGTTTTAGAAACCTTGTTTTGATAGTCCTTGATTTTTAAAATAACAGATGGGGGGGCGCCTGGGTGGCACAGCGGTTAAGCGTCTGCCTTCGGCTCAGGGCGTGATCCCGGCGTTCTGGGATCGAGCCCCACGTCAGGCTCCTCCGCCATGAGCCTGCTTCTTCCTCTCCCACTCCCCCTGCTTGTGTTCCCTCTCTCGCTGGCTGTCTCTATCTCTGTCAAATAAATTAAAAAATCTTTAAAAAAAAAACGAATGAAATGTTAATTAAAAAAAAATAAAATAAAATAACAGATGGGAGCCTTAGAGAAGGGAGGTGGCCTTGGCCTCTCTGGGCCTCTTAGAGCCCTGCCTGATCAATACAAGTGCCCCCATCCCCCCCACCCCCGCCCCGGGGTCCCCGTAGAACAAGGCTGCTGAGGGTAGAACAAATGGGAATTGAAAGAGCAGGAAGGTGAGTCAAGGCTGGTCGTTCGGAACGGAGACTGTGAAATGCCTGGCCGTCCAGAGGCTCCACGCGGTTATCCCGGTCCTGGGCTATTCGCAGAGCCTCCTCTCTATTCCCGGCTCGGCTCGTCAGGTCAGGCTGAGCACAGAGCAGACCCTGAGCCTCCCGCACGGACATTTTTGCAATTCAAACTTGACTATCAGCAGAGCCGCATTGCTGCACTTCTGATGTTCTGGGCCGCTCTTCCTGGCCCGTGGGGGTGAGTGCAGGAAATGTTTTCCCTCCCCCAGGCACTGCTGTGTTTCTGGTCATGGGGCGGGGATAGAGGGGTGGCGGGGAAGCTCATTGCTTTGTCTCCACACTGCTTCCAGACACAGCAGGGGCTGCGAGGACCACCTTGACTTTCCACCTGAGTGACAACTAAAAGTTCTTCCCGATGTGCAGGGTGCCATCAACTCCAAGTTCATCCCCCACCCGCCCCCCCACCTGGCTGCAGCCCAAGAAGTGTAACTATTTCATACCTGGTGTATACACCTGGAACTTCACTGTGACGCCAGAGCCAGCATCGGGGTGGGGGTGGGGGAACGCCTGGGTGGCTCAGTTGGTTAAGCATCCAAACCTTGGTTTTGGCTCAGGTCATGATCTCAGGGTCGTGAGATCCAGCCCCCCCTTGGGCTCAACACCGAGTCTGCTTGAGATTCTCCCTCTCCCTCTCCCTCTGCCCCTTCTGCTGGTGCTTGCTGTCTTGCTTTCTCTAAAATAAAATAAATAAATCTTAAAAAAAAAAAAAAGGCCAGTCGGGGGGGCAGTGTGTGTGTGTGTGTGTGTGTGTGTGTGTGTGTATGTGTGTGTGTGATGGGGGCTGTAAACAGGCCCTGAAGGCCACAGGTGGGGACTGACAGCAAAAGAGAGCAGAAGCCACCTGTAGAACAGAGAACCCGAGAGAGGCTTGCCATGGGAAATACAAGCCCAGCTCCAGAGGCTCCGATCACGTGGAAGCCCGTGGGTCCAACGCTGCTAATTCCAAGGCCTATGTGCACCCCCCTCCAAGACTCAGGCTGGTTGCTTGTCTCCTCTGCCCCACTCCCTCGCCTGCGGTCTTGGTCTCCTCTCTAAACTCAGACGGGCTGTACAGGTTCGTTGGCTGGAACGGCTTCACCTGGCCCTGCCTGACCAAGCATTTGCCAAGAGAAGTCACCTCGATTGCTTGGACCAGTTAAAATTCATGAGGGGTTGGGTGGGGCTTGGCAGACCCCAGTCTCCCCTGTGGATCATGGCTGTGTGGACCAAACTGGGGCCCAGCTAGCAGGAAGACACGGGCCCTGGAGGCGCTGGTCAGGCAACAGCGTATGACAGGGAGAGAAAGTGGAAACAACGTAGGAGCTCCAAAGAAGGGTGGCGCTTGCAGCTGAGCCAGAATCCCTTGTTCACTGGGCATCGCTTTGACCGCAGCTGACTGTGGCTTAGGCTGACAAGTGCTATGTTGATCATCCTGTCCCGGATTAGTCCAAGGACAGCAGGCCACGCACACCCCCACTCAGTGCCACCCCTGAAAGTGGTTCTGAATGAGCTTTGTGGAAACATGGCCACACCATGGTAAGGCAGGGTTAGTAGAGTTTGGGGGAAATTAGAGCCTGGCGGCTCCAGGGAAAGATGGAAGGGAAGGAGCCAAGCGGAATGGCCTCTTAGGACTGTGGGTTCCAAGGATGTGGGGGAAACAGCTGCAGGGTTTGGAGACCCATGAGCTTCTCTGCCGCCCAACCCAGAGGGGTTCCAGGCACCTTCCCAGAGTAGGAGCTGCAGGGAAGGGAGCAAGTCTTGTGGCGGAGAGAAACCAAGGCATGCACAGTCTGCTCAATCTTTCTGCACGTTCGGGGGCCCTCAGATCCTAACGGTGACCCCTGGAGACCGTGCTTGGAAAACACCTTGAAGCCAGGGACCTGAGTGCGGTTGACAGAATAATGCCTCCACAGACCCCCAAGATGAGATCAAGCCCCCTCTCAAGGATCTAGGGGACCTTCCGGTCTCTGCTGTTTCCAGCTTCCGGTGGCTGTGGACACTGATTTAGGGCCACGCGCTTCCAGTCTCTGCCTCTGTGCTCACAGTGCCTTCTCCCTTCTCTGTGTCTTCCCATCTGCGTGTCTCTTTTATGAGGATACACCGGATTGCGCTCAAGGCCCACCCGGAAAATCCAAGAGAAGCTTCTTCTCTCAAGGTCCTTAACTTAATCACATGCATTTCCATAAAAGGTGCTATTTCCTCTTCTGCGGTATACAGTTCTCTGTGAAGGTTCTGGGGTTAGGACATGGACATACCTTTTTGGGGCCACCATCCAGCCCCCTGCGCTCACTTGGAGACTCCAGAAGGAATCTCCTGCTGACACCCTGATTTGACTCCGGTAAGATTATTTTGGATTTCTGATCTCCCGAATGGAAGGAGAATAAATCTGTGTTGTATATTTTCTTATTTTATTATTATTTTTTAAGTAGGCTCCCCGTGGGCCTCCAACTCACGACCGTGACATCATGACCTGAGCCGAGATGGAGAGTCTGACGCTTAACCGACTGAGCCGTCCAGGCGAGTCTGTGTGGTTTAAAGCCAGGAGATTCGTAGCAATTTGGTAACAGAGCCACAGGAAATATGTGGGATGTGAAAAGACACGCTGTGGGGTGACATTAAGGCGGGACACTGCGCGGTGTTAGAGCAGGACCTGATGATCTGACAGTCTGTGGGTGGGCTGCTCTGGCTGGGAGGTGCCCGCATAGGAGCCACAACAGTGGAGAGGCGGGTGGAGGTGCAGATGCTGGCGGGCTGCTGGCTTGTCACCCCCACCCCCCTGTCCTCCTTCATCCTCCCACCTCTTCCAGAAGAGATGTAAGGATGCCCTCCCACGCCACCAGGTTCTATTCCTCTCTCCTCCTCCACCTTCCTCCATTCCCCCCACAGTTCCCCAGAAGCTGACCTAAAGCCAGGCCGCTAGGGGAAGGCGATGGGCAAGAAGAAGATGAACAGGGTCAACATGGGCCATCGAGGAGCACGGTAGGAGATCCAAGGACTCTGAAGGGTGCCCTGCTTCTCAGCGCCAGGGAAATAGGTCCCGGGGGGAGACCTCCCTACGCATTGCATCCAGGCCTGCGTTCCCATCCTGCATTCCCATCCTGCCCCTGCTAAACACACTCCCCCGCCAGGGGGCTGTGGGGAGCCAGGCTCGCTCCCTCAAGAGTAGGAGGGAGGGCCCCAAGGCCTGGGCTCTGCCCCTTCCCGCAGTGGTGGACCCGATGAGCGGAGTGCTCTCTGCCCCCCTTGACAACCTCCTCCCACCCACACCCAGCAGCCTGATGCCCCTCCCTGACGAACGTTCCCAAGTCACAGATTCCTGAAGAAGGCACTCAAGGCTCAGCTCTCCCAAGAAAGCTACCCCTGGGACCAGACTCACTGACTGCACTGGACCATTTCCAGGTCAGGCGGAGGTTTTGAGGAGAGACACTCAATTTTGGAAGAGCTGGGTCCACCTCCTAGAGAGGAAGGGCCGCGTGCTTCGGGCTGCCTCAGGGGGCCTCAGGGTGCCAGGCAGGGTGCAGCTGGCAGCAGAGAAAGTCTCTGGTGTACCCATCCCACACGGGCGTGGCTTGGCTTAAAGCAATGCCTCCACTGGCTTTTAGAAAGCAAATTATTTGTCCAACTCAAAGGCAGACAACTTTCATTTATTTAAAAATTCCTTCATGGCAGATTAGGGGTGCCAAGAGCGTGGGGAGGCAGGGAATGGGGAGTGACAGCTTTGTGGGTACAAGGTTTCTGTTGGGAGAGATGAAAATGGAACTCGACAGAGATGGTGCTTGCACATTTGTACTAAATGCCACTGAATTGTTCACTTTAAAATGGCTATTTTTATGTCATGTGTGAATTTCATGTCAATTTAAAAAATTATTCTTTTTCTTTTCCAACAAGATTTGTCACGTGTTGACTGTTCCATGTACTGTTATATGTCATGGAGACATATTGAGAGGAAGATACATGAGATGCTGACCCCCTGTGAGATAAGATCTCGTGAAACATACAGACAAGAATAACACAGTGGTGAAGAACTGGGCAGAAAGGAGGTGACCAATGAATATTTGTTAAATAAAATATAAATGGATATGGGAGCTTGTAGGAGATCTATGTAACCCAGTTTGAGAAATCACAGAAGGCTTCCTGGAGGAAGTGGCATCTAAACCAAGACCTGACAGATGAGTAGGCGTTAGCTTGGCTGAGCTGTACGATGTGCAAATGTCCAGGGTTGAGGGTGAGTGAGGCAGGTTCTGGGAATGGAGAAATATCCAGTAAGGCTTGGAACTACTGCTGGGGGCTGTGCGGGAGGACTGTGCCAGGAGGCTTGAGGAGAAGGTGGGAGCCAGCAGAAAGGCCTCAGAATTATGCTAACATTTGTTTGCCTAGCTTTGTTCCTGCCAACAGCACCTTGATTTTTCCTTTTGGGAACATATTCCTCCCCCATTCCCAGCCATATAGTAGAACCATTGGAAAATGATTAGGCTCGAGTATGTATTACCTTTGTGTGAGTCAAATTCCTGAGATAGATGAAACGGCGAGAGGTGTTGGGGGGAGAGATGAAAACTGGTTATTAGCCATTTGCCAGCACGCCATGTCTATACAGGGGGGAGACACTATCAAAACCGATACTAACACCCATTTTGAACATCCTTCTGAGGTCCTGGAGCATCCCTTCCCAGCCAATGCCAGAGCTGTTCCTTGAATATGGGGGAGCTCCAACCCCCCTTCCACCACGCAGGACACAGTCAGATTGGGGGTTTGTTGGGGATGGAAGCGTGGCAGTGTTTAACTCCAATCACAGTATTAGGGAAACTAAGCCAAGAAATGCATCAGGGTTCCATCTCTGTGAAACTGTTGGCAGAATACTGTAGAAAAGAGAAAATCGACAGAGCAGGAGTTGTGGGTGTCTGGAATGACTCTCTGGAAGAGGAATGTGAGGTCTGGGCGCAGGGCCGCAGCAACGTTCAGGGTGGATGTCGCAGTGTGGTCAGAGGCTGGAGGACCGGGCGGGGGTCTTCACAGACCTTCCCTGAGAGACGCTGCTGAAGGAAGGCCGTGGGTGGGGGCTATGTGTCTGCAGCATCCAACAAAGATATTTTTTGGGATGGATTTGTCCTGGAGAGGGGAAGGAGGTTTGTGAGTAAAATACCGAGTTCCCAGGAAGTAATGTGACCTGCTGTTCCTGACGTTAGCTGTCCCCCCCCTTCTTACCGATGAAGCTCTGATTCTTTCTTGCGTCAGCAGTCCTGGGCTTTGTGGGTTCCTTCCCAGTGGGGAAATCACGATGTCTCACTCCTCGGGACAGTGATTGATTTAGGCACGGGACCTGAAGGGAGGGAAGCCTGTGGAGATGCCTTTGGGAAGGACTTTCTCCTCTTCTAGAAACAGCTGTTGAGGGAAATGCCCCAACACTTTCTGGGTGTGTTGGTCTCTGTGGAGGGCTGGAACGGTGGAAGCTACTTTGTGACCATGAGGAGTCAAGGCAACATGGCAAGGGCAGGTGACATCCCATCCATCGGAGCCATCCCTGGGGGACAGGGGGTGGGAAGAGGCCTAGAGGCCTTGGGGTCAGTCAAGGGGAAGCCTATAATTCCTCAGGACCGTGATGTTGAGGGACCTCTGAGGGGCCAGAAAGGAGATGAAACGAGTAGAGGAACCACTCTTGGCCAGGGCGATGGTGTCGTAAACCAGATGCCTAACAAGGAGAACCCAGAGAAGTGGATAAGCAACGGGTGTCTTGGAAGCAACTTGGTAGTCATCTGACTAGAGAGGATGAAGCAGACAGGAGTCACAGATGTCCCTACAGTAACGGACACGCTCCTCTTCATCCGGACCGACCACACAGCCCTGTCCTCCACGGCTCCAGCCCATCTTTCCAGATACATCCTTACCCCCTCACCTCCTACATCTCTAGAATCCAGTCAGCTGTGTGCATCTTTTGGTTTCTCACAGGTTCCTCTGCCCTCTGCCCTCAGCCTGGAACATTCCATTCACCCTTCACCGGCCAGACTCCGACTCACTTTTCAACCTTCTTCCTCCTAGGTGCTCGGGACAGCCGTAGTCTGGCTCACCCGCCATCCTGGGCTTCTTCAGCTCCCCCCCCCGCCCCCGACGTGATGAACCCAAGTCCAGCCTGCTGTTCCCTCACGGCTCTGCAAGTGCCACCGGGGCGAGGCCAGCTCCCGACAGCCCTGCCACGGCCTCCTGGGAGGGGATGCGGCAGCGGATTGAGTCCCTCACCAGCGGCCAATGACGCACTCAATCCTGCCCGAGTCATGAAATCTCCATCCCCCCCAGTGCAGATCATGGGGCGGGGAGGGGGTTCAGAGAGCTTCTAGTGGGGAGCCCATCACGGTGCTGGGACGGTGGTGTCCTTGGCGATGGCACAGAAATGCCCCCATACCTGGCCCTGCGAATCTCTTCCATCTGACGGCTCCTGAGTGGCATTCTTGATAATAAACTGGGAATAGTAAGTAATCTATTTCCCTGGGTTCCGTGAGCTCTTCCAGCAAATTCTCAAACCTGGGGAAAGGGCTGTGGGAACCCCCCGAATTTACAGCTGGTCAATCAGAAGTCCTGGCATCCGGAGTGGGGGCCGTTCTGGGGGATGGAGCCCTTAGTCTGCAGGGTCAGACGTGAACTCAGGATACTCAGTGTCAGAACCGAATTAAATTGCGGGAGACCCAGCTGCAGTGGTGATGGGGAACGGGTTAGTGGGGGGCCCTCCCCACACACATTTGGTGTCGGAAGTGTTCTGTGGGTAGAAACAGACAACAGTCGTGGGTGACTGGGAGGCATTGGGTGCTCGTTGCTTCTCAGAGCCCTGGCTGCTGCCCTGGTTTGGGGGAACCAGACCCATCTCCAAGGCTGATCTCCTAAGCTTCTGAGCTGACCAGGGGTGCCCAGCCCCGGGGGTTCTCACAGAACCACAGAGTGTCCAAAAATTGTGAGAAAACATACATAACATAAAAGTTACCATTTTACCCATGTGTCAAGTGTACAATTCAGTAACATTTAGTACATTTACAGTATAGGGCAACCATCACCATTACCTGGTTCCAGAACATTTCCATCACCCCTGAAGGAAATTCTGTGCCTGTTAGCAGTCACTCTCCATTCCTCCCAGCTCCTGGCAACCGCTAGTCTGCTTTCTGTTCCTCGGCGTCTGCTCTGGACATTTTATATAAATGGAATCACGTAGCACCTGACCCTGGAGTCCAGCTCCTTCCACTTAGCATAGTGATTTTAAGGTCCACCCCGGTTATAGCACGCATCATGGTCTTGTTCTTGAGTGATAGTCCATCGCATGGCTAGACACCGCATTTCCAGATCTGTTCTTGAAGCCACTGGAAGGGAGAAGAGCCTCCTTGCAGGGCAGGTGTATGCTGGGGGCTGGCGAATACAGCCAGGAGCACCATGACCCTAGATCTCCATGTCTCCATCCCTTAGATGACTTATTCGAGCCTCCCAGGGAGGCTTCCAAATTATAGCTTCTAGGCTGAGAGCTCATATATCCTTTTTATAAATCCAGCAAGGACACCAACCAGGGAGATAGGAGGTCTCCTTGCCCACCAGGGGATGCTGCCAGATCGGTGAGCCCTGTGTTCTGTCTGCAGCGTCCCTTCTGTGCCCCCGTGGGGCTTCCCCACCCCAGCAGGGGGCGCCCGGACAAGTTTGGTTCTAGAAAGTTGGTTCCTGCCTAGGCTACTGATGAAATTCCACCTTGCAGTGTTTTTCTTCCCTTGGTTTACTTCTCAAATATTTGAGTGATCGAAACTTTGTCCTTGGGGAGTGCCAGGCTGCTTCTCGATTGTGGTCTGCAGCCAGGGGGAGTGTGTGAAAAGACCACTTCCCTTTCCCGGTAGGATCAGGACAAGCTCTGCAAGGCCTCCAGGAGATTCTTACGTGTACCAGGCTTGGGGTTCTCTGCAAGACCCTCCTTCAAGTTCAGGGCCAGAGGGGGACCGTGTACTTTCTGCAGCCGGTATAGGCCTGTCTTCCAAATTATAGCTTCTAGGCTGAGAGCTCATATATCCTTTTCATAAATCCAGCAAGGACACCAACCAGAGTGGTGTCTTATTCTGTGGGCTACACCTGTAAAGTTTTATTCATCATTCAACAAAACTGTATGCCAGGCACCAGGCTAGGTGTGGGAGACACAGTGGTGACTACGACACAGTCCCTGCTTTCAAAGATCTGGAAGTCTGGTTGGGCAGACACGTAGTCACGTTCCAGCGTGATGACTGAGACTGGCAGGATGGCAGGACAGTTTCCCCAGGTCAGGGAAGCATGAAGCAGAAAGCAGTGACTTTTTTTTTCTTTTTTTCTTTTCTTTTTAGAGAGAGAGAAATTGAGAAGCAGAGACCTACACCAATGCAGTCAAAGGCATTTTAGCATTCTAGATTTTTTTTCAGTCATGATTCAAGGCATAAACATGATAAATTTGGAGGCGCCTGGCTGGCTCAGTCGGTAGAGCCTGTGACTTTTGATCTTGCGGTCATGAGTGCAAGCCCCAAGTTGGGCATAGACCTTACTGAAAAAAAAAATAATAAACTTGGTTCTGGACATGCTGTTCAAGTCTTAGGCCAGAGAGGAAATATCTTCCCTATTAGTCCATTATGGAAGATGACCCGTAGATAAAAGAATAACTGTATGAGCTTAGCGTTAGAAGAAGCGGTTGGATCCTAGTGGGTTGTAAGCAGAATCGACTTCCTGTGTGAGAAGACAACGGGCTAGACGCCTTTGGGGAACCAAGAATGTTTCTGGAGGTCTCAGGGTCTGCAGAGATGCCTCTGAAGTCTCCTGGCGAAGACATGGTCCTGAAGTCGTGGTGTGAAAGGCCATCTAGGCAAGTGGCTCAAAACCCTGGCTGCGCCTTCAGACTCGTCTGGGAGCTTGAAAGCTGTCACACCTGGGCCCCACTCTGGAGACTTCGAGTTAATTAGGGTGGCACTCAGGTGCTGGTGCTTTTTAGAGGCTCCCAGATAATTCCCCTGGGCAGCCAGTGCTGAAAAGCCCTGGCTGTGGGGGGGAGGGGCAGCGCGGTGCAAGAGGAGGGGTGGTGAGGACACACACAGCCTTGACACCCCGCCTCTGCACAACAGTGTGGGTAGTAAGGGCATGGGGGAGGGATGGGTGGAAACAAAGCCGGGGGGGGGGGGGGGGGTCATATCCTGAGCAAAGCGTCAGAAGTTCACGCGCTCCAGAGAGATGGAGAAATCCAGGTTGGGTGTGTCATTTAGGGTCACAGGCAGCTACTGGTGGCTTTGGTAGCAGGTTCACTGGCAAAGTGGATGTGGGGAGCTAGATCGGAGCCTGTGGACTTGGGGGGGCAAGAAAAGGGACATAGAAAATGCAGACCTACTTGGCAGCGATGAGAGGCAGGGTTGTGGATGGAAGGGGAATGTGGGGTGGTAGGAATGGTTTCTTTGTTTAGGATGCGTGAGACTTGAGGGTGTCTGAATGCTAATGGAAATGATCCAGTTGAGAGGAGGCATAACTGATGGCATCAAGTTGTTAAGAAGGAGGAAGGGGAAAGAAGGAGAGAGAAGGGGAGGGAAGGGAGAGAAGGGGAGGGAAGGGGAGGGAAGGAGAGGGAAGGGGAGGGAGGGAGAGGGAGGGGAGAGAAGGGAAGGGGAGGGGAGGGAAGTGGAGGGAAGGAGAGAGAAGGGAAGTGGAGGGAAGGGGAGGGAAGGAGAGGGAAGGGGAGGGAGGGAGAGGGAGGGGAGAGAAGGGAAGGGGAGGGGAGGGAAGTGGAGGGAAGGAGAGAGAAGGGAAGTGGAGGGAAGGGGAGGGAAGGAGAGGGAAGGGGAGGGAGGGAGAGGGAGGGGAGAGAAGGGAAGGGGAGGGGAGGGAAGTGGAGGGAAGGAGAGAGAAGGGAAGTGGAGGGAAGGGGAGGGAAGGAGAGGGAAGGGGAGGGAGGGAGAGGGAGGGGAGAGAAGGGAAGGGGAGGGGAGGGAAGTGGAGGGAAGGAGAGAGAAGGGAAGTGGAGGGAAGGGGAGGGAAGGAGAGGGAAGGGGAGGGAGGGAGAGGGAGGGGAGAGAAGGGAAGGGGAGGGGAGGGAAGTGGAGGGAAGGAGAGAGAAGGGAAGTGGAGGGAAGGGGAGGGAAGGAGAGGGAAGGGGAGGGAGGGAGAGGGAGGGGAGAGAAGGGAAGTGGAGGGAAGGGGAGGGAGGGGAGGGAGGAGGAGACATCCAGCGCACAAGTGGCAGCATCAACCTTAAATCAATCCATGGACACCTCATCTGTTGTGACAAGATGGAAGATGGAGAGGATGGGGCGAGAGAGGAAGGTGGCTCACCTTCCAGGGTGGGTTCCAAGATCCCGCATTCACACCAGTTTACTCAGGGATGGGGTTATTTACAAAGGTACTTGGCCTTGACACAAGCCCTCTCTCCACTTATGCTCTTCCATGAAAACAGTCTGGTCCTTTCTCTTTCCTCTCTTCTCCCCAGTGGCAGCCAGGCCAGGAGCCACTGTCCCAGGATGGGTTAGCTGGTAGGGGTCCCCACCATCCCCTCTTTCCCGTCCACCTTCTCCACCTGCGGCTGGGTGTCCGGTCAGTCAGCCCGCACTGACCCTGCGGCACGCAGCCTGGGAGGAAGCTGGGAGGTCGAAGCCCACCCTGAGGCTCCTGGCCTGAGCTCCCCCCTCAGTCAGGGTCTACTTTACTAGGGGGTCTCTGCAGATGGACAGGGGCTCAGGCACAGTCCCTAAGACACTAACATTGATGGACGCGGTACTGTGCTAGGTCCTGCCGGCCCTTGTCTTTTGTGTGTGCAGTCCCTGGCCGGGAAACCCCAAGGGGTGGAGGGTCCAGTCATGGAACCCTCATCCTGACACCCTAATACCCTCTGCTCTCAGTTGGAGGGGTCTTTGCCCCCTCTGATCCTGGGGTACGTGAGGCCACATTGGGCAGACATGCAGGCTCAAGGTCACTGTCTCTGGGTTTCAAGGTCGCTGTCCCCGGGTTGGAACCTGACCTTATGGAGGGACTGACTCCCTTAAACAGGCATCCTGTGCCCCCTCTTCACCTTCTAGCTCACCCCCACTTCCCTGCTGCTGACTCCAGGTTAGGAACAGCACCTCCCAAAACTCTGGGGAAGCACCTCTCCTCTCTTCTGCTGCAATGCCTGACCACAGGGCTGGGGCACCTTCCTCCAGGCCCCTCGCCGGGAGGAAGTTCTCCTGGTGGCTCCTGACAAATGGGCCTGGCCCACGTTCTGCCCCTATTTTGTGTCCAGCTGACCTCAGCCTGCTTCATGCTCCCAGGAGATTCCCAAATACTGACACGGTGAGTGGTTCTTACGTGCTCCATCGGCGGCAAGTTAGAGCAGTGCCTACGCAATAGTTCTCCTGGGGTCTACGCTCCGCTCAGCTGCACGCTGGGTTTGTCCCTGTGTGTCTGTCTGTTTTCTCAATCCCCACCCCAACACCTGCCCAAACAAAATCCAAAATGCAAAGGAAACATGTTTTTAAATGGAACGCAAAATCAGGGCCTCCTTCCTGACGGTGGTGTAGACATTGGGTTAGAGACTCTCCCCTCTGAGTCGAGCCCACGGGGACTTGGGTGGACTCACTCTTCTCCAGTCTTTGGGGCTGTCGTCCAGTTCTGGAATGTTCCATATAGTTCGCCTGACACCTCACAGCTTGCTCGTGTGCTGCTCCCTCCTTGCCTGGCTGCCTATGGCTCGTCGTTTGGGAGCCCAGTGTCCATGCCACTTCGCCTGGAAGCCCTTCCCTGACCCCAGCTCTAAATTGGAAACAGGGTTCCTAACCCCTGATGCTCTTCCCTGGAATCTGAGCCAGCCAGGTGGTCTGAGTTGGCTCCAGCTGACCCCCCGCCCTGCGCAGGTGGAGAAATGGGCCAGGGAGAGCAGGCCGGCCTGGCCCAACTGCCGGGTATATCAAGGACCTCTAAGCACCCCCGAAATGTGCCATTTGCATTCATGTGAGCATTTGTCCAGGATCTGTCTCCGATCCTGGAAATTCCAAATCCGTGACCGACGAGGCCATTTCTTCCACTCCACCCGTCTCCCCAGGTCTAAGTACAGCCCGGGACACACGGTGACTCCTCAGAAATGCTTGCTGAGTAAATAGTGAATAATCATCATCCAAAGGGTGACTTGGGTCTGTTGGCTTAGGGTCCGTTGAAGGTTAAAAGAAAAACAAAGGTTGTGAAACTCTGGTTTCAGGCGTGCATACGCATGTGTGTCTCCAATCACAACGAAGAACGTATTTCTTGCTGTGTGTTGCTGTCAGGACATCCGGGGACCCCAGCCGTAGAGCAGTTTTCTTGCCCAGGGGTCACATATGGCAGGGAGGCTGGGTTCGCAGCAGCTGCTTCCTCAGCACCGGCCTCCGGAAAGCCTGTCCGAGGGCAGCAGCCCTCTTGCCCTGCGGGGTAGGTCAAGGCTTCCAGCTGTTGGGCTCAGTTCTCGACTGCTCTGGGCATGCACGTCCTGCTGGGTGTCTTTACTTTGAGACTGTCTTGACCATGGATTTCTGTTAAAGAGGAAAACAAGGATGAGAACACAGTCCAGGGAAAGCCATGAGCCGAGGTGTTTCACAGGAACTGAAAGGGGCAAGTCCCAGTGGGGGTGAGAATGAAGCATTGACCTTGGCCTTCTGAAGCAGGTGGCATGGGCCCACAGGTTTGTACAGCGTTGATTTAAACAAGTCCCGTTGTCCGCTGGGCAGGAAAGTCTTCAGTGAGGTCTGGCAACCGCCTGGCCTCCAAGTCACTCCGACCCTTGTCCTTCCTCAGCCTCAGCTGCCTGGAGGGAGTCGTGAGGAGATCCGCTGTCAGCCTTGACTGTCCCAGGCGAGGGCCGTCCTCCATGGAGCACGTCTCTTCTTCGCTTTGGGGAGCAGTCATGTAATCCTCCTCGTTTCCTTCCTCGCCTCTATCCCCTTCCTCCCTTCCCTCACCACTTTCATGAGCTGAACGAAAGCACAGGGCAGTCCCCGGACTGTCAGCCTAGTCCCCCCGCCGAGCCACTTCCCTGAGGGCCCCCAGGCACCGACAGCACATGGGCCATGCCCAGCGCCCCCTTCTCTCTGCTGTCCCTCCTGCCTCGCCCCAAGCAGACAGCCTGCCTCCCTCCCCCCTACGTTGTATGAACCCAGGGCCTTCCTAAGGTTCTTCGCCCTCTCCCTCTTTGCCACATGGGACCCTCACCACCTTCAGAGTCCCAGTGGCATAGCCTAGCCTTACCATTGAGTCCAAACTCCTCACCACAATCTCTAGCCCCAGCAGGGTCTAGCCCCCTCGGCAGCCTCGGCCACTGGCTACTTCTCACTCCTTCTGCGCTCCAGCCACACCAGCCTTGCTGCTGACCTGGTTAAGACACTCCTTACCTCAGTTCGACCCTGCTTCCTCCGCTTGACCCACGCCTTCCCCTCCCTGGATGCCTCCGGCCTCCCGGCCTCCTTCCTAGCACGCACCACTCATAGTTCTAAAATCCATGTTTCCCGAGTGCACGAGTGTTGAATGACAAACCCTTTCCCTGGGGCTGGCCCCGTACCCCCTCTAACCGTCCTGGTGCGTGGTATGTGTGGTATGCTGTGACCTGCCCAGCAGTTCTGCTCCCACCTAAACCACCTTCCCTCCACCTGCCTCCGTGTCTGGGGCTCCATCTTGCAGGCTTGTGACCGTGGACGTGCACACGCCCCCAAAGCTCTGCTCTCACCTGACACTGGCCTCCCTTCCTTCCTTACGGCAGGGTTCCGTTGTGAGGTGGTCACTGTCAAGGTGGGCTGGGCCCCTTCCCAGGGACCTCCTTTGCTCAGCTTCTCCTGGGGGTCACAGTTGCGAGCAAGTTCTGTTTAACAAAAAGCAGGTCATATCCTCTGTGGGCAGAGCACTCTTCCAACTTCCACTTCCAGGGCCTTTGGGGCTGGCTCAGCCCCTCTTTATCGTAGCCCGTGGGTATCCCGCAGAACCACGGGGATCTCCGAAAACCCACATCCATCCTTACCTAACAGCCCATTGCCCTTCATAGCCATTGACTCCAATTCTAAAAGCAGAGGCTAGTTCACAGTGTAGACAAAACCAGGAGCTGCAAGAATGAGCCACCCCACCAGCTAGTGGGTCCCAGGAAAGCCTGCTGTGGCGGATGCTGTGGACGGCCCGCCTGAAGCCAGTGAGAACTCCCTGCTCCCCTGCGGCACAGCAAGGGCCATCACACTCCGGACCCCGTGCAGCTAGGCATGTGGGACGGTGCTGGCCCCTGTGTGGGTGTCTCCTCCCCGAGGAGACGCATGCAGTTCCATGAGCTTTGGCCCTTCCTCCTAGTCGGGTCCGGAACGAGGCAGTGTCTGGGGGGGCAGCCATCCCTGCTTGTGAGGGACAAGAGCCACGTGCTGAGGAGGACAGAGAAGACAGGAGCCAGGGCCCTGAGGACTTAGCCAAGCTGCCAGGGACTTCTTGCTCTGTGAGAACAGTCACCTAGGCATTGAAGCCACAGGGCTCAGAGGCTCCGTGACACGTGCTGCTGGACGCACTCCTGACCGGCCATTCCTTTGACTGGATCTTTAACCCTCTGGATTGTTGGACTCCTGCTGACCAAATGTGTGTGCTCACACCTCCCCCAGACCTGGCAGCCCCAGCAGTGACAGCCGCCCACTGTCACTCCTCTGTGTCAGTTCACTGACACCGAGGTCCCCATGGGACTGGACCTGCACGCTGGCGGCCACCCTGGGCCTCTGTTCCCCTTCCTGGCTGTGGGGGCCCGCGTCTCTGCTGCCAGCCGACTCCAGGTCCCTGGCAAGATAAGCAGTGTCTTCAGGGTTCACTGTGTGGTCCAGGCGTGGGCTCCCGGAGGCCTACCCCTGGCCTCTGGACTGCCCTGCCAGCACTGTTCCTGGTGGTGTCCAGGAGTAGAGTTTCTTGGACATTTTGGGCAGAAAGAACGGCCTGAATGACGCACAGACAGCATGGTACCCACAGGTGAGCGACTGTTCTTCTCCGCCCAGGACTAAGGTGTTCCTTGGAGACTGGACTTTCATGCTAAAACTAGGCCAGTTGCAGGCCAACCAGGACACCCTTGTGGGACATTGGGAGAACGCCAGCTGGACCAGCAAGGCGAGCTGTGAGGCTGGGGAGGTGGCAGGAGCAGATCTCAGAGGGCTCCGGAGGCCGTTCAATTCCGACTGGGAAGGGCCTTGAAAAGTTCTAGGCAGGTGTATTCGTTTCCTGGAGCTGCTGTGACAACTCGCCCCAGACACAGTGCTTAGACCAACAGAGAAGTACTGTCTCGCAATTCTGGAGTCAGAAGGCCGCAATCAAGGGATCAGCAGGCTGCGGTCTCCTTGGAGCTCTTAGGGGAGGAACCCTTTCTTGACTCTTCCAGCTTCTGGTGGCCGGGGCTCTCCTGGGCTTGTGGCCACATCCCTCCCATCTACCTCTGTCTACATGTGGCCCTCCCCTCTTCGGCATCTCAGGTCTCCCTCCGCCTTTCTCTTATGAGGACAGCTGCCCCTGGATTTAGGGCGCCCTTGGATAATCTGGGATAATCGCATTCCAAGATCCTTAATTTCTTTGGCAAAGATCTTTTCCCAAGTAAGATCACATTCACAGGTCCTGGGGGTTAGGACACGGACATATCTTTTTGGGGAGCCATCATTCAACCTTCTAGAGCAAGGAACGTGACATGTTCAAGTTTGGAATTTGCAAAGATCGCTCTGGAAGCAGGGAAGAGCCTGGTTGAAGAGGGCCTCGTGGAAGCCTGGGGAGGAGCCAGGGGATGCACGCAGGAAGAGCGGCATGGGGGCGTGGTGGACCCCACTGGGGCACCTTCCTTCTGCCTCCAGGGCTGTCCACATGATGCCCAAGCCTTCTCCAGCCAAACAGCCCAGGGCTGCCCCTTGCAGACTCTAGGCTCCTTCTCACCCAGAGTAGTTGGCAGGGCCCAGGGGTGAGCATACCTTCCCTTGCCTGTCTCCAGCGGGTCTTCCGAGTTCTGGTTTCCTGCCCTAGGACAACTGGTCTCTCTCAGGTATGACTGACACCCAGGAATATTCACCCCTGCTCTGCAAGGGCACCGTCTGCTTGATGAGATCATCGATTCATTCAACATACACTGGTTGAGTACGCGCTCTCCGCCTGCCATGGGTTCGCAGCCTGGTCCGGGTGATAGATGAGGCATTAGTAATTTCGATGCCATGTAAACTGTGCCCACGTATATCACAGGCATCCCAGGAAGGTCACGGGCTCAGGCCGCACTCACGAAGGGCCTCAAATGTGGAGTTTTGACATTATCCCTGAACCAATTTATACCCACTCAAACAGCAATATGTCCTGACGGGGTGCAATGATTAAAACTTACCCCGGGTTTTATTTATTTATTTATTTATTTTTAAAGATTTTATTTATTTATTTGACAGAGAGAGAGACAGCCAGCGAGAGAGGGAACACAAACAGGGGGAATGAGAGAGGGAGAAGCAGGTTCCTAGTGGAGGAGCCCAATGTGGGGCTCGATCCCAGAGCACCGGGATCATGCCCTGAGCCAAAGGCAGACGCTTAATGACTGTGCCACCCAGGCACCCCTACCCCGGGTTTTATAACCCAGTTTTGGCCTTTCGTTTTGTTTTGCTTTTTCATTGTAAAAACAATACCAGGAACCCCCCAACTGAGAAGTGGCGAGGGCCTTCCTCAGCCTCTGAGATCGGGAAGGCCTCCTGAAAGGCTCGGGGCTTCTAGAATAGGCTGGGTAGGAGTTGGCCCGGAGAAGGGAGAGTGTCCATAACCGAAGACGACATAGGAAGGGCTGAGGGGGAGAGATGGCGTGGAGCTTTTACAGATCTGAACGAGCAATGTGGCAGCTTCCAGGGTTTGAGAGAAGAGGGGCAAATGAGAAGACTGGGGAAGGAAACGGAGGCAGAAGTTCGTGGTGGTCCAGGTTAAGTGCTTCGGTCTCCATCTTGAAGGCGTGGAGAAGCCTTAAGGAAGCCACCTTGAAGCCGGAAGTCTTGAAGTAACGGTCAGTCGGGAAAAGGCCTGTTTCTCGCCACCCCACCCCCCACCATGTGGGACCCCTGCAGCGGGGATTAGGAATGCATCTGGTTTCAGAGCACACGTGCCCCTCTGTGCAGCAGCGTGCAGGTGAGCAGGGAGACCCACGGGTCGGAGACCTTCTCCTTCCTCTCTCATCTGGAGGAAGGAAACCATAAGGCAGAGAGGGAGGGAGCTTGTGGGTGGAGTAGCCAGAGGAAGCTTCCAGGATAGGGACGGTCTGAGCAGGAGGGAGGCTATGCCCCAGTGTGTGGCCTTCCCCCCGAGCCCCCAGGCCTGGAACGTGTGGAAACAGGGGCTGTTGCTCTCCCCCAGCAAAGCGGAGCAGGGGACCCACAGCAGCCCCGCAGCCCTGGGGCCTTCTGGCTTCTTCACTCCCATGTTTGTCTTGGCTGAGAGCTGCTCGGGGCTTTTTGAAGCTGAGTCTGTGAAGGCAAGGGAATCAGGACACGGGATCACAGAGGAGGGAGCTGGAAGGGGCCTCAGACGGGGAATTAGAGGTGGTCGTGCAGTGGGTTGATGGCGGACGGGGCTGAGAACCCAGGACTCCTCACACAGTGCTCAACCTTAGTGCCGCGGAGCTGCCCCAGTGGCTGAGGACTCTGACGCAGGGCTGAGATCCATTGAGCACTTGCTGCCCACCTTCTCCAGGAAGGCATCTGGGGGCTCACAGGTGCCCAGAAGTTGTGTCTCCTGTTCTTGCTTCAAGACACACAGATCCGTTCAGGCACCAACCAGCTTCCAGGGACTCGGCCCCACCAGCAGAACCCCCCCACCCCGCCCCAGCCTGGGCAGGGGTCTAAGGAGTCCTGGCTGGCCTAGGGGGTTGGGCCAGGCCCCACCACAGCCAACCCCGTAATTCTCAGATTTTGATTCAGTGTTGCCTCCCCCGAGGCCCAATGGGGACCCTCCCATGTCCTGCTCTGCACAGATGCCGACGAGTCACGTGTCCCACAGCTGAAGGCCTCCCCTGTCCGCCTCCACCATCTGCTGAGGCCTCATAATTATTCCAAAACCCGGTGGAGTCTCACTCTGAGGGGAGAGTTCACACAGCCCTGTAATGTAACCCAGGCCCGCAGCCGCTCAGGCGGGGGGTCCCCAGCTGGGTAATGAGCCGCCCGCTTTATTGAATTCCCCAGCTTGGGTCTGACTAATGGCTGCCTTCAGCCGAGGGAGTCTGGGCCTTCTGAGAACCCATCTAAGCACCCTCGCTGGGGCCTTCTTTCTCCCTAGCGTCCTGATTCTTGCTCCTTACATTCTTCCTTCTCTCAAATATGTTGAAATCAAGGATCCGGGCAAGGGGGCTCCCAGGGGGCTGGCCTCCCCCAACTGTTTGGGAGAAGGTGTGGCTGCCTGAGATCTGGGGGCCCAAGCAGGGTGGACCAGAACAGGCTGCTGGTTTGACTTTGCTGGGGCCGCCCCCCTGCAGAAGCAGGACCTGCAGCTCCCACCCCCACCCCATCTCCCAAACCTACTGACTTTCTCTCACCTCCCCTTTTTGGAGGCCTGGGCCCTGCAGAGGGAGGGCCTTGGCCAAGGAGGCCGCAGTTTGGGCCAGGTCTTTCCAAGGGGGAGTGAAGGAAAGCGCCTTCTGGGCTCCGTCTTGCAGACTCCCGCTCAGGCTTCAGGACCCACCCCACCTCACGTCTGCAGCCCCGGGCCTCTCTCCCCTTCATTGCCCCCCCCCAGCACTTGTGGGGGCCTCCAAGATGGCCTTCACTTGGTAAGTCATGTGTTTGCGTGCTGTGCTCTCTCTGTGAATAAGGACCGTCGTCTTCTCTGTATACCCAGAACCAAGCACGTAGTAGGTGTTTTAAAAACCATCAAGTAAGGAAAGAGAGTGGAGATGCTGCAAGAGGTAAGAGATTTGGTCCACGCGTGAGCGCCATGACATCTGAGATGTTGGTGTGGCCTTACCGTCGTCCCCACCACGCGTGCGGCTGGTCTCCGGAGGGGAGAGGCCTGGCTGATCGGGAAAACGATGTCAGCTGTGTCGTCCTGTCCAGGCCCCAGTGGCTGGCAAGTTGCTATGTGAAAGGTGAACCTGAGGTCAAGGGTCACCCAGAGTCCACTGCCCAGGGTCACTTCCTGCAGCTGCCCCTAGGGCTGGCCTTGAACCCAGTCTGGGGAGTGTGAGGGAGCCGTGTTCCCTCCACCTCCATGTTGGTAGGAGCTGGAGACAGCTCTTCTGAGTCGAAGGCACAGCCCAGCCCTCTTGTGACCAAGCTGAGCCCGATGTCCCCGGGGAGGGGGAAAGGCAGGTGACACAGCCAAGTTCAGGTCACTTGCTCAGGTGACTCAGCCCCAGCTGTACTCCCCTGACACTCATGCTGGTGGTTGGGAGGCCTGGGGGGGGGGACGGTGGGAAGGGGCCGCAGAGCCCTCCTTCAGTACCTGGGCTCTGGTGAGGGTGGGGTGCCTGCCACCCTCCGGAGAAGACCGAGGCAGGGTAGCCTGATCTGAGGGGCTGTGGGAGGGGCCCAGGAGGAAACTTCAAAGTGCTCCCAGAACAGCTGAGAAACACGCTGGGCTGGCGGGGCGGCCAGCGGGGGCCTTTCTGGAGAAGCTGGAAGCGTGCATGGCTTGTATGAAGAGCACGGACCTGGGGTCCAGGAGGGGAGGCCAGAAGCCGCAGGGCCCTGGGCAGGCCCAGTGAGCCTCTCTGTGACTCGGTTTCCTCTTTCGTACAACGGAGCTCCCGGCGACATCTCCCGGGCTCCCTCCTGGGGCTGGTGGGAGGGTCAGTGGGACGATGGGGGTGAAAACGCTGTGTGGGCTCCGAGCCTTGATCAGATGTTATTTATTATTCTGAGCCATGTTTTTGTGGGAGACTTGGAAGTGCCGAGAGGGAGAGCCGGGGTGTTCTAGGCCCCTTCTTCCCTGATGCTGTTTTGAAAGTTCTCAGGGTGGAATGGCCAGAAATGGGGCCCTGGGCGGGAAAGAGGCCCGTGGCTCTTGACAGGGCGGATGAGCTGGGTGGACGGAGGCCATTTTCAGTCAACCCCGAGGAGAGAGAGAGAGAGAGAGAGAGAGAGAGAGAGAGAGAGGAGCGGGTAGGGTGGAGGAGCTTCCCCTGTTTTTCTGCCCGTCCCCTGCCGCCCACCTCTGCTCTGCCCACCCCCAGACCTTCCCACCACCTCTGGCGGTCTCAGGTGCCTCCCCAGAGATAAGCCTCCTCTCCCTGGACACTTGTCCTCACATAACAGGGCTGTGACAATTTTTCTTAGTCCTGCTTAGAAATGTGTCACCATCCATTCCCCTTTGTGATTTCAAAGGAGGCTGCACGAGCCGCATTCGTCAAGCGCGGGGCTGAAGCCCTGCTCGGAGCAGCTGGAACACGGGTTTATGAAATTACAGGGAATTCAAAGCAGCCGGCGTCGCCCACTGTCTGACTTCATTACCGGGCCCGGCCTCGGAGGGAAGTTTATTCCAATAATTTAGGGGATTAGGATCTGACACCCTTCATTAGCTCTTTGACATAAGCAGAAGAGACATCTTGCAGACTGACCCACAAGATGGGGAAGTACTGGCGGAGGCCCGGAGAAGGCGGCACGCCACCCCTCGGGGAAAACTCTGCAGGGCCATCAGAAGTCTTGTGCGGCCTTTTCAGGGTCAAATGAGATGGTGAACCCTAGCCCTTGAGGTGAGAGTGGACCTGGAAGAGGAGGGGCCTGGGTTCAGGACTCAGTTTCCCCACCTGTGAAATGAGAGCACTGCTGGGGGCTTTCCAGGTCCCTTCTGGCTCTGGCGTGGGCTGGCCCTACCCATCTACTGTCCCTGGGACATAGCAGCTCAGTTACCGCCCCTCGAACCGACCGTGGTTCGGCCTTTAGAAGGCCATCTCTCCTGCAGGGATCGGTGTCCCCGCTCCCTCACACCCTCTGCTCAAGTGACCCCTGCAAATATGTTTAGCCAGCTCACTTTTCTGTGGTGTTTGAGGTACCTGACATTTCCTGCCACAGGGGGGAGAAACAGCCCCCACCCCCTCCAGCGGCAGCTTCTGCCTCTTTCCCTGCCCACGCCCCCCATACGGCATGATGTTTCCACAAACTTCTTGTCTCTCCTATAAAAACCAGAGTTGGAGCTGTACCTTGATAGAAGTTCTGACAGCCAGGTGGGCGGGGGGGGTGTGTGTCCCAGAGGCCCCTGCCCACACCCCGTAAGCTGGCGTTTCCCGTGTTAACGGTGGCATCCCGTAGCTGTGCGACGGGAGGTGAGTTGCTTAGCCTCTCTGGGCGTCTTTTCCTCCACTCTGCAATGAAGGTAGTTTGTCCTGAGGATGGAGAGTCGTGATGCATACAGAGAGCCCGGCACACACCAAGAGCTCAGTAAATATTAGCAATTAGGATGACTATTCCTGCCCGCGGTGGCTGACCTTGGGCGAGTCGCTGGCCCTCTCCAGCCCTGAACCTTCTCCTTTGTGAAGTGGGGGGGATCCCAGGGGACGGCCGAGGTGCCCGGCACACAACAGAGCTCAAGGCAGCGGCCGAGTGGTCGTTGGCGAGGGCGGCCGCTGCCCAGCGCCGTCCTGAGACACTTACCCTGGTAGGTTTTCTTGGAGCCAAGGAGTGTGTCAATCGAGGAGCAAGGAATGTGATACGTCCCGGCAGCTGGGGGAGCCGGAGCATATCTGGTATGTGTCTCTGGAATGATTTGGGGAAAATTCACTGAAGTTGGAACTTGAGATGCGAACTGCGGGGGGACCGAGAGATAGGGAGCTGTCCGCGTGCACACGCACCCCCCGCAGAGGGACCTGGTGCGGGGGTGGGAGGCGGTGGACACAGCACAGCGCTGCTGCTCGGCCCGCCCTGGAATGGCCGTGAACTTGTTGTTTTTCCACGTCATTTGCTCTCAAATGTACTGTCGGGCCGGGCGATGCTAACCCTGAGGCGGCAGGTCCCTCCTTGTAACAAGCGATTGTGTGTTCTTCGGAGGTGGCCACGGGGAGGAGGGGGCCCGGCCCGAGGAGGTGGGGGAAAGGGAAACAAACCGCTCCTTTACAGGGAGCTTGCGTGTCCTGGAGCCAGCTCCCCCCCAAAGCACATGCCATTTCTGGCCCTTGAAGGGGTTAAAGGCCTCCTGGAGTCAAAAACAAGCAGGTGTCCCACCGTGCCAGATACGCCGCCTAAACCGCTTCCAGCTTTTTTTTCCCCCTTCTGCAACAAGTCTGTGATCAGCCACGGGACAGAGGAGCCAGCAGCCTGCCTGTGACAGGCATCAGGTTAGCTCGCTCCCACTCGGGTGGCGCGCCCAGGATATAAATCCAGGCTCGGGCCCCTGCTGCGGCTCTTCTCCCTGCACACTCAGGAGAGGGAGTTTCCTTGCAAAGACCTTTCCTTTATCTGAAGCTGCACAGCCCAGCGGGCTCCACGGACTCGGTGGAGGCGCCTGCGGCGGCCGCGAGGAAGCCCGCTCGGGTGGGGAGGGCAGGTGTCTGCAGCCCAGAGAAGGAGAAGGCCCCGGTGGGCCCCAGCCCCTGGCCTCGTTGCCGGGGAGGTCTCGAGCCCCCGCAGACCGCATCATGTGGGCCCCGGGGTGCTGCCGGCTCTGGTCCCGCTGGACGCAGGCGGCGCTGCTGCTGCTGCTGCTCGGGGCGCCCCGGAGGGGCCTGGCGCTGCCGCCCATCCGCTATTCCCATGCTGGCATCTGCCCCAACGACATGAACCCCAACCTCTGGGTGGATGCCCAGAGCACCTGCAAGCGCGAGTGTGAGGCGGACCAGGTGAGTGGGAGTCTGGAAGCCTGACATGGACCACGTGAGTGCGTTAGTGAGGGCGAGTGGGAGCCGTGGGCTGGGGAGACTCAGGAGCCCCCCTGGCAGGATCTGGGAATGGGAAGGAAGTTGGGCCCCAGGCCACATGAACTGGGCGTGATGTCTGTCCAAGTCCAAAGATCAGACGAAGAGGTGGGTGTGATGTCCAAGTTCATCAGGGACGTGGAATCCTGGGATTCCTGGTCTCATGCTTGAGGAGGGCTGCTCTGAGCCAGCACCAAGCCAGGCACATCGCGGGGACTGGCACGACCCTTCAGGCCCACATTGGCGGTAAGAGCAGACACTCAGGACAGCATGGTGAGCCACACGAGGTCCCACAGCCAGGGATGGGAGGGTGGGCTTGATGCCTGCACCTCTCTGACAAAGCTGAGGCCTCCAGACTGGCCTGCTCCCCCAGGGATTCGCACCCTGACCCCGAGATCAGGCCGGGCCGATGGGGAGAGTGGGTGGGAACAGCTCTGAATAGACTCTCTGGTTGTCCTTGCGAGGGGAGCAGACTAAGTTTCACTCTGCCAGATCCCTTGGTTCTCCCTTCTGCTCTCATGAGAGCAGCCTGGGGCAAGTGGGGCAGGCCCGGTGCTGGGGCAGTTCTCTCCCAGCTACCGAGTCCCAGGACCATTCCTGCCACTCCCCGCAGTGGGGGACGAAGAGCCTGCGGTCCCGAGCACCTGCCTGGGCAGAAGTACTTCCTACGGGCCCGGCCAGGCCCTAGGGCTCGAGGCTGGGCTGGGCAGCACCAGGGAATATGAGAGTTGCTCCGTTTGCCAAACGAATGTAGTCTACAGAAAAGCCCAAGATCGCCCCGCAGACAGTGGTCTCTGCCCCCACGGTGTCCAGGGGACAGTTGTCAGACCTCTCAGGCCAGACACTGCCAGTGAGCAGTGGCGGTGCTGAGGAAAGGGAAGATGGGGGCAGAGCGCTCCCATTCAGCTGAGGTCATGAGGTACGTTGGCTACGTTTGCAGTGAAGTCTGCTCTATTGGCACAGGCTGGCCTGATACACCAGGTGGGGCGTGGGACAGTGAGACTCCAGCCGACACTGTGAGCCTTGGGGAAAAGGCACCTGTGTGGGGCTAGGGACTCATTTGCCTATGGGTATATTCTGGGCTCTCAAGCAAAAACTGTTCTAAGGATTCCTTCTAGGTTTCCTGTGCCCAGAGATAACTTTCCCCCATCCGCCCCCCACCCCATCTCTGGGGATCCGAACTTTCATGGACCTCGGGGTCCTAAAGGAGTTTCCTGGGCCAGTCTCTTAAGGAATTTTATGACCCTCAGGCCCAAGAGCAGGTTCTCCTGTCCGCTCCGAGTCCCTCCTGGCCGCTCCCAGTCCCTCCTGCCCTCCATCCCCCACTGGGTCTCCCACCCTCAGACCCCAGCTCTGAGATCTGCCCATCCCCGTCCCAAAGCCTCCCCTGGCGTGGCCTAGAAGCTTGGGCCAAGCAAGGACTGCAAAACAAAGTCCCCATTCTGAGCCGAGAGGGGGAAAACAGTAAACAAGTCAAGCAGGCAGTCTCCACACAGCCCCGGTGGGGGATGTTTCCCCCTCTTAGCTGATGTGGAATGTCAAAGAGGCTGAAATAAAAGTCGGAACCCCAAGAGGCCAGCCCTAGTGGGGAGGAATTCCCAGAGCTACTACCAGGGGGAGGATTAGGACCGTTGCCCGCCTGCCCAGTGGGTACGAGGTGTTATTGTCGAAAACACCACGTGAAATCCTTGTTTGTGTCGGTCCCAGAGCATGTTGCTAATTTCGAGGAATTAAACTAATGCCTTACGCGGCTCCACAGAGAATCAAGGGGGATTACAGCCCTAGTAAGTCCTCGCTGACGGCTTTGCCGGCCTTTGCCACCCAAGGGGGCTGTTTTCGTTGTTGATGTCCCCCACGAAGTGTCGCACACGTCAGAGCTGAGCACCTGACAGCCCTCCGTGGTGGGAACTGGCGTCCCGGGCCTGTCCCGCCCGCCCTTCCCCTTGGCTCTGAGAGAGCGCGGGCCCGCCACGGAGCGGCTGTTCCCGAAGCAGGCGTGGCGGCCTCAAACATCTGCCCCAGAGGTGTCCGATTTTTCCTTCTTAGGGTTTGGTGTGACCTCTTCAATTCGGCCAGGGCATCCTCATCCCAGTGGAAAAAAGACAGAGAGGCAGGCTTATTTGTTCCCACCTAGACCTCCTTTGTGGTACCCCTAGGATGTGGAAGAAGAGATCTCCCTTCCGAATCCCAACCACCTGGAGCTTGAAGCCCTTTTCTGCCACTTGCCAGCTCTCGGGACCTGGGCATCACTTCTCTGAGTCTCTGCATTTTCATCTATAAAATGGTAGTCAGAGACACCGCCCCTCTTGGAGGTACGTGGCCTGCCTCTTCTCACACTACCGGCTGTGTGACCTTGGGCAAGTTACCTCATCTCTCCGTGTCTCCGTTATCACCACCTGTGAAGTGAGGATAATGGCTGTGCCCACCTCCTGGGCCAGTGATGAGCAGGAGAGAAGTTGACAGGGCCAAACGTTCTTAGAAGAAGGCCCGGCAACTAGCAGGGGCGTGGCCGCTAGCTCCTGTCATCGCCTGAACGTGCAGCTCGCCTAGGTGGTGAGCACATACGAGTTCCCTTCCGCAGACCCCGGGGGGTGGGTGGGGGCCTGTGCACGGGTCCTGCTCCTCCTTTCTCAGGCCTCTCGATATGGCTCCCCGCAGGAGTGCGAGACCTATGAGAAGTGCTGCCCTAACGTGTGCGGGACCAAGAGCTGCGTGGCCGCCCGGTACATGGACGTGAAAGGGAGGAAGGGCCCGGTGGGCATGCCCAAGGAGGCCACCTGCGACCACTTCATGTGTCTGCAGCAGGGCTCTGAGTGTGACATCTGGGACGGCCAGCCTGTGTGTAAGTGCAAAGATCGTTGTGAGAAGGAGCCCAGCTTCACGTGCGCCTCCGACGGCCTCACCTACTACAACCGCTGCTACATGGATGCCGAGGCCTGCTCCAAGGGCATCACGCTGGCAGTCGTCACCTGCCGCTATCACTTTACCTGGCCCAACACCAGTCCCCCGCCGCCAGAGACCACCGTGCGCCCCACCACAGCCTCCCCGGAGACCCCGGGGCTGGATATGGCGGCCCCGGCTCTGCTCAACCACCCCGTGCACCAGTCGGTCACCGTGGGTGAGACCGTGAGCTTCCTCTGCGATGTGGTGGGCCGGCCCCGACCCGAGATCACCTGGGAGAAGCAGCTGGAAGATCGGGAGAACGTGGTCATGCGGCCCAACCACGTGCGTGGCAATGTGGTGGTCACCAACATCGCCCAGCTGGTCATCTACAATGCCCAGCCCCAGGACGCTGGCATCTACACCTGCACGGCCCGGAACGCCGCCGGGGTTCTGCGCGCCGACTTCCCGCTGTCCGTGGTCAGGGGGGGTCAGGCGGTGGCCACCCTGGAGAGCAGCCCCAATGGCACGGCCTTCCCCGCGGCCGAGTGCCTGAAGCCCCCCGACAGTGAGGACTGCGGCGAGGAGCAGACCCGCTGGCACTTCGACGCGCAGGCCAACAACTGCCTCACCTTCACCTTTGGCCACTGCCACCGCAACCGGAACCACTTTGAGACCTACGAGGCCTGCATGCTGGCCTGCATGAGTGGCCCGCTGGCCGTGTGCAGCCTGCCCGCCCTGCAGGGGCCCTGCAAAGCCTACGCGCCCCGCTGGGCCTACAACAGCCAGAGTGGCCAGTGCCAGTCCTTCGTCTACGGCGGCTGCGAGGGCAACGGCAACAACTTTGAGAGCCGCGAGGCCTGCGAGGAGTCCTGCCCCTTCCCTCGCGGGGACCAGCGCTGCCGGGCCTGCAAGCCACGCCAGAAGCTCGTCACCAGCTTCTGTCGGAGCGACTTCGTCATCCTGGGTCGCGTGTCCGAGCTGACCGAGGAGCCCGACTCGGGGCGCGCCCTGGTCACTGTGGACGATGTCCTCAAGGATGAGAAGATGGGCCTCAAGTTCCTGGGCCGGGAGCCGCTGGAAGTCACGCTGCTGCACGTGGACTGGAGCTGCCCCTGCCCCAATGTGACGGCGGGCGAGACGCCGCTCATCATCATGGGCGAGGTGGACGGCGGCATGGCCGTGCTGCGGCCGGACAGTTTCGTGGGAGCGTCCAGCAGCCGGCGGGTCAGGAAGCTGCGGGAGGTCATGCACAAGAAGACCTGCGATGTCCTCAAGGAGTTTCTGGGCTTGCACTGAAGCCCCGCCCACCTGA
>NC_048230.1:20305986-20389758 GCF_002007445.2 Ailuropoda melanoleuca | reverse complement strand
CCACGCCCCTCAGCCCGCAAATTGGGCAAGGTCAGGCTAGACAGTCGTAGGCCAGCTGGGAAAATCCACCGGGGGTTCTTAGATCAACTTCTAGTCTTGGGGCTCAAGAAGGGGTCTGTATCTTCTTTAGCTGAGGGGGACAAAAGGAGAAGCCCATAGACACCTGTAAGCTATTCCTGATGACCAGTCGGCTGGGGCATTGTGACCCTCTCTCTGCTGGCCGGCCCCCTCCTCCGGCTCTCCCTGCCCCCAGCCAGGCTTCCGGACACGGTGTCTGCACAGTCACGGGAATCATGGAATGAATCGGTTTGCAAAAGGGGTAGGTGGAGAGAGAAAGGAGGGCCCAGGGACTCTTAGGACAAATTCCCCAGAGCCCCCTAGATCACTCTGAGCAGAAACAACTTCATGTGAGGGCTTGTGGGAAGCGGGAAGCTGTGTGGGGGGGGTCATGGTCTGACCCAGCGCCCTGAGGCGGTCGTCAGCCGGTGCTACGGTCAAGTGGGCCCTGCGGTCTCAGAGGCCACCATGGAACCAGCAGAATACACGTTTTTCATGTTTCTCCTGGGCTTTATTGGTTGGTTTATTGATTGTTGATGTATTAATTTAGTTCTCTTCAGTCTGACTCAGTGGATGTTTTCTGAACACTTACTAGGTGCCAGGTGCTAGGACACAGAGAGATGTTAGTCACTGCCCAGCTCCGGACTGAATGTGAAAGTCCAGATCCCAGGGCTCCCTCCTCCCACCTGGCCCCCAGAAGCAGACCCATGGCTGGCCCTCCCAACTGTCAAATGGTCCCATTGACAGACCATGTGCTTTCATCTGCCACTGGCTTCCTTGGATGGAAAGCAGATAGAAGCCCCAGGATCTGTTTTGGTGGGAAGGGAGATAAAGGGAAAGTCGGGGTTGGGGTGGGGAGCGGGGTGAAAGAAGGAAGGAGGGGGGGAGTCAGGCTTGGGAAGGAAAAGGAATGTTGCTCGATGCTTCCATCTGGTGGTGGCCTTGGGAGCTGCAGGGACCTGAGGGAGGCTCTAGGTGAGAGGCCTGGGAGGGCAGGTTTGGGGATGTGGCAGCTTCTTGGTGACTTCTCGTTTCCGGACTTCCTGGGCAGGTCCAGCCACCCCCCCCACACACTAGATAAAGGACGTGGGAAAGCCACTGTCAGCTCTACATCTGCCCCCCTCCCCTGCCCCGTTCCCTCCTCAGTCCTTCCTTCTGTCCAGGCCTCTCCAAAGCTGAAGAAGGTCATTGTGGGGCATCCCCGGTTTCTTCCTCAAATGTAGGGAGGAAGATACCAATTAAAAGTTCATAGTATCAACCGCCCTTCTTGTGTGATTTGTACGGGTTAACGCGTGTGTGCGTGCGGGGGGGTTAGTGTCATTTGTTCTGATGACCAGGAGGGAAGTCTGGCCAATGGGACCATATTTGGGTGATGGAGGGCCACGAACATTCACCCCACTTTGGAGCTCTGAGGCTCCTTAACCTCCCCATGTGCTCCCCACAGCTCAGGAAAGCTGAGGCTGGAGAGGCCAGGTGACTTCCCCAAGAACACAGAGGGAGGAAGATTGGGGACTTAGGCCCAGATGTTCCAACTTAGGTCTCAGACTCCCTGCCCATCACAATAGCATGGCGGGCCAGGAGCAGACTCCAGACCCTGCCACTGATGGTACCGTGTTCAGAGGCACAGAGGTGGAGGAGACAAGACCACCCAGCTACAGCTCCGTAGGGGGCCTCTGCGTGAGGCCTGGTCCCCAAGCCCCAGGTGTGCTCACAGCATATGGCTCAGGTCCCAGGATGGGGACAGCAGCACCTTTGGTCTCAGGTGCTTGGGCCGATTCCCGGTCCCTGGAGGTGTGTTCAGGAGCCTGAGGCCATGGCGGCATGCCTCCCAGTTCATCTGTCCCTCAGGCTGCAAGGCCGCCAAGCTCAAGAGACACCTGTCCCCTGTCCACTTCCCTGGGTCTTCCAGGGCCACAGCCCCAGGGAGGAAAGCATACCAGCCCCGCCCAGCCCTGCCCAGGCCGGCCCAGTCCAGCCAATCCCTCCTTAGAAAGAATTCCTATAAGAAGGAGGGGGCCAGGATGGGGAAGACAAGTTCCTCCTGGGTCAGAGGAGTGGGAGCTTTTCAAGTCACCTTTGGGAAAGTGCTGAGCGTAGCACTTAGCGGCCAGGAAGGTATGAGTACTAGCCGCAGGCCCCTCCCTGCTTGGGTCAGGGAACCAGGAGGGTGAGCACTCAGCTCCTCACCTGCCTCAGAGGCGTGGGGACGTTCCATTGCACCTGCTTCTAGGCTGAAGTGTCCCACTAAGTAACACATTACCTTAGAGCCTGACAGGACAGGTGTCCACATGCTAACACCTGTCACCTCCCTTCTGGCACGGACATGGGGCCTGAGCCCTGTGGCTGCCTGGTGGAGGTGTGACATTCAGGGCACACCGACGTCAGGGCTCCTTCTCACCAGCTCGCAGCACTCATAGCCCCAGACCTGGGGTCCCTGTCCCTCCCACTCCAGCCCCAGCCTGGCAGAGTGAGAAAGCCTAGCAGGTGCCGTCAGACCCGCTTGGGTCTGAATCTGGGCCCTGACACTTCCCCGGTGTCTCTCTGCGCCTCGGTCTCCTCATCTGTAAAAGAGAGGGTAGTAAGTGCACTTCCTGGAGACTTGGAGAGCTTGGCGCTATTCACCTTGCCAAACTGAAAAGCCTAGGAGACAGAGCCTGGCACAGAGGGCTGCCCCAGCACCCCCTCCTGGCCCTCAGCAACCGCCTGGCGACAGCAGGCCCCTAAGACCTAAAGCCCTCGCCTCCTCCTGCCCGGCCCGGGATTTCACAGACTCGGTGAACAAAAAGCTGCACGTTTTCCTCTGTTACTCGCAGAGCACATTCAGATGGGTCACCCCGCGTGTCTGGGGTTCAGAAAACACAGGCACTTAGGGAATGGGCATCTATTATAATTTTGGACTTACACATGGCATGTATGTCTCTGTCCTCGAAACCAAGCGTGAGTCTCTGATCTCTGTTACCCAGGTGTTACACGGTAACTGACCTCTCAGAGGGGCTCCGTAGAGGCTGAACTGAATTCCCAGGGCCTGGGTTGCCAGGGAACTTGGGGAGGCTGCCCACACAGTGTGGGAGATTTGGCCCCAGTCTGGGCCCCAGGACACAGGGGGATGGAGCCCCCCTACAGGTCCGAGGCCAGACTCACCTGCCTTCCTGTCTACACTGGACCCTCGCTCCTTCCCTCCCTGCATCTGTGGGCTCCCCCTCCCCATTCCCCTCCCGCTCCAGTCCATCTCTGTTTGGCTCTTCAGAGGCCTGCTCTGGCGCCGGCTGTCTCCGGACCAGCCTGAGGCCTCTGGGGCAGGACAGCTTGGCTTTTTCCAGCCTCCGCCTCCCCCAGCACCTCCAGCCTCCTAGGACACTCTGCTCCATTGTCTGGCCAGCTGCTCCATAGTCTGATGTCACCCCCTGGACAGTGGAGCCAGAGAGCAGGGACTGAGGGCGGACCCCGAGGAAGAAAGGGGGAGAACAAACACATAGCCGCATGGCGATTTCCTCAGGCGGGGGTGCGGGGTGGCGGGTGTGGGGGGACAGCCCCGTGTCCAACTGTCCTGCTATAACACCAGCACTGAGCGGGCGCTCACCATGGGGCAGGCACCAGACATCATCTCTTGTCTCCATCATGACTCTACAGGACAGAACGTTGTTCTGTGGGTGGGGAAACTGAGGCTGGAGGGGACAAGAAATTTGCCCAAGATCACCCAGCTGCCTTGTGGCAGAGCCAAGACGTGAACACAGGCAGTTGGCCTCTCAGTGTGTGACACACATGCGTGCACACTCATACACGCACAGACACGCAAGCGCACACACACACACACACACCCTGCTCCGGGCTGGGCAGTGTGGAGTCCCATCAGGACCCCAAACATCTCCCAAGAGCCTGCCTCCCATCAGCCACCCCGGGGCTGACTTCTGACCTTGCCATGTGACTTGGTATTTCGATCACACACATAAGCAGTCATGGCCTACATTCCTGGGCGAGACATCAGCCTCATGCCTACTCATCCTCCCAGACTGAGCTCCCCCGGGAAGCCTCCGCTGTCCCCAGCTGCGCAAGACTCTTCTGTTGTCTGTCTCCCTCTGCACGTGTCCCGCCCAGAGCAAAAGCACTGTCTGGGGGCTCCCGGAGGTGTGCGGGCAGGGCCCACCTGCTGAATGAACCAAGGGCCCTGGGACCAAGGGCCACGAGGCGCCCCGGAAAGCTGTGGGGCTTGGTGGGGCTTCCCTGGGCTCTTCCTGCTTTTTCCCAACTCTATTTCTTGATACCATCTCCTCCTCCTCCTCCCACCTCCTCAAGGAGTCTGAAGTCTCTCCCCCACTCTGGGAATGTGTGATTAATATAGGCAGGATGGGTGGCAGGGTTCCTGGGTCCTATTCTTGGCTGTGGCCTCATTCTGGAATGTGCCCTGAGGTCAAGTGACGCTCATCTTCCAGGCTGTGTCAGGAGGAAGGAAGAATAGCCCTCCAGCTGGCGTTTTCTTGAGGGAGAGGGAAGGGCAGGCAGGTGGGCAGGCCTACCGCCCCTCTCCTTCCCGCCGCTCTGGCTCCCGAGTTCTTCAGCTCTTCTATTTCAGGGTTGGGTAAGAATCTCTGGGTCTACGTCCCAAATTACCCCAGGACGGGGACCTCTGGCATCCGGGTCCTCAGTGACACCCCGGCCACCCTCAACCCCACTCAGGTGAAGGGAAAAGAGGACTCAGCTCTAACACCTCCTGGATTGGACCCTCCTGGAGGTGGGGCCCCTTCCCAGCTTGTCTATCCCGGTAAGAGCAGTGAGCGCTTGGGCATTTTCTGCCCTTTTCAAGTCTTGCTACTGCCACAGACTTGGCGGGGTGAGGATGTAGCCATCCTGACCATGTGTGCTGTCTTGGTGTGAGAGATACGTCCAGTTCTGTCTGAGGATGGGGACTGTTTTGCCTGAGAGAAGCAGAGAGGGGGCTGGAGCCCTGGCAGGGATGCTCAGCAGGACAGAAGCACGACGCCCAAAGAGACGGAATGGACGGTGCTCACAATTTCAATTGGGCATTTTAAATCTGTTGTCCAATTTACTCCTTGCGCCCCTCTCTGAGCCATGCTACTATTTCCCACCCTAGCCTACCCCATGCAGGAGGGCAAAGACACTACGTGCTTGGTTCTCCCCTGTATGCCCAGCACGAGGCCTGGCCATAGAAGGTGTTGAAGAAATATTTGTGCAATGAATGAATGAATGAGCAAAGCAAGCCCTATAGATCTTATGGAGGAAGAGACACTTCAAAGGTATTATTTTCCCTCTTTTACAGATACTGAATCTGAGACTCTAAATGTTTACAGGAATCTTGCCCCAGGTAACAGGGTTAATAAATGGAAGAGCCAAGATTCCAACCCAGGCCTATCTGACTTTAGTGCCTATATTCCTTCTAGGGTGACATATATTTTAACCACTGCAGCTGAAGGCTAACGACCCCAAACTGCACTTCTCCACCTGAACTTCCGTAACCCCCACTTCTTTTTTTTTTTTTTAAGATTTTATTTATTTATTTGACAGAGAGGCAGCCAGCGAGAGAGGGAACACAAGCAGGGGGAGTGGGAGAGGGAGAAGCAGGCTCCCAGCAGAAGAGCCTGGATGTGGGGCTCGATCCCAGAACGCCAGGATCACGCCCTGAGCCGAAGGCAGATGCTTAACGACTGCGCTACCCAGGCGCCCCTGTAACCCCCACTTCTAACTGGACCCTGACCTCCGGGAGTACCAAGGCTTTACGGAAAGGTTATAAACCCACACTCCCCCAGGCAGTTAGTACTGAAGTTGTGTAAATGAATTCATATGAAATAAAATGTTAAATTCAGTTCCTCAGTCCCACGAGCTATATTTCTAGGGCCGCATTTCACGTGGTTGGTGGCTGCCATACTGGAGGACACACTCACGGAATGTTTCCATCACCACAGAAAATTCAGCTGGATAGCTCCCTATGAAGGATTAGCACATCATTCCTGTTTTCTCTGGAGCAAGGGGTCTATCTGTAGTGGCCCCTGACTCCAAGCTCCTGTCCTGACGAGGACTCCAAGGCCAGTTGCTGAGTTTGGTCTCACTGGTCCTATTGCCTCAAGAACAACGACCCCACTGTCTCCGGACTCTGATCTCCATCTGGAAATCTCACTTTTTCTCCCGGAGGGCTTACAGGTCCTCATGCCAATGAAGTTCTGATATCCCTGAGTTCCTAAAGAGGTGTGCAGACTGCGGGTGTGGGCCACCATGAGTGGCATGGTCACCCCGCTTCGTGCCCCCCACCTGCTCACTGGCCGGGCCCCCGCGGCACCAAGCCCGAGCTCGTGCAGCAGACGGTCCGCGCCGAGAACACGGTGGTGGCCTGACGGTGGCTGCCGTGTTCCCCGGGCCACATGCCCAGAAAGGGGGCGGAACAGCAGATGCTGGGCGTGCCGAGTCAGGAGAGCAGCCACACGGATCCCCAACAGCATGAAGGCAGCTGTGTGTGACATCCCGCCATGTGGCCTCCCCGCGGCCCCCACAGGAGCTGTCCCAGTGCGTCTTGGAGCAGTTCGAGGCCACAGTCCGATGCAAGGCCTCCTGGCACTGGTCCGTGGGTGAGGGCGAGGGCAAGGGCGAGCTGGAGTTCATGAGGCCGAGAGCCACACGACGACCTGGTGTCCCAGTACCGGCAGTACCAGGGCGCCAGCGCCCAGGAGGGCAAGTTCGAGGAAGAGGCTGAGCTGCTAGGCTGCTGACCCAGGCCCCCCCGGGAGCCCCACTTCTCTTCCTGCCTGAGCCCCTGAACCTCACTTTGTCTTGGACCCTGGCTGACCGCAGACCCTTGACCCCTCACTCTATGTCTGACCCCTTCAAATTCCTCTAACTTGGACTCAGGCACCCTCTCCTGAGCCCCTCTTCACCGGTGACCCAGCAAGCCCCATCTTTAACCCCATGAGCCTTCCTTCACTCCGGCCTCTCCTTCACCTTTGACCTCCCCCATGAACCCCATTGTGCCCCCGGACCTTTAAGTCCCAGTTTACTTTGGACCCCTCCTCCCCAGCCTCCCCTCACCTCTGACCTTGCCTCCCCTTTGACACAAGGAGCCCCACCTCCCCTCAGACTGCCTTATCTCTGGCTCTCATGAGCGCCCGTCCCCCTTCCCTCCAACTCCCTCCCCTCAGCTCTTGCCAAGCTGGGTTTTCCAGGACCACTGTAGGAGAAAGCAGCCGTGCAGCATGGGAGCAAAAGACCCTATGCCCTCAAAACTCCCCATTCTCTTCCCCTCTATTTCACTCGCAATAAATAAACCGTTGTCCTGCCCCCCACCCCAAAGAAGAGAGGTATGCAGGTAAGCAGCCACACACCCAGCCCCACTGGTGGTGGCACTCAGGAGAAGTGGGGTTATACCTTCAGCTAAATACGAAGGAGACGGTGGGAACTAGAAGGGCACGGCACAGTGCCCATGACAGAGGCTAAGGTGCTCCTCCCAGGACTCAGTCCACCAGTGGATCAGTTACCCCACAGCTCTTCAGAGACCTATGCTGCCGCTGCCATCTTGTTTCCTGTGCGTAAGTGCTGACTGAAGGTCTAAGAATCTTTGGTTATGGTCCTTGCTGCTCTAATTCAATGGCATAAAAGGGGCACAGATATTTTAGGCCTCAGTGTCTCCAAATCCCCTTAGTATCGAGGGTGGGTGGCAGTGAGGAAAGGTCAGAGTGACAGAAGGGCATGGGCTCTTAAGTTAGACTGCCTGGGCTCACACAATGGCTATGTGACTCGAGATAAGTTAACATCTCCGGGCCTCAGCACCTTCATTAGCAAAATGGAGTAATAATAGTAGAGTCAGTCCTGGGCTGGTTGCTCCAGTTGGTTGGGCATACTTGCTGTTTCTTGTTCCTGCCCATGGCTGGAATAAGAGCCAGGACGTGAGAACAGGCTCCTTTCCCTGAAGCTGCCCTTGGACAGCAATGTAAGAATAGATGCGATCTCTCCTGCGGACAAAGGAAGAGTCCAGGATGAGGGTAGCTGGAAAGGAGGGGAGAGAAGTAAGAAGAGAGAGAGACTCCAGGTTGTGCAGTTGGATGGAAACCAGCAAGCAGAAAACCAAAGTCTAGTGATGGCGTCAAGCAATGGTGTCCATGGAGGCCCTAAGAGCGTTTCTCCATCCTTCATTCATGGCTCCAGGACCTCAGAGCACGGAGCTGAGCTCTCACTGACCTCCTATCTCAAGCATCACTCCCCATCTCAATGCACCACAAGGGGCAACAGAATAAAAGGGGAAATAGCCTTAGGGTCTTGATGTGACCAAATAACTCAGACTCGAAGCAATCCTTACAGTCATCCTTACAACCTTACAATTCTTATAATCATCACAATCGACAATTTCACCTTATGACCCTAAGAGGAGGAGAACGCCGGTGTTCCTGGATAAGAACACAGCTGTAGCGAGGCTTACACATGTGGTGACCCATGCCCACCCCAGAAGCTGGGCACCTTTTACCGATTAGGTGCTCCGGCGGCAGGACGAATCATTTCCATTACTAAGAGCTAACAGCACCTAATATGTGCTCGTACAGTATCTCATTAAATCTTCACAACCCTGGCAGGTGTGTATTAATTACCCCCATTTCATATTCTCTCCATTTCAGAGATGATGAAATTGAGGCTCGCAGAGATTGAATCATTTGCCCAAGGCCCCTGGCCAAGTAGCGAAGCAAGCCTAGTTCGGTGTATGTCACTCTAAAACCCGTGCATTTAAGCCCACGTACAGCATCGACCACTAGGGCACAGCGAAATATGGTTTCCTCTCACTTCTGCTTCCTCTCTTCCCCCTGCTAATCCACAGTGAAGTTTCACTGCCTAGGGTTCTCGTGAAAATGCATTGTTTTAGGGCCAGCTGACCTCCCCTAGGAAGGCTGAGCACGTGCCCTTGAGGCTAAGCCACAGGAAGAGAGAGGAAGATGGGGGTTCAAGCCCCATCTCACAGAAGAGTGGAGAGAGTTCCAGTAATTCCCTACGGGGAAGAGGATTATGCTTAATGCGCTCTATAGCTTACATAATCCTCACACTGCCCGTGTAACAAGTAGGACTTCCCAGATATGAAATCTGAGGCTGAGTAGCTTTGGCGGGACCCGGCTATTCAAGGGTGCATTGGGGTTCAGTTCAAAGGCTTACTCCAAGCCCATATTCTTTCTTTTCTTTTCTTTTTTTTTTTTAAGATTTATTTTATTTTATTTATTTGACAGAGAGAGATACAGCCAGCGAGAGAGGGAACACAAGCAGGGAGTGGGAGAGGAAGAAGCAGGCTCATAGCAGAGGAGCCTGATGTGGGGCTCGATCCCACAACGCCAGGATCACGCCCTGAGCCGAAGGCAGACGTTTAACCGCTGTGCCACCCAGGCACCCCAAAAGCCCATATTCTTTCTTGTACAGGGTTACTAGGAATAATTTTATTTGGAGGCTTAATGAGGCCCCTACACTACTCTAGAACATTCGTACTTAGTTCTTAGCAGTTACCAAGGATTCTGTAGGCGAAATTGTGGGGCCCAGGCCTCTGTCCCTGCTGGGGAAAGTGGGGTGAGACACGGATCAGATGCTGGTGTTTGCTGTTCCCAAGCAAGATGCATGCTTCTTGCAGAGAAGTGATGCCCTCTCAACATCGCAGATCACGTGAAGGGGCTTGGCCGGCTTGCGGCAGTATTTTCAGAGAATGACAGAGTGCTCAGCCACAAAGAAAGCCTAGGGGAGCCTGGGGAAGGACATTGCCCAGGGAAAGTGACCCAGGAGAAAAGTTATTTGGGGCTGTTAATTTCTGGCTTAGATTTATATTAAGCTTTTCCTTCAAAGCCTCATTCTTTGATTTATGCTCAAACTGGAAGACATTGTAAGCGTCCAAAAAGCCAAACTGGAAAGCGGAACAGTTGAGCTCTGAAAAGACTTGTTCCCTTGGCTAGGAGTAGAGTGTGGTGAGGCGGGGACGGGAGGACAGGTGGGAGAGCCCTGGGGGTATCTGAGTTTGTGCAGCAAACACGCACATTCCACCAACACCAGCTTCTGGGACCCTGTTACCTGCTGTGAACCCTGATACTTAAAAAACAGAGACTTTTTGTCTCTAAAGGTAGGAAAACAAATGAGATGACCCCTAGAGGGAGCTTCTAGCCTGAGGAGGTTTCTAGGATAAGCATCTTGAAAAGGTAAGAATTAGAAGCATCCTTCCTGGGCAACCAACTACCACTAACTACTACCACTCCTTCCCTTGGACTTCTTACCTCACCTCCCACCCCACCCCTGGGCCTGACGAACACACTGCTAACCCAGCTCTCATTCGTGGTGTCTTTCTGTTCAAAACTTGGAACAGTGTAAAAAATTAAAATATCCAAATTCAAAGGCAGCTTCTCCTGGAAGTGATGGGCTGGCGGCTGAGCTGCTCGTTCTGATTTCCTCAGCTTTTCCCCCCAAGGGTTAGCAGACATTCTTCCCACTGTGGACACAACTGATGGAGAAGAAGAACCAGGACCAGGTTTTTTCCCCCCTGAGGCTGGGACTTGGAGGGAGCCCGTGCTTCCCCAGATGCCCCATTCTTCATCACTCGATAACTCCCCCTGCAATCGAGAATCCCTCAGCTGGGCATGCTCTGTCCGTTTTTTGTTCCTACCTCCACATTCTCCTGTGTCCGATCATTTGGGCGTGGGGGTTATCTTTGCTTAGAATGTAAGCTCTCTGAACGGTCCTAACCACAATTCCTAACCCCGTAGATGCCCAATAAATGCATTGAGTGGATGACACAGGGGTTGGATCAAATGACATCTCCCTTTGTCTAAGACAACTTAAGGACCTGAGTGGAATGGGACCCCAGAGCAGCTACCGAGTCAACCTCACCCTTTGGCTATCGAAGGCACGAGGAAAGCCCGGGACCATAGACTTCCTTCTCACAGAGTCTGAGTGCCGGGACAGCAGCAGTGATGTGCTTACATACAACCAGCGTGTGAGCCCCACGTTCCCACAGCCTATCCCACTGTGTTCTCGCAGCAGAGGCGATATTAAATGAGGTGCGGTTGCTGAACAAACCACCACTTCCAGGCCCACGCTGGGTGCACACGGGGAGCTTGGCGCAAAGCACATTTAGATAACGTCCCCTAAATAACCCAGTGTGGTTCCTGTAGAAAGCTTTCCTACTGAGGTCAGCCAAAGGAGCCCCGCCGTGTCATGGTGAAGGACCGCAGACTTTAGAAACAGAAACAGAAACCCCCAGCTCCAGTCCTGGCTCCACCGGCTGTCACCGTCACAAGCTCCCTGCTTCCATTTCTTTATCGGTAAATAAGGGAAACAGCGCAGCCTTCAGAGGGCTCTTACGAAATTTAAATGAATTAAAACATAGAAGTGATTAGAACAATATCTAGCGCGTAGTAAATACTATAAAGTGTTGGCTATGACTCTGGAGCTTCTGACTTTGGTGGTTCCCTCTGGACTCCTGAAGAGTCCAGATTACGCCAAAGTCATCATTACTCAAAGAGGCAGCATGCAAGGTACGGACATGGCTACCACCTAGCCTCCTTCCGAGTCTGGAAGAAAACACACAGCCATCAGGAAAGCCCGCACTAGGGGTATCGTCCTGGGTCTCCAGACTTCTGCAAAGCCTCCACTAAGGGGAACTGAACTCGAGAACAAGTGCCAAGGCAGGGTATACAAAGGCTCCCTCCTGCACTGTTCTATCCCCTTTCCCAGATCCTGAAGGAGGGGCAGACAGAGGAGACACGCCCCAGTTGCCTTCCTACCTGCGGCCAGGTCCTTCTCCTCAGGCAGAGGCTCCTGGGGGAGGTAAGGTCTTACCTCTATCTGTCTGTTCCTTTTACACAGAATCCGAAAAGTTCTTTGAACTTTTGTGGCTCAGATAATAAGTCTCCTTCCAAAAAGCATTTCTACCTAAACTATGGAAAAAAAGAAAGAAAGAAAGGCGTTTCCTTCATTTCTTCCAATCTATCGCAGATTCAGAAAGACGACATTTCCCCAGCTAGGATTCTTTACAGCCCTCTGAAAACTGGGTAGTTCCCAAAGTCTTTAAAGGGCCTCTGGTGACTCCTTAGTTTCTAGAAAGGCTGCCCAGGGACTGCAGCTATCTTAAGCATTGGATTGAAGTGGTTTGGAGATCCCATCATGTTTCCTGGAAATAGAAAGGAGTTAGCAGAAAGTAAGTCGCCAGGCCTCGAACTTTACAATGGCAGGTAGTTCACAAAACAAAGAGTGTTCTTTTGGGGAACAGAGCTCTGGGGTCAGTAGGCAGATCTGAATAATTAGTGTGGGAAAAGAACAGGCATGTCCATTATAAAACAAATTAAAAAATCCAACCGTTATCCTTTCTAGCAATGAACTGATGGATTTTGGCGGCAGGTGCACGGTGGGGGGCGGGGGGTTGCATGGAAAAGCCATCTGAAAGGAGAAAGGAGCACCTGCGTGTAGAGAATGACCGAGCCTATGTCACAGGGCATCTGGGCTAAAACGGACAACACGACTCCATTTCATAACCCATACCAACAGAAGGGGTATCCAGTATTCCCTTCCATCGGAATCCAGAAGTCATCGATTTATTCCCATGTGCTAGAAACCAAGCTAGAGCGATGTCACGTCCATGCTTGCCACATTTCTTCCTGCCTGCTCCAAAAGAGGCCATGGTGCCATGTTCTCCTGGCTCTCTCAACAGTGCTCAGGAAGGAAAAGGAGGCTAAGATCTGTAGAAGGGCACACAGAGCCCCAGTGTTTAAGAACAGCTGCGACCTGATGGCCGGGAAGGAAGTTTATGTTTGGCTCTAACATTTAGTGCCTGAAAACCATAAAAGCAAGGTCTCGCTTATTTGATAAATGTGGTTTTTCCACAATTAGTTTTGAAAGACTTGAGCGTATAGGCAGAAGGGATGCGACCTACAGTATATGCCAAGGTTTGTCTAAAAATATTTTACACCTGTTCTCTGTTCTGCACACTGGTCATATTTTATCAGTGAAGTAAAGTACTCATAATGCCAGACGGAATGTGTTTTTCCTTCCAAGTCCTCAATGTTTTTCCCTTCTGTAAAGCAAACCTCCTCTTCTTTTCTACCTGCACTAAAATAAAGCTGGCACCATTCTCTGTAGGACACGTCTCCCACCAGAGCTACCTTTAACCACTCCTATGCCCGAGCCAGTGTTGTTTACATAGCAACAACCATTCCAATACTTTTCACAACGACGTGGACACTTTAGCAACCTTTCTGGCTGCTCTCAAAAGAAACGTCAACTTGTGTTCTGGGTTTAAATCAATTTGCTGATTGTATGAAAAAGAATGTTGAAACACGGTTTCCCCAGCAGCGCCTCAAAACTAGAGACACCCACTCAGTGGTATTTGTCACTGAGACATGAATACAACAGCTTTTATGATAATACCGTAGAATTTTTATTTAATTCCCTGTGGATGCAAGTAACAGACCAGACAACAAAATGCCGTTATAGTAAAGATGGCTGGGGTCTGCATTTACATTTCTTTTTTTTTTTTTTAAAGATTTTATTTATTCGTTTGACAGAGATAGAGACAGCCAGTGAGAGAGGGAACACAAGCAGGGGGAGTGGGAGAGGGAGAAGCAGGCTCCCAGCGGAGGAGCCTGATGTGGGGCTCGATCCCAGGACTCCGGGATCACGCCCTGAGCCGAAGGCAGACGCTTAACGACTGAGCCACCCAGGCGCCCCTGCATTTACATTTCTGATTTCAAAGGTCAACAAACCGAGGGTGAAAGTCTGGACTTCGTGCCTCATCACTACTGTAAACCCCTAAGAACACATGTTCCGTGACCTCACTGACAACTCTTCCTAGTGAGGGGATTAGCACCTCATGAACTGCCTGGGGAAGTATACAGAGATCACCCTACCCATTTTGCCGATGAAGAAACTGAGCCATCTGGGCCAAATGACTTAACATGATTAGGGAAGGAATGAGACTCCATTTCAAACAGCCGGCACACGTGAACTGCCCCCTCATTGTTTTCTTCTGGGGTTTGCCTAATTGTGAGATGATCTCCAAGCTCCACTTACAGACTATGTATAAAGCAAGTCTTCTAAGATATAAATCTTAAACCTCAAATACTGAGAAATGGTTAGTAGAGGTTTACTATTTCACATTCCATTAACAAGATGACTTTTAGCCCAAGTGAAACCTTTAAAAGCCCAGGCAAGGATGCAGCAAAACTTGGTCCAATCAAATTCTAACCAACTCTAAATCTAAAAAAACTGGTACTCGATATAACAAGATTTTTTTTTAAAGATTTCATTCATTTACTTGACAGAGATAGAGACAGCCAGCGAGAGAGGGAACACAAGCAGGGGGAGTGGGAGAGGAAGAAGCAGGCTCATAGCGGAGGAGCCTGATGTGGGAATCGATCCCATAACGCCGGGATCACGCCCTGAGCGGAAGGCAGACGCTTAACCGCTGCGCCACCCAGGCGCCCCTCGATATAACAAGATTTAATCCCTATAGAAACTACTGAAATTCAGGACGTCTGGGTGGTACAGTCGGTTAGGTGTCTGCTTTCAGCTCAGGTCACAATCGCAGGGTCCTGGCATCGAGTCCCACTTCGGGCTCCCTGCTCAGCGGAGAGCCTGCTTCTCCCTCTGCTTCTGCTGCTCCCCCTGTTGTGCTCTCTGTCAAATAAATAGAATCTTAAAAAAAAAAAACTACTGAAATTCTTCTGAGCCATTAAAAAATGGGTTTTTCTGTTTACTGTGCAGTTTAAGATTTTATTTATTTGAGAGAGAGTGCGTGTGTGAGCGGGGGGGGAGGAGCAGAGAGAGAGAGACGAGCAGACAAAGCACTGAGCGCAGAGCCCAACGGGAGGCTCAATCCCATGACCCTGAGATCATGACCTGAGCTGAACTGAGAGCCAGACGCCTAACCCACTGAGCCGCCCTGGTGCCCCTACTGTGCAGTTTAGACATGTTCAAAACTCACAGCAACACTAATGGGAATGTAAGTTCATCCATAATAGCTTATGCTTCGAAAATGTGACTTTTTAAACCAAAACAGATTTTTTTCAAGGAAGGTTTTCAGAACCAGTTTGAAATAAGAGGTCATTTGGTTTCCTTAGTGTTTTAAAATAAGGGTAAGAAGGCCATTTATCACAACATCCATATACATACAGAAATCATGTATTTCCAAGTAACTTAGAAAAAGATCATAGGTACTAGGGAACACACAGTTGAAGACTATTCTGGTGACTGACTTGACCTTTCCTTATGGTGTTTATCAATAGCACAGGTGAGGAATGTATGGAAACAGCTCTAGGAGGTCAACAATTACAATTCTACTTAGAAGGAATGGGGCCACTAAGTCTATAGTCCTTACTGAGGGAATCATCCAGTGGTTCTAAAATGAAAGAAGCAATTTACACAATTGAGTTAAGAAAATCAACAAAATTAAAGCACTGACTTAATGATTTCTGAAAACATTTCCAGAGAGCCTGTAATTATAGTTTATGGCCACTGGAAATATAAAGTATGTCCCCCCCATACATCATCATGACGCCTAAGCATGGCCAGGAGCCTCACATTAGACTCTTCTCATGAACACTCCTATAGAGATTCTCCCAGTCATGTGGCTGATACATCAAAAATAGTCTTATCCCCCTGACTTCAAATCAGAAGAACAACTAATCCCAGGGAACAAAGCATCGAGTTTAAGAGCATAAACGCTGGAACTTCACTGAGTTTGAATTCCAAGTCTGCCACTTATTGGCCAGACCATCATGGGTGAGTTAACTCTCTCAGCTCCTCTTCCGTCAACTGCGTTGGAACTATGCACGGTACATGCTAAGTGCTGTAAAACATTTTTTTAAAAAGATTTTTTATTTATTTATTCGACAGAGAGAGAGACAGCCAGCGAGAGAGGGAACACAAGCAGGGGGAGTGGGAGAGGAAGAAGCAGGCTCATAGCAGAAGAGCCTGATGTGGGGCTCGATCCCAGATCGCTGGGATCACGCCCTGAGCTGAAGGCAGACGCTTAACCGCTGTGCCACCCAGGCGCCCCTAAAACATTTTTTAAAGAACAGCTTTAACAGTGTTGGGCTAATTTTCCAGTTATATGCACAGATATTGATTCAAGTTTCATTAAACATGAAACTAGTGTCTTCCTAATAGAACACAAAAAAATTAAAGAACTTAGATCTCAAGTGGCCTCCCGGGCCAAATCGATTAAGCATCAACTGATTGGCATACTCAACAGTATAAGGAGTTCTATTCGGGAATGGCAATTCTACATATCTTCTAATAAAGCTGTTTTCCTCTTCCCTGATCTTGCACGAGTTATTATCCTGCTTCTGATGAAAGCATGCATTCTATTCAAGCAAAGAGACATACTTGCTGTGCCATGCCTATGCTCTGTTCAGTTGGTGTAGGGAGAGAGTTATGGAGGAAGATCTCCAACCAGCATTTTATCTCATTACCTTGAGTATGCCCAACTGGAGTTACTTAAATTTTCTGTTACAGTGACTTGTTTTACAATAACCTTTCTCCAGGGGTGCCTGGGTGGTGCAGTCGTTAAGCGTCTGCCTTCGGCTCAGGGCGTGATCCCAGCATTCTGGGATCGAGCCCCACATTAGGCTCCTCCGCTGGGAGCCTGCTTCTTCCTCTCCCACTCCCCCTGCTTGTGCTCCCTCTCTCGCTAGCTGTCTCTCTGTGTCAAATAAATAAATAAAACCTTTAAAAAAAAATAACCTTTCTCCTGATGATTTGTGAGAGTACATCTCTCAATTAAAATGCCTGTAAGACATCTATATGAGAATGAAATTAACACCAATACACATTAGAACATTTTAAACTCAGGACACCTTTAGTTTCACCTTCAAAAACTAAGTTAATCACAGTAAATAAAGATTGTCATTATCTTTAAGGAGGCATTTTGACGGAAGGCCTACATTTGCCATCTAATAGAGGTTAAAGTTATTCAAAGGAGATTTAACAATACACCTGATTTTAGAAAAGACGGGCAGTAAATACTCGAAACCCAGAGAGCTACCTTTTGGTGTCAACTTATTCACTCATCAGTGAGCTATGCCATCTGTAAGGCAGTATTTTGGACACAGGATCAGGCCATTCAGAGGCTGCTATACAGTATCCATATTTCCAGAAGTAACAACAATGGGAAAGACCTATTAAGATAATTAACTCATCGGGGCACCTGGCTAGCTCAGATGGTAGTGCATGTGACTCTATCTCAGGGCTTGTGAGCTCTAGCCCCATGTTGGGTATAGAAATTACTTAAAAATAAAATTTTAAAAAAAAAAGATAGTTAACTCATCAAATCATCAACCAAAACATTTTCCACAAAGGGACAAAAGTATGATAGCAGAGCGGAAGAAAAAGATTTGGGACCAAGATGTAAGTAAGCTTTTCTAAGGCTTTATAATGTGTGCTAGGCAAAGGCAGCTTTTGACTCTTAACTATGGGAAAGAAACTGAGGGTTGCTGTAGGGGAGGTAGATAGGGGGACAGGGTCACTGAGTGACAGGCATTAAGAAGGGCATGGGATGTGATGAGTACTGGGTGTTACATGCAACTGATGAACTACTGAACTCTACATCTGAAACGAATGATGTACTTTATGTTGGCAAATTGAATTTAAATTTAAAAAAAAAAGCACCTTTTAAAAAATTTCCATTCCTCAGGATGCCTGGCTGCCTCAGTCAATGGAGCTTACGACACTTGATCTCAGGGTTGTGAGTTCGAGCCCCATGTTGGGCGTAGATATTACTTAAAAATAAAATCTTAAGACGACAAATTTCCATTCCTTGGCTAAAATCAAAAACACAAGAAACAATTGTTGGTGAGGATGTGGAGAGAGGGGAACCCTCATGGTGGGAATGCAAACTGGTGTAGCCATTCTGGAAAACAGTATGGAGGGTCCTCAAAAAGTTAAAAATAGAACTACCCCATGATTCAGCAGTCGCATTACTAGCTATCTATCGAAAGAATACAAAAATACTAAGTCAAAGGGATATAGGCACCCTGATGTTTATAGCAGCACTAACTACAACAGCCAGATTATGGAAACAGCTCAAGTGTCCGTTGATTGAGGAATGGATACACACGCACACAAATGGAATATTAGCCATAAAAAGAATGAAATTTTGCCATTTGCGATGACATAGATAGAGCTAGAGAGTATAATGCTAAGTGAAAGAAGTCAGTTTGAGAAAGACAAAGACGATATGATTTCACTCACATATGGAATTCAAGAAACAAAACAAATAAAGGGGGGAAAAAAGAGGCAAACCAAGAAACAGACTCTTAACTATAGAGAGCAAACTGATGATTACCAGAGGGGAGTGGAGTGGGGGGGATGGGTGAAATAGGTGAGTGGGATTAAAGAGTACACTTTCAATAAGCACCGGGTAATGTGTGGAAGTGCTGAATACCTATATTGTACACCTGAACCTACTATTACACTGTGTGTTAACTGGAATTAAAATAAAAACTTAAAAAACATCTCCATTCCTAATGACCAAAAAGGGCATGAAAGCAGAATCTCTGTTCATTCTTAAAAAAAGTCCTTAAGAATACCAAGCTCAAATTGAAAGGATTTTTTTGAAACCAATCAAGATTCAAGCACCAAACCGACCTACGTACCAGTATGACATTTCCCCAGTGTCTCCTGGCAATAAGCACATCCCTAAGATATGGAAGATATTCGTATTTACATTAAGCTATTTAAAATCTGAATTTAGGGGCGCCTGGGTGGCACAGCGGTTAAGCATCTGCCTTCGGCTCAGGGCATGATCCCGGCGTTATGGGATTGAGCCCCCCATCAGGCTCCTCCGCTATGAGCCTGCTTGTTCCTCTCCCACTCCCCCTGCTTGTGCTCCCTCTCTCGCTGGCTGTCTCTCTCTCTGTCAAATAAATAAAATCTTAAAAAAAAAATCTGAATTTATTAGTGTTCCAGATTGTTACAAATTCTGTTGTGTATCTACTAGCCAGCTGCCTTAATTCTGATTTTCAGAAAAAGTATGCTCTCTTTATTTGTAAAAAGGCAATTTTCTTTAAAACCTATGGTAACTTCCCCAGGTCTTTAGCAGAAACTAGTGCTTAAAACCATTACTGATTGTTCTTACAGCTATTCAGACCTGGGGATCACAAAAGCACATAATTGATAATGCTGGCGGACCAGCTGTCCGCCACATTTCCACTCACTATCCCAGTACTTCTTCAGAGCCTCATTCTGTCCACTCAAGGACAAAGGCCTCACCATGGAGCGGATGAAACAGCTCAGCTCGGTTATTCCCAGTGCTTGTTTCCTTAAAACTTTTTATTGCTCTAAACTGCATGGGTAACAGACAAAAGGCTTTTGTACACTGGTGTCCACAAAACTCATTTAAGACCAAATTTATTTCACCAGTAACCCAGACAGTGCTGGTTGCCTACTATAAATGTACCGTCTTCTTCCAGTGAGGCAATTTTCTCACCAATACTATGTCAACACTATCAATGGACATTTAAACAGTGAAATGACTCATTTTACTTTAAAAATAGTGTCTCCCACTTCCAACTCATCACCTTTTAAAAACCCCATCCCTGCCAAACCACTACAATTTGACACATTACCGGTAAGTAACCTTTGAACCTTCCCTCCTCTCCCAAAGCAGGTTGGCCATCCAATTGTATTTAAAATAGAAAGCAAGGGGCGCCTGGGTGGCACAGCTGTTAAGCATCTGCCTTCGGCTCAGGGCGTGATCCCGGCGTTCTGGGATCGAGCCCCACATCAGGCTCCTCCGCTATGAGCCTGCTTCTTCCTCTCCCACTCCCCCTGCTTGTGTTCCCTTTCTCCCTGGCTGTCCCTGTCAAATAAATAAAATCTTTAAAAAAAAAATAAAATAAAATAAAATAGAAAGCAAGCAAGCAAACTTTCTTGCTGGGAAAATGCACACAAATACTAACATTTAGCACCCTGTCCAATCTTGAGTAGCTTTTGATCATAAATGCTCCACGTAAATATGACTGAACTTTAAGTGTAAGGATGAGTAAACAGACCTAATCTTTTTAAAGTTAGGTCAGCTGCTTTGTCCAAGCAAGGTTTCTGAGCTATTCATCTCCCATGCAGAAACAGAAAACCGATCCAATGGTCTCCCCATATACATTTCAAATAAATCCTCTCTGGTTACATGAGTGAATTTTATTTTATCATCGGAGTCTCTTAGATGTTAGCACAACACCACAATTTAACACTTGTAAAACAGGGTTGCCTAGCCTTAGCATAACCACCCCTATTCACAGGGAGACAGCTGGGGGCTGAAGAAAGTCATATAAATAAAGCCATCCCAAGCATGAGTCAGGTTGTAAGGTTTCGATAGGACTTGTTATGTGGCAGACTGCTACTATCTGGCACAGGAGGAGCGCAACTCCTTTCCAGCATTCCTTCGTGATTCTAGGAGGCAGCCCTTCCTGCAGCACTAGCATTGACATCTTAACTCCAGAGACAGCTCTTTGGCCAAGGCTTCAAAACAAAGACCACGACAGGCGTTTTTAATTTTAAAGAATTTTAATACAAACTTAATATAAACTATTTCAGTCCCTCTTAACATGTAAGACACTGACTCAAAATACTCTTATACCGTTTTTTTCAAGTATTGCACAATATAGGTACAAAATTAATATTTACGATTACATTTTCTTCCATAATATATAGCAAAAATCTTTAAACCTTTAACAGAAAATACATTTTTTTGAAAAAGCAAATATTCGTACATTTTAATTCCACCACTAAAGGAATATCCTGTACACAATTTTGAGAATAGTTGATGTCTTTAAGATGGATATTTTACAATTTCAGTAAAAAAAATACATGAAGCTGCTGCTGTCACAGGTCACTGTAGTAAAAAGATAGAAATGCAATACCGTGTCGTAGAAACAATATATATATCCTCTGATATTTTACAAACTTTGTACTAAATTAAATTATACAATTAGAAAAGACCAATAAACCCACTTATTAGTGCCAATTTTTTATAAAAAAAAAATCAGCCATGTCCTTGCTATATCTTAAATACTGTAAGAGGCCATATCTGAGAGTATACTTTAAAATATACAGTCAGTATAAAATAACTTTGTGCTTGGTTGGCAAACGAAAAATGATGCAGGTTTTATTTTTGTAACCAAGCTTGAATGTATCCTTACTCTAAGCTTAAAAAAAAAAAAAAAAAAAGAAAATCTCAAGGAGGTGAGAAAAAAAAGAATCCCCCTTGGGCCCGTGCATTTTAACTTGTACGATACATTTTTTTTTTCCTTTTTTAGTTAGCCATAACAGGCTGGAATTGCTGGTTAGAATACTGCATGTTATTTAAGCTAAAATTCAAGCCATCTACAAAAGACTTCTCGTTGAGGCCTCCATAGGCCGCAAACACATCAAAGGCATTACTGTACTGGAGAGGACTGAGGTTAAGGGGGCTGTCACCTGGGAACATTCCATTGGTACTACTACCTTGACCCTGCATATTAGGAAAAATAAATTCCTTGGCATTAGGAGAAAGAGCGGAGGCTTTCTGCTGTTGCTGCGGCTGCGGTGGCGGCGGTGGCGGCGGTGGCTGGGATGGCTGCTGTGGCTGTGGCTGCTGCTGGCTGCCCAGGCCGAGGCCGTATAGAGAGTGCATTGAGGAAGAGATGGCTTTCTGCTTCAAGAGGTCATTCACATTCAAGCCGAGGTTGATAGGAGAAGTACGTGCAACCTTGTTGCTGCGGCCACTATTCTTCATTTTGGTAGAGCCGAACTTGGTGGCAGCAAAAGTGGCAGTGGTAAAGGTTAAAGGCTGGGTGGACCGGGGCATGAAGGTAGGGCTTACAGCAGCAGAGTGACCAAAGGGAGGCGACGGAGAGCTGGACACTGATGAGGCTGGGTCACTTATGGGCATAAAAACCTGGGCCTCTGGGTTAAAGCTGTTTTTGATCTCCTTATCCAACTCACATCCGTTTTCATTATTATCATCCACATAAAGCACCTTCACTGGTCCCTTCTCACCAATCTGGTAGGAAACCTCAAATGGGTCGATCCAAACACTAAGATCCTGTGGCAGATTGCCACGAACATCATCAATGTCCAAACCACTCTCTTTGGATGCTTGTTCAATCACTGGGTCCACTTTCTCCCCTATGTGTATACATCTAAACCCTGATCCTTTGTATGGCTTTTCAGGATACCAGTGCCCCTCATATTTCTTCTTAAGAAGTCTTTCAAGCTCTTCACCAAAAATGTTGACACGTCTCCTGGGAAGCTTATTGTACAAATATGAAATAATAAAATTTAGTGCTACTTGGATTTCAAGCTGCATAGCTGCTATGCCACAAAGTGAGATTTGTGTTTCAACTTCCCCCACACACGCACACAAAAGTGTTCAGTTTGTGGCAGAGAAACAAATTTTCATTCAAAGTGCTGGTATTTTGTAGATTATCCTTCACCTTGAGTGGTCTTGCTCCTTAAAGAAAAACAAGACAAAACAGAAACAAACATGTCCAAATAAGATAAATCTAAGTCCCACAACCTCTTCTTACGCCCAGAGTAATTTTACTTTTGAAAAGGCCTAGAAAGTCAGAAAAATATAATCAGCACAAAATAAAGGAACATACAATAGAAAATTGTTTATTAAAGTTCAAAATCTCATGGGACAATTTAGGATTTACAGTTAAAACAATATATTTAACCCTATTATTTATTTTTCCTGAATACAGCTCTAAATATATATATACATATATGTATGTGTGTGTGTGTGTGTGTGTGTGTATATATATATATATACAACATATGTAGTGTATTTCTTCCCTCAGTTCTCACAAGAATATTTATTGGAAGCTCTACTCCGCACACCCATCCATCCACCTCCACACACATATATACCAGTTTTAGAAAGTGATCATATTCCTATTCACTAATTTAGAAGTGAATTCTATATTTCAGTTCATTCTGGATATGTGCTGCTTAAATCTGCTGTATCGTTAAAGGTTTAGACGTTTGAGAAGTTAGGAAAATTATTTTAATTTCCCAAGTACGTGATGCAAAAATTAAAAATACTAAATACTAAATGAATTGCCAACCTAGTGAACGATAATTATGAACCAAATTACCCTACATAGCTGCCATCGTAAATATACAAGGGCAAACAATGTAATAATCGAGCTTCTCTGTGCTTTTCCTTTTCAATGTGTATTTTTCAAAATGAGAAAATATCTCTTTGGCAGCAAATATAACAAAAGCAACAATTAATTTCAAAACTCTATTGATTATTCTCTTTAAAGGGCAGGGTTTCTGAGTTTTATTCTTTTTTTCGAAACCACCTCCCTCCTTCACGATAAGAGAACAGCCGGAGAAGCTTGTACGATAAGGTCGACCTTTAAACGTTTGCTGGATCAGCATTGGGTGGGGATAAGAAAAGATCAAGGGCAAACAGAAGATATTTGCAAAAGGGATCTGTTTGTACACGGAGGTTGATTTAAAAGGACATTTAAAAAATCAAGTTGGTATTAATCCATCTGTTCCATTTTCCATATTCGTGGTGACAAAGGGGAAAGGATCCCTGGCTGCCCCCAAACTACACTTTGCAAGCCCAAAGCCTGAGTGCCGGCAAAGGCAGCTGATTAAGCCAAATTGCCTGACGGTGCAGACGAGCGATATTCAGGCTCCGCGGAAGGTAGTTTTAAAAGCAACGCCTTAAGACAGGAGCGTGAAGAATTACATAAACAGCCAGTTGGGTCTCATTAGATTTCTGCTCACAGCCCTCGGAGCCCAAGCACTGGAGCAGCAGCAGCAAGAGGAGGAGGAGGAAGAGAGGAGGAGGAGGAGGAGAAGGAGAAGAGTACAAGTCTCCCCCAAAAAGGAGGAGGAGGAAGGCCACGAGAAATGGCAAAGCAACCACTCTGGGCCGGGCACCCGACAGGTCGGGGCGCCGGCCGCTCCGGGTCAGCCGCTCCCCTCCCCCCGCGGTAACCTGACCCGCCGCTCCCGCCCCCTGCCCCCCGCCCGAGGCTCCCTGGGACCCGGCCAGAGCCCGGGGAGCACCGGCTCCCCCGCACCATTTTCGGTCCCGGCGGCCACTGGCCCCGCGGACCCCATCGTCTCCCTCGAGCTCGCCGCTCCTCCCCGGCGCCCCAACCCCCGATTCCCGTCAGCTCGGCCCGGGCCGCCCTTCCCCGTTTACCCTCCCTGCCCGGGCCGAGCCCGACGCGCCGGCCGGCCCCGCCTCCAGGTCCCGGGCGCGCTGGGGCCCCTCGGAGCCGCTCCCCTCGGAGTCAATCCTCTCCGCGCCTGGGCCGCGACGCCGCCGTCCCCGAGGGCCCGGGGCTCGACGCCGCTGTAGCCCCTCCGTCCCCGGACCCCGCCCGCCGCCCCTCGATACTTACGGGCTGCTTCCACCACAGACCCGGCCGCTGGGCGGGGGAAAAGGGGCGGCAGGGCGGGGGCTCGGGAGGGTCGGCAGCGGTCAGCAGGCTGAATGCAAGACGGCGCTGCCGGGCGGAGGACGAGGGCCTCGGCGCGGGCCTCGGGAACTCGCCCCCTGTGGCTCGGGGTGGCAGGGACAGGTCAGGCGAGCGCGCTCACTTCTCCACACAGCCCGGTGCCCGGCCCAGCGTCCCCGCAGTATGACCACTCCCCGCCGGGCCAGAGCTTCGCTCTTTCTGCCGCGGCGCGCGCCCAGCCTCTCGTTTTATAGTCTCCTCCCCGCCCCCATTCCCCTCCCGTAGGGGTGCGCGCGCCCGCCTCGCGTCACAAAGCTCGGGGCCGCGTAACCATTCCCCGCCCTCCTGCCCCTCACCCCAAACCCTCGGTAGCGGCTCCGCCCCTGCCCTGCCCCTCGACGCCATTGGTCAGGTCCCGCCTGCCCATGTCCTGACGGGCGGCGGAGGGCCCCGAGAGCAAGGCCACACCCCTCGGACTCCACGACGGCCAATGAATCGACGTTTTGGAAACACTGTGGGCGGGATTAAGAGAAAACTGGGAACGGGATTGGGGGAGAGAAGTGCCAGTGAGGGCGACAGTGGTGGGTGGGGCCGCTGACGCTTGGTCTAGGCGGAGAGTCCTGGAGAGAAGGGGGGAGGGGAGCGAGGCAGGTGGCGGAGCGGCGGGGAAGAACGGGGAGGAGAGCCCGAGGCCTCAAGAGGGAGGGGACGGTTTGCAAAATAATGCCCTACCCGAGTGGGACTGTGGCCCAGGAAAATCCCACTCGTGGACGAGCTACCAAATCGGCCTCCAGTGCACACAGGAGAGCCTAGAGAAAGGGCGAACCGTGAGACGGACTCGTGCACCCGATTAATTGAATATTAATCACCTCAGGGGCCTAGGCCAACTGCCACCCAGAGAGCGGCAACAGCAGAACCCAAAGCTGCCGAGCCAGGCTGGGGGTGGGGAAGGGCGACCACCTGGCCACACCTCCCGCCCAGGTGACAGTTTAACTGCCTCTGCATCCCACATCAGACCTCCCTGGGCGACCCGGCAGCAACTTGCACGTGGGGGTGGCTTGAAACTGTAAGAAGCACATATTTTCCCCAATGTCCCGGCCCAGGCCTCCGTGCCAAATTGCGTACGTATTTAAGTATATACATGCATGCATGTATTTCAAGTGTACTTTAACATAAATACACATAATACACCCAGTGCCTTCCTGTAATGTGCGTTTAAGATACTCTTCGGTTGAAATATGAGCGGGTAAATAGGGAGCGGGGAAAGAGAGGGACTGAAGGGAGGCGGGTAAGCGCCCTTTTTCACAACCTGAGGCAGAGAAATACGCGAAGTTACATTGGGAGTGAAACCGACCTTCCCTCTCTGCTAAAAATATTACTCACAGGTAGCAACGACGCCTGATTGGCCGCGCTTCACCCTTAGCAACTAGGCGATTGGCTGTCTGGTATCCAGGAGACCGACGTCAAACTCGCACTGGGAAAAGGGGAGAGAAAGTCTAAGGAGAGGGAAGAGGGAGGGGGAGAAAGAGGAGCAATGAATGAAACGCCCAGCGCTGGCCTTCTCTCTCCTTTGCTCTGCACTCAAGAAGTGCTTCCTGGAAAAACACCAGTTGGGGCTCCGCCTTCCTCTTAAAACTGTGGGGCCTGCGCTCTCAACCTGCTATAAGGAAGTTAAAGCGCAACTCCCCGCGGAGTGGGGTGTTGGCGGAGCCGGCTGTGTAGACCAGCTGTGCTCCCTGCACGCACACCCGCTTTAGGTGCTAGGCCTAGAGGCTTTGGGCTTTATGGATGTAAAATCCGATTGTAGCCTTTTTCTCCGCCCGGACTCTCATGCCCTCGTGCCTCCGCCCCCGTTCCCCTTTAGAAGGAACCGGATCGATAGAGGATATTTCTAGAGTCCCCAATGTGTGTGGGAGAGGGAGGGAAGATTGGTTTGTGGGATGGGTTGAGGGTGGGAGTGGTCAGGTGGCCCATTTCATGTTTATTGTACGTATTCCTTAACCTCGGGTGGCGTGTTTTAAGAACTATACAAGTTTTACTCAATGAACCTTTAACTTCTGATTTTTTAGTCTTTGGATTTTTTGTAACAGGGAAAAGTGGGATTTGATTGAGAAAGTGTGAAGTGTTTTGTTTTATTTTTTGGAAACATTTTAAATTAAATGTTTCTCTGCATCAAAATATATTATTATTTCAGTGTTTTCTACTTTTTGCTCAGTTGTACTTTTTTGTTTTCTATAATGAACTTCCATTTGTTATAAAAAATGAGTTATTTTTAATTTTATAATTAGGTGAGCACAGAAATTACAAGAAGCAAGATAGGGTATTTTGGGAATGGCGTATCAAGAGAAACACTTCATTTTTCATGTGCTGCAGGGCATAATTTCTCTTACCATTAGGCAAATAATATTACTGTACCAAACACCCAGAATTGCAGGACCGTGTGTCGGGCCACGTGTCTTGATTTGTAATTTGGAAAATATATCACCATAATTAGAGGAGCATATTAGGCTTCGCTGAGATTAAAATGTCTAACCAAAGATAGATGAATTGTAATTTTGTCAACCTTATCTATACTTTTCAAGAATTCTCAAAGGGAAAGCACAAATTCTCTTTTCTGAATGTCCGCAATCTATAATCCCTGGCTTAAAATTCAAGAGCAGTCATCTGATAGGTTCTGATTAATTAGTGATAGCAGAAAATCAAATTTTTAAATAAAAAATTTAGATGTCAAAAATGTATGAGTTATTGCAGCTTAGTCCAAGGGTATGAGAACCTTTTGAAACAAATATAAACACACACATTGAGGCCCCATGGCATACTGGGCAAAGAAAGTACTGAAGGGCAGGTATTAGGAGATCTAAATTTTATCCATTTCTATCAACCTTCAGTTCTCTCACCTATAAAAAGGGTTGAATTACATAATCTCTAACATCTCTTTCAAGTAAAAAATTCCACATTTAAAACTCAATGCCCCTAAAGTAAAGAATGCAGTTGTTTTAAAGATACAGATTGCAAATACAGGGGAAACCAGATTGATACCCTTCCAAGTCAGAAGGGACAAAATTCCCTTTACCCAATTTTACACTTTAAAGGCCCCCTCTTATGGCTTATTATTATTTCATATTTACTTTGAAATTGCACAGGGGAATGGACTGCCAAATGATTGTTTTGACGTATGGAGAAAAAAAAGAAGCATTTGATTTGAGGCTCTGGGTGGTATCACAACAATTGGAATTCCTCTCTGTGGGCAAGTAAGAGTCACCGAAAATCACAGCCTTTGCCTTTCCCTCCCTCGCGTTCCACACAATTCCTAGAGCAGCGTCTCACACTGAAGGTAATGATTGTTTGGTAAACAAGTATGGTCCAATATCATCATCAGTTCTTGAAAGTGCTCTGAATTATTACTTCATTCACACATGTAAGCACACACACACTCACACCTGGCTTTCTGAGAGACGTGTCCTGAAGCTAAACCTTCGAATTCTCATTCTGTTAGTTTGTAACCTGAGGATTACAAGAGAGTTACCACCACCTGATGTGTGCTTACTAAGGCTTGTTTCACTTCTAGAGAATCAGCCTTCTATCTTTTTTTTTTTCAGCCTTGTATCTTTACTTCAAAGTAAGACAATGTACAAGCATAATGTTTTTATCGTTATTATCACTCATTTCTTGTGGGCAGTCATGCCACCTGAATGATGCACATTTTAAAATTGTTGGTAAGGAGGGGCGCCTGGGTATCGCAGTCGTTGGGCGTCTGCCTTCGGCTCAGGGCGTGATCCCGGCGTTATGGGATCGAGCCCCACATCAGGCTCCTCTGCTGTGAGCCTGCTTCTTCCTCTCCCACTCCCCCTGCTTGTGTTCCCTCTCTTGCTGGCTGTCTCTCTCTGTCAAATAAATAAAAAAAAATCTTTAAAAAAATTGTTGGTAAGGAGCAATTATAAACTAATCATTGAGTTATTAAAAACCAAGTAAACCAATTCTTTCCTAAACATTTTTCAAAGGAAGTCACACACTTATGACTGAAGAAACCTCAGTGTGGTTTCCAGTGGCTTCTCACATGGGTTAGTGGAGGAGGGCCATACATTCTCTCCAAAAGATGGGTACACAGACATCTGTAATCCAAAGATAACTAGATAACACTGAACAAACTCACTTATCTTTGCAACAAGCAATCCCACTGAAGGAATTGGTCCGATAGGAGATTATGTCCTTAGAACGTGCATACTCCCTATTATCTTGATGAACAAAAATCCAAACCAAATCTTTGAATTTCTTTCCCCTCGCCAAGGATGAGGATTTTGATCTCAGCCAGAGATTATAGCTGCAGATTCTGGGAGTGATACAGTGTTCACGATAGTCTACATACAAAGAACATTAATTGATTAACATTGATTAATAATATTAGAATGCTTTATATGAATTCTAGATTTCACCTCTTGTACACTATGTTAAGAAAAATGCAAAGTGCTCTATTGTCATGATACATGAACTTAGAGCATAGAATGCATCTGCTATGCAGCTCTACTTAAATAGAATTACATACACTCAATTCTAGTTTACAAAACAGATACATGATCCAGCAATATATACTGTATTTGAGAGAGAGACTACACTCACGCACCCATGAACGCACGAAGCTGTAAGAGCCAGCTACATGTTTTCCCAGCCTTCACTGCGGCAGGGGTGGCATTGTGACACTGTTCTGCCAATGTGACGTCAACAGAGGTCAGCTGGGACGGCTTCTGAGAAACCATCTTATCAAAGGAAGTTATTCCAGTTACTATTGCTACATAACAAACTATCCAAAACATAGTAGCATCGAACACACCATTTTATTATGTTCTGGGACCCTAGAGGTCAGGAATTCAGACAGGGTACAGGAAACAGAGGGCTTTTCTGTGCTCCACAACATCTGGACCTTCAGCCAAGGAGACTCAAATACTCAAGAATCATCTGGAGCAGATTTGTCTAATAGAACTTTGTGCGGTGATAGAAACATGCTCTATCTATGTTGTCCAATACGATAGCCACGAGTCACATGTAGCTATCGAGCCCTCGAAATGTGGCCAGGGGGACTGAGGAACTCATGTTTTCATTTAATTTGAATTAAATGTAAATTGAAATAACCACAGGTGGCCAGCAGCTCCTGAATTGAACTGCATGAATCTGAAGGCTTCTTCACTTCATCTGTCTAGCACCTGGGCTGGGGTGACCCAAAGGCTGGGCTCAGTTGGCACTGTTGATTGGAGCACCTACACATGCCTCTGAACTCTCCCTGTGGCTTGGGCTTCTCACAGCAGGGCAGCTGGTTCTGAGAGGAGGCATCCCAAGAGGGAGTTTCTGAAGAGCAAGCATTCTAAGAGAGGCACGTGGAAGGTGCATGGCCTTTTATTGACCGAGCCTTGGAAGTCACAAAGCACCACTTCTACCATAGCCGTTACTCGAAGTAATCATAAGCCTGTCTAGAGTCAAGAGGAAAGTACAGAGACACCCCCCCACCCACACACACACTTCTAAAGGGAGGAATGTCAATGAATTTGGGGTCATTTAAAAAAATCACCACTGGGAAACTTCCACCTTTTTTTCTGCCTTAACGTGAATTTGATGGCAGGAGCTGCAGCTGCCTTTTTATCACCATGAAGAGGATGCAAGAAAATCACAGAGATAAAGGTTCTGACCAGGGGTGCCTGGGTGGCTCAGTCGTTAAGCGTCTGCCCTCGGCTCAGGGCGTGATCCCACCGTTCTGGGATCGAGCCCCACATCAGGCTCATCCTCTGGGAGCCTGCTTCTTCCTCTCCCACTCCCCCTGCTTGTGTTCCCCCTCTCGCTGGCTGTCTCTCTGTCAAATAAATAAATAAAATCTTAAAAAAAAGGCTCTGACCAAAGCTAGTGACTACCTAGCTCTAGTTTACTTTTTATTTTTTTAAAGATTTTTTTGTTTATTTGACAGAGATAGAGACAGCCAGCGAGAGAGGGAACACAAGCAGGGGGAGTGGGAGAGGAAGACAGGCTCATAGCAGAGGAGCCTGATGTGGGGCTCGATCCCATAACGCCAGGATCACGCCCTAAGCCAAAGGCAGACCCTCAACCGCTGTGCCACCCAGGCGCCCCACTTTTTTTTTTTAAAGATTTATTTTTTTTGACGCAGAGAAAGTGCAAGCCGGGGGAGTGGCAGGGAGACGGAGAAGCAGGCTCCTGCTGAGTAGGGAGCCTGTTNCCTCAACCGCTGTGCCACCCAGGCGCCCCACTTTTTTTTTTAAAGATTTTATTTATTTTTTTTGATGCAGAAGAAAGTGCAAGCCGGGGGAGTGGCAGGGAGACGGAGAAGCAGGCTCCTGCTGAGTAGGGAGCCTGTTGTGGGGCTGGATCCCAGGACCCTGGGATAAGGACCTGAGCCAAAGGCAGACGCTTAACCGACTGAGCCACCCAGGTGCCCCTCTAGTCTACTTTTTAAGCCACATGAAATGCTCCATGACTTACAGCTGAACATACTTTCATCAAAAACTCTAATTTAGCATCTTTTAAGGAAACCTGAACTTGATCCTTAAAAAAACAAAATAAAATTTTACCCAGTCTGAATATATCTAGTCTTTCTTTCTACAAAACCTGGAGGAGTGTCTGGCTGGCTCATTTGGTTAAGCATCCTACACTTGACCTCGGCTCAGGTCTTGATCTCAGGGTCATGAGTTCAAGTCCTGCATTGGGCTCCATGCTGGTTGTGGAGCCTACTTAATCAAACAAACAAACACCTGGAAATGCTCATTGTAGAAAATTTGGGAAACAGAAATAAGGAAAATAGCCATCACCTTGCATGTCACCATGCAGTGATAACCACGGTAAGCACCCGGCTCTGATTCTTCCTGCGTGAGTTTCTACTGCATTTACAGATCTGTATCCTGCAGTGCACTCAGCATTATGTTGTTTCTATTTTCCCCTGACCCTAAACATTGTTATAATTATCATTTTTAAGGACTGCATTCTCTGATTCAGAATAATTTGATCATTGTTCAGCATTTGGGTTCTTGACAGCTTTTCTGTATAAAAACAATCATATTTAACAAAGGTAAAAAAATATTTTTAATTTATTACTGAAGTGTAGTTGACCTACAATGTCATATTAGTTTCAGGTGTAGACGTAGTGATTTGACAGTTGTGTATACATTACTCAGTTCTCACCAGGATAAGTGTAGTCACCATCTGTCACCATAGAATGTTATTACATCATTGACTATATTCCCCTTGCTGTACTCTTCATCCCTCTGACTTATTTATTTTATAACTGGATGTTTGTACCTCTTAATCCCCTTCACCATTTCACTCCCCTCTCCCCTCTGGCAAGCACCCATTCGTTCTCTGTATTTAAGAGTCTGCTTGGTTTGTTTGTTCATTTTTTTGTGTGTTTTAGATTCCATATAGAAGTGACATCATATGGTATTTGTCTTTCTCTGATTTATTTCACTTAGCCCAGTACCCTCTAGGTCCATCCATGTTGTCACCAATGGCAAGACTTCATTCTTTTTTATGACTAATATTGGGAGTGTATGCCATATCTACTTTTTCATTCATCTATCAGTGCACGCATTTTATATATAAATCTTTAACTACATCTCTGATTCTTTTTGGGGATTGTTCCATCAGTGTATTTACTGGATCAAAGAGAAGGGATATTTTTTAAGGATTATTTAAAAAGATTTTATTTATTTATTTGTCAGAGAGAGGGGCAGGGGAAAGCACAACCAAGCGGCATGGGAGGCCGAAGAGAAGCAGACTCCGTGCTGAGCAGGGAGCCCAATGTGGGGCTTGATCCCAGGACCCTGAGATCTCAACCTGAGCCGAAGGCAGACGCTTAACCGACTGAGCCACCCAGGCATCCCTAAGGCTCTTGATACATAATGACAACCCAATTTTCAGAAAGATTATACTATTTTACACTCCCAGTGTGCAATCATGTCTGTCTCACTACATCCTAGCCGGCATTGACCACGAAGATATTTTCTTTATTCTTGGCTATTTGATAAATAAAATGGCATCTCTTTGTTGTTTTAATTTACAGTTCTTTGATGGTATGTAGGATGAACATGTTTTCACCTATTTCTCAGCTCTTTGCATTACACTTTCAGTGAATTTTCTAGCCATGCCTTTTCTCCACATTTCTATGAGAGATCTTTATGTGTTTCTCTTTAATTCATGTGAGCATCTTGCATACTTTATGCCAAAATGTTGCTGAGCATGATTCTGATCTTAAATTTCATTCTAGAACTTGCCCAGGGTGTCTGGGTGGCTCAGTCAGTCAAGCATCTGCCTTTGGTGCAGATCATGATCCCAGAGCTCAGGTCATGGTCCCAGAGTTCCAGGATCCAACCCCATGAGCTCCTTGCTCAGCAGGGAGTCTGCTTCTCCTTCTCCCTCTGCCCCTCCCCCTGCTCCTTTTTTTAAAAATTTTATTTATTCATTTATCAGAGAGAAAGAGAGACAGAGACAGAGAACATGTGAACAAGCAGGGGAACAGCGGCAGAGGGAGAAGCAGACTTCCCGTTGAACAAGGAGCCTGGTGCAGGACTCAATATCAGGACGCTGGGATCATGACTTGAGCCGAAGGCAGATGCTTAACCAACTGAGCCACCCAGGCGCCCCAAGGCTTCCTTTTCCTCCACATCCTTGCCAACACCTGTTGTTTCTTGTGTTGTTGATTGTAGCCATTCTGACAGGTGTGAGTGGATAGCTCATTGTAGTTTTGATTTGTATTTCCCCAATGATAAGTGACGATGAGCCTCTTTTCATGTGCCTGTTGGCCATCTGTATGTCTTCTTTGGAAAAATGTCTGTTCGTGTCTTCTGCCCATTTTTAATTGGATTATTTGTTTTTTGGGTGTTAAATTTTATAAGTTCTTTATATATTTTGGATACTAACCCTTTATCAGATATGTCATTTGCAAATATCTTCTCCCGTTGCTTAGGCTGCTTTTAGTTTTGTTGATTGTTTCCTTCACTGGGCAGAAGCTTTTTATTTTGATGTCATCCCAACAGTTTACGTTTGCTTGTGTCTTCCTTGCTACACATAATGGCAGAGAAATTACTGCCTGTGTTCTCTTCTAGAATTTTTATGGTTTCAGGTCTCATTTTAGGTCTTTAATCATTTTGAATTTATTTTTGTGTATGGTGTATGAAAATGATCCAGTTTCATTCTTCTGCATGTGGCTGTCCAGTTTTCCCAACACCATTTATTGAAGAGAGCGTCTTTTTTCCATCAGATATTCTTTCCTGTTTCATCGAAGATTAATTGACCATATAATTGTGGGTTTATTTCTGGATTTTCTATTCTGTTCCACTGATCTGTGTGCCAGTACCATACTGTTTTGATTACTACAGCTTTGTAATATAACTTGAAGTCTGGAACTATGATGCCTCCAGCTTTGCTTTTCTTCTACAAGGTTGCTTTGGCTAGTTGGGGTCTTTTGTGGCTCCATACAAATTTTAGGATTGTTTGTTCTAGTTCTGTGAAAAATGCTGTTGGTATTTTGATAGGGATTGCATTAGATGTGTAGATTGCTTTGGGTAGTATAGACATTTAACAGTATTCTTGCAATCCATGAACATGGAACGTCTTTCCATTTCTTTGGGTCATCCTCAATTATGTTCATCAGTGTTTTACAGTTTTCAGAGTACAGGTCTTCCATCTTTTTGTAGACCTTGATTTCTTATCTATTGTTTGACTTTTTAGCATTGGGCCTGATTCAAAGGTTATCAATGGTTTAAGAAAAAAAAACCAGTTCTAGTGATCTTTACTCAATTGTCTTTCTCCTTGATCTTTCTGCCACACATCACACTGTTTACTGGTAACTACTTGAAATATTCCCTTCTGACTTTTTACATTCATGTGCTGACATAGGATGTACCCAGCATGGCTCCCATTTCTTCACTACCTCCGCTGTAGTTGAACAATGTAGAAAAATTAGGAACTTGAAATGAGCGAGTTTGTGTTTAAGTCCCACTCTGCCAAGTATGAGCTGGGTATAGCTGCACCGAGTCTCAGCCCTCATGTAATGAAGAGAAGCAAAAACTCCCTCTGAGCTGTGTGAGGATCTAATGAGATCATGCCTGTGAAATTGCTTGGTGAACTGTAAAACCCTACACAGATGTTAACATTGTCTTCCTTCCTCCCTCCCTTCCTCTTCCTCCCCTTCCTCCTCCTCTCCTGGCCTCTCCCCTTCTCTTCTCCACTCCTCCTTTCCCTTCTTCTTTACTTCTTCTATTCAACGGAAATTTGATTCAGTTCAAGTAAGAAAGTACGTGAAATTGCTTGTAAACTATACACGAGTATTATCAACACTCTCTTCTCTCCTATACAGTGTCCCCAACTCTGGCATTTCCATCTTCAAAATATCTCTCAGAGCCTCATGCCTTGGTGTTTTAGATTGCTACTTAATTCTTAGGTTATCTTACTTTCCATGTGTTTGTGTCCTGTCTCCTATGTTAGATTGTTTCCAGGCTTTTTTATGTCTTCGCACATGAGCTCTGTAGGGCCTTGCAGTCAATCAATATTGACTGATTGATGGCTTTGCTCTGTAGTTGCCTGATCCAATGAAAGAAGACAGACTATTTGAGAAAGGGGAAGGGTATTGAGACTCTAGAGAAGAGGCTGGATAGGCAGAAGCCAGATTACTGAGGGCCTTGGGTTGGGATATTGAGAATTTTGCCTTTCATAGATGAGAAGATGTTACGTGATTTTTCAGTAGGGAATGATATTGTTGGAATTCTGTTTGGAACATATTTTATTTAGTTCTGTACCCTAGTACAGCGCTTGGCACATAAGAATTGCCCTGTCAATCTATGTTCAATTGCTTTGATCACTCAACGGAGTAGTCTTCCATTGTTCCATTATTCTGAAGGTGAAATACTTTGTCTTTTAGGGAGGAAATAGATCTTGTCTATAGACCCACCAGTATTTCTACCCACCTTGGCACAAAAGAAAAGGGAATAATTCCGTGGCAGGGTACAAGCCAAAAGCTTTTGGTTTCTAGAAAACCTAACAAAATTCTGCTGGGGCCCCAGGAAGATTGGTTTCTTCTACCTCAGCTTTGTCCGTGCTGAGAATTTGTTGCTACTTTAGACAACCCCTCCTGGGTGCTGTTTGAGCACCCACCCCTCTCCCCCTCTCCAACCATCTTTTCCCTTTGGGTCCTAACATGTAAGCTGAAGACAGCTAGAACATAGCATTCTCCTGACCACTGTGATGGGTTCAGGGATGGTCGCTGACCTAATTAGGTCAATCAGAGTTAATAACTATCAATTGTTTGAGATACTGGGGCTAGGACTCTTTTCTGTGAAATGTGAACCTGGGCACATCAGTTGCTGAGGCTCCTGGAAACATCTTAGTACCATCAGGAGAGAGCCTGCTGGCGAATTCAGCTAACACAGGCAAAACATGGAGGAAAACCAAGTACCCGAAGAAACCTTTGAGCCCCTCTGTCACCTCTATCTGGGCTTTCAGATTCAGGTTGTCTAAGCCCGGGTCCCCAAAAGAGCAGAGCCTGAGCGAAGGGCTTTGCTCTGCCACTGTAATAGGGAGTCAAATCCTAGGGAGCAGGAGTGAAGGACAAAGGGGATAAAGAAGCCAAGGAGGGAGAACCAACCCAAGGTTGCATTATTGAGCTAGTTTACTGTTAAATACAATTGTTCAAACCCCCCGCGGGCCAGTCCTCCAAAAAGCGGCATAAACTGCGTCCCAGGACAATCCCTCCGAGAAAGGAAAGGACCAGGAATTTACTCACTAGTTCTGACTTTCCACTAGTCAAAGGCTGAAGATCCCAGGCTGTTAACTCTCCCACATTTCCAGGTTTGGAATACTGGAAGGCAAGGAGGGTCCTGCCCCTCCATGTCAACTGGGAAGTCTCAGGGCAGGAGGCCAGTGATGCAGTGTGAGCTGAGAAGCTGTCCAATTGCACCGTGTGAAGTTAATCAGAGCCTGTGCGGCAGCTGGATGGAGAGAAGGTAAGGCCAAGAGAACCTAAGTGTGCCTAAGAGGGACCTCAGATACTCCTGAGTTAATAATAAGTCCCTTTTTGGCTAAAGCCAGCTGGGGTAGGTTTCTACATAAGCAATCTTGTGTTTACAACTTCCATCTCCCTACTCCCTGGGCTGCTGTAACACTCGCTGCCTGGGCCATTCATTTGGCATGAAAGTGTGTGCTGTCTTCTTGTTACCCAACTCTATTGCATCGGTGCCGGTCCCGTCTCTCCAAGAGATCTGCATGGCCATGAGGGCGGGGCGGCGGCTTCCACTGCTCTGTACTTGTGCCATTCACAGAAGGCTTCATAAATATTTGGCTGAACTGACTTTTTCCGTTTCATAAAATTCAGCATTCTGCTATTTGGCCGCTGGTATCCCAATGTGTTTCTCCTACTGCATGCTCTCTTTTGAACTTGTTAAAAACGTGTCACTTGGACAGTACTGACACAATGACTCACCACATGCCTTCACATGCCCAGTGGCATTGGGATTCTCAAGTTAAATCACCGTTCTTCTATTCTCACTACAGTTAATATGAAAAAATATTAAGGGACATGCAGAATAGCTCTAGGAGATTCAATATTGACCAAAATTGGAATTCCGGAAGTTAAGAGTGAAGAAAACAACCAGAAGGAAATCATTAAATCATAGGCCAAAATTGATTTACTAATTAGATAATCATAGGCCAAAATTGATTTACTAATTAGATAAAAAGTGAAGGTTTGAATAATAAGTAGATATCTGTATTCTTGTAGGACTTGCCAAGGACAGACATTCTTTTCAAATATCCATGGAAAAGTTTAAAATTGCCTGTGTAATAGACCACAAAAAAAATTTCCATAAATTGCCCAGAGTAGAAACCTTCCGACCCAAATGGTACGCAAATCCTTAACATGAGAAATTAACGATAAATGTAGCAACAACAAAAATCCATTCACTTGCAATTTTAAAGTACTTTTTGCAATAGCTTTTGCCTTAAAGAGGAAATCAGAACTGAAATTTCCATAATCTGTAGTTAAATAGGAAATCAAAGCTGAAACATAGATCACTTTAGAATAAAGACAACATGGACACTATATGCCAAGTTCTATATGATGCAGACAGAGTGATAATTGGAGAGAAATTCATTGCCTTAAACACATTTATTAGAGAATAAGAAAAACGAAGTTATCTAAGCATGCAGTTCAGGTTGCTAGAAAAAGAGAAGCAAAAATAAACCTAAGTCAAGCAGAGGTAAGAATTAATAAAGACAAAATGGGCGAAATAACAAACATCAGGTGTCTCAAATAAAAAGCTGAAGACTGATAAAATAGTTAAAATTTGTATAATTCTGATTAAGGGAAAAGGGCTCAAACTGATGATTTTAGAAATCAGAGAACATGATTATAGAAACAGAGGTTATTAAAGAATTTAGAGCATGCTATGTGCAACTGGATTAAATCTGGATGAAAATTATAATTCTCAGGGAAATTATAAATTATCTCAATTGACTCAAGAAATAGTATCAAATCCAAATAGACCACACATAATGGAAAAAAAAATAGTTTAAAACCTACCCACAGTGGGGTGCCTGGCTGGCTTAGTTGGTGAAGCATGTGACTCTGGATCTCAGGGCCCTGACTTCGAGCCCCAGGTTGGGCATAGAGCCCACTTAAAAAAAAAAAAAAGTAAAATCTACCCATGGAAACGAAACGAGGGCAATGTGGTTTTATGGTAAGATCTTACGAACTCATTTCATGAGGATGGCATAATGCTGATACCAAAATGGACAAGCATAGAACAACCAAGTAGGAAAGCAAAAGCTAAATTTGCTTATAAACACAGATTTTTATTTTTTTTAATTTATTTTTATCTTTAATTTTAAAAGATTTTATTTATTTATTCAACAGAGATAGAATCAGCCAGCGAGAGAGGGAACACAAGCAGGGGGAGTGGGAGAGGAAGAAGCAGGCTCCCAGCAGAGGAGCCTGATGTGGGGCTCGATCCCATAATGCCGGGATCACGCCCTGAGCCGAAGGCAGACGCTTAACCGCTGTGCCACCCAGGCGCCCCTAAACACAGATTTTTAAAGTCTTACATGAAACATTAGCCAGTTGGATCAGTGCATTAAAGTAATGCGAGGATGGCTCAACATTAAGATATTTATGTTAATGAAATTCACAATAGTAACACACCAAAGAGCGAGAAGTTCTGATCATTTCCATTGATACCAAACAATAAAAATTAAAAATAAAAAACCTCTACACACATTTAATAAAATACAATACCCTTTCATGATGGGAAAACCAAAACAAAACAAGACAAAAAAACCTTCTTACAAGTGAAGCAGGAAAGAAAACATCTTTGGGGCTCCTGGCTGACTCAGTGGGTGGAGTGTGCGGTGCTTGATCTCAGGGTCATGAGTTTGAGCCCCACACTGGGAGTAGAGGTTACTTCAATAAATAATCTTAAAAAAAAAAAAAAAAGAAAGAAAACATCCTGAACTTGATAAAGTCTCCATCAGAAACCCACCGCCACAGCAAATGCTAAACTTAATGGCTAAGTATTAGAAGCATTTTCTTTAAAGTCAGGATTGAGACAAACCAAGTTGAAACCGTTGGTTTTTTTTTTTTTTTTTAAGATTTTATTTATTTGAGAGAGAGAGCACAAGCAGGGGGAGCAGCAGAGGGAGAGGGAAAAGCAGGCTCCCCACTGAGTAGGGAGCCCGAAGCGGGGCTCAATCCCAGGACCCCGAGATCATGACCTGAGCCAAACGAAGGCAGCCACTTAACCGACTGAACCACCCAGCTGCCCCGATACCATTGTTACTAGTACACTTGCCTGGAGTACACAGTCGTTGCAGTCAGATGAAAAAAAAAGAGGTACACATCGACATGAAAAGAGACGAAAATGGCATTATTTCTAGATGATATGATGATTCACGCAGAACCTCCAAGATCAACACCTTAAAAAATGACTATGGCTTACAAAAGAATCTAACAAGGTGGCAAATTAGAAAGGACACATACACACAGACACACAAGAGCCAGCAGCTTTCCTATATATCAGCAATAAAAAGTTAGGAAATATGATAGAAAAAAGATATAACTCACATTAATAATAAAAACAAAAAAGGTACTTAGGAACAAATTGTCAAAAAATGTACAGGACTTATGGGAAAGAAACTTATAAACTTTATTGAAGAGTATACAAATATTGAACATATAGAGAAAGGGTTGATCTTCTGAAAGTGATGAAAAAACTCAGTATTAAAAAGATGTTAATTCTCCTCCAAATTAGTTGATATTGACACATTCCAGCAGGACTTTTTATGGATATGCTGATTCTGAAATGCATCTGGAAGAGTCAACGTACAAGAATGGCCAAGAACAGGGGCGCCTGGGTGGCGCAGTCGTTGGGCGTCTGCCTTCAGCTCAGGGCGTGATCCCAGCGTTCCAGGATCGAGCCCCACATCAGGCTCCTCCTCTATGGGCCTGCTTCTTCCTCTCCCACTCCCCCTGCTTGTGTTCCCTCTCTCGCTGGCTGTCTCTATCTCTGTCAAATAAATAAATAAAATCTTAAAAAAAATTAAAGAAATAAAATAAAAAAATTAAAAAAAAAGAATGGCCAAGAACATTTTGAAATTGAAGAATAATGACAGGAGAAACTCCTGTTATGTACCGAGACCTACAACAAAGATACCAAAGAATATAATACTAAAAAACGAGGTATTGATGTAGGAATAACCAAACAGGTGAGGAAGCAGAACAGAGAGTCCTGAAGTATGTCCTGTATAAATAGAAATTCAGTTTAGAATAATGACAGCAATCGCAATTTATGGGGCAAAATGGTGTTGGGACAACTGGCTATCAATGGTAGGAGGAAATTCAAGGTGGTTTAAAAATCAAAACATTTTTAAAGCCTTTAAACAACAAGAGAAATGGAAAAATGTATTTTATAAATCTTGAGCAGCCGTAGGTCTTGCTAGGGAAGGCCCCAATCCCAAAGGCCATAAAGAAAAGATTAACAAGACTACAGATAAACAGATTGATCCATTAATAAGCAGATTAACGGAAAAACGGTTAAATCTTTGGTATACCTAAAAAAACCACAAACAACATTAAAAGACAAACGGCCAACTGAGAGAAACCATTTGCAACTTAGGCAAAGAGCAAAAGATTAATACTGTAATATATAAAGAACGCCTACAAATCAACAACTGAAAGATATAAACTCTATGGAAATTGCCCAACATTAAAATGGAATCAATTCACAGAAGAAAAAAACCACAACTTATTAATAAACATATAAAATGACGAGCTCATGAATAACATGGGCAACACAAATGACAACAGTGAGATATTTTTATTTTGTCCACTGGTTTGATGAAACTTACCAAAAACTGCTAATTGTTAGCATTGACAAAAGACTGGGGAAAGGGATCTCTAACAGGAATTCGAATTGGCTAAGTACGAGGGTAGGCGTGAACATTGGTGCCATTTTGTAGGCGTGAACATTGGTGCCCACATGTTTGCAGAAAGACACATTTTTTAAAATTAAAAAAAAATTTTTTTTTTTTACTGGAGAAAATTACTTTATAATGAATCTCAGTGTTTAATCCCAAGGATTAGTTTTTATCCTCCATACTGCAGGGTTTTTTAAAACATTTTAAAATTTAAATTCAATTAATTAACATATGATGTATTATTGGTTTTAGAGGTACAGACCTGTGATTCATCAGCAAAGACACATCTTTAAAGATACTTTACAGATAATTACAGTGTAGAACTGTGAAGGAGATGGAAACAACTTAGGTGTCCATCCCCAAAGGATAGTTGAATAATTTCGATCCATCTTGTACCTGGAAGCTGTTGATGAGACAGATCTGTCCTGATGTGGGAAGATAACATACGTACCAGGCACTCTTTTCCATGTTTTTTGTCTATTTAATCCTTCCAGAAGCCCAATGAGGAAGACACCGAAATTGTGCTATTTCACAGACGAGGGAACGGAGGCACAGTGGGGCGAGTCATTCATCTAAGATCACACAGCTGGTTGGCAGAGCTGGGATTTGAACCCCAGGGATCTGGCTCCAAAGCCTGTGGCTTGACCATGACCCTAAGTCATGCTTCCATATGACTATGATATGGGGAGAAAATCAAACCACAGGAAAGTATTACACAATCTCATCTTTATGAAAAGTGGAAACATGTTTTGGTGCAGAGGGGAAAAAATGGTGACGTTCAGTGAAAGAGAGTTTTGGGGGTGGGGGCAATGGCCCTTGACTTTGACGCCTTTCTTTATGTATTGCTGGAGTTTCTCCCAGCAAGCAGGTACTGTTGCAATTAAAACTAATATTTAGGGGCGCCTGGGTGGCACAGCGGTTAAGCGTCTGCCTTCGGCTCAGGATGTGATCCCGGCGTTATGGGATCGAGCCCCACATCAGGCTCTTCCGCTATGAGCCTGCTTCTTCCTCTCCCACTCCCCCTGCTTTGTGTTCCCTCTCTTGCTGGCTGTCTCTATCTCTGTTGAATAAATAAATAAAATCTTTAAAAAAAAACAAACTAATATTTAAAAGAATTTAAACAAAGAAAAAATAATATCGTATTAAATATATTTTAATATTTATCATATAACATAGTATATCTAGTTTATATAATCAACATATCTTTATATTTAGGGCTTACTTCTTTGTTGATGGAGTGGTTTTTTCCAAAAGCTTCCTTTAGTTCAAACTATTATCTTGCAAAAATGAGACCAGAACGCTCATGTCCCACCTATCTGCCTACATTCCATAAGCGTTAATTTATCACTTTGGAAGGGATCTGATTTTTGTGCATTTGGAAGTACCTGTTTGTTACCAGGATTCTGTAAATAGTGTGGCTAAAATGGCTTGAATTTAACACCTGACATACTCCTAATAGAGAGATTTTGCCTGTTTATTCCCCAGTGTCTGGATATCCCTTCCACGAGCTCTTCATAAAATGCTATGCTGGGCCTAGAGGCTCGAAGACTTAGTAAGCCCCAGGCTAGGGGGAGCACAGACACCCCCCGAGGCAGAAACCAGGGAGCCATCTTGGACACCCCCTTTTGTCACCTTGTCCCTCTTGCCAACCTGACCATCAGTTTGACTTCCTACCTGTTGATCTGGTCCACCCACCACAGTCCAGGACACAAACATCTCTTTCCTCAACTTTTCCAGCAGCCTCCTGTGGGCTCTCCCGCCTTCACCCCTGAGCCCATCACTGACCACCCCACATGCAAATCAGACATGTTCCCATCCCTCTACCCTCACCAGGCTAAACTCCTCAGTGTCTCCCATTTCCCCCAGGAGGAGAATCAGAATCCTCACTGCAGTCTACCAGGCCCACCACCCAGAGTTGACACAACCTTCCTCCCCCTTCTTTTACTTGCTCAAGTATATACCAGGTTCCCTCCCACAGTGGGGCCTCTCACCCCCCCCCATTAACCTCTACTCAGCTTTCAGCTGTGAATTTCACCTCTTCATGGGGAGGCTGTCCCAACGCCCACCGTTGGAGCTCTTTACCCTTACAACTCCACAGCTGTCTGTAAGGGGGCCTGTAAGGTCCCCAAGGATGTCTCTCTTGTGGTCTCCTTGGAACCAAACACAGAGCCTGGCTCACACAGGTGCTCACTGAGCACTTGTTGAAGGAAGAAAGGAGGGAGGGAAGGACCCTGTTGTATCACCAGACAGAATGTGCAGGGGCTGTCTCGGCCTGGGAGGTGAGGGCGGCATCGAAGAGCAGAGCAGAAGGAGGCTTCGAAGGGTGGGAGGGCAAAAGGACATCTCAGAGACTGAGGCCCTGCAGGAGCCTGGTGTAGGGCCCTGAGGTCGTCAAGTCAGAGGGGGGAGGCAACCGAGAAGACTGCAGTTGTGGGTGAGCCCGGCTGGGCAAGAGCTCCGCATACCATAAAAGGACTTGAACTTGATGCTGTAGGTAATGGGCGAAGCTGGGAGGGTGGTCAGGGAATCCCTCCCCACTCCCTTCCCATATCCCACTGGTCAGAAATGGCACGAGGCCAGGCCAGACTCAAGGAGATGGCAAGATAGACTCGACTGCTCCGTAGGGGGAGCAGCGACATCCCAGAGCAAAGGGGTGCAGACCCAAGGAGATGCCACCCACTGGGGCCATTGTTCTAGCAATCTCCCATTGAGGTCTGAAAGATGGAACTTTATCGAGGGTTTGCTTCAGGACAGCAGGATAGAGAGAGGAGGTGTAAGTCCCTCCTCTCTGCCAACGTCTATTTCCACGATCTTGCCTGGGGTTCTGTTATTCTTTGCCAGCAGAGACATAGCCTAAGATCCGGTTCGCTTGACTCCACAGAGCCCATCAAACTACATAGCACCATTTAGCTGACACCACCCCCAGCCCCAGCCGAGTTATCAAAGCTTGTTCCTCACCAGCCCACCCCCCCACCCCGGGATGCGCAGCCAAACTCGATGGGGTGGGGGTGGGGTCCTAATTTGTAGCTTTTGCCAGATGCAACCAATTGCAAGCTACCAATGTGACATCGCTGAATGAGGAGTTTGGAATAGATATGAGTCATTGATTTTCGGCCCTGTATGAGCCAGCTCCACACCTCTTCCTTATCTCTGGAATTTTCTAGAAAAAGGGAATACAGATTTCAAAAGAAAAAAAATAAAAGCAAAACCTTGCTTAGTGCTAAAAGAATAAAAGGTGTTAAGGCAGATTCTTGTTTCGGAAGATGGGAAACCCCACAGTCACTAGGCAAGCCGTGGGAACCCCGGAATCAAGGCAGGGTCTGAACGCACCCAGTGATATCTTTGTGTGGGCAGAGACCATTTCTGAAAGGGTGCTCCCCTAACAAACAGTGGTTATTTCTGGAGCTGATGGTGGGTGGGGTGAGGGACCTGTCTTGATACATTTCTGTCCTACCTTTGCTTTCTTACAGCGAACACGCATTCGATTTATAATTACATAACTAAAACTGACGAAGCAGATATTACAGACTCATTGAACATTACAGACTCTCTGAGCCAGATAAGTCAGGGCATTTGCCCTGGTCAGGGGCGCAGCCAAGACTAGGACCCAGGTCTCCTGACTTCTGATTTAGAAAGCTTCCCCACAACCTTTGGGCTGCCCCCACTCCGCACAGCTACAAACTGGGAAGAAAGAGATCACTGTACTACCAAAAGCTCATGGAAGTTTGGAGAGCCTTACCTTGGGAGACAGGAGAGAGACTGGAAGGCAGCCCACTGGGAGTGGCTTCCAGAACCCCTTGAGAACGTGCCCTCTGACCCCCATAGGAATTATGACCCACCATTGCTGTCAGCGAGCAGTGAAGAGCAAGGTACAGAAATCCTGCTCTGTATCGTCGGCCTGAAGGGTCCTCCCAACCCACTCACTTTGAGATGCTCTTCTTGGGAAACTCCATCACTGGGTCTACATCAGCGGACAGATTTTTTTTTTTTTTTTTTTTTTTTTTTGGTTGAGAGTTTAGTGTTTGATTTGTTTTCCCCTTTCTTGTGTCCTTCTGCTTAAACAACCTTCGGGCTTCAACAAAATCAGTACAAGGCCAGCCCAAACTCCGTAGGAAAACAAGCGTCAATAAATTAATGAAAACACAGAAAGGGCACCCTTATCTTGCAATGGGAGACAGTTGTTTTTAAGGAAAGGTCTCTCTTGTCGTGTTTAGGATGAGTGTGGGAGGGGGTCAGGGAGAAGAGCACCAGCAGACCAAGACAGAAAAAAAAAACCTTTCTGAAAACAAAACGAGGTGGTGGTGTGGTTGCAAGGCTGACTCGCCCTTGGCTCAGAGCTGCGTTCAAGGCTGAACAGGACATGTTTGGAGCCCCAGTGGGGAGATTGCTTTCCGGGCTGGGCTGACCCGTATGGGCCAAACCACCCAAGCACTTGGAGGTGAAACCAGTTCGGCTCAGCCTTCAGGCTTGTTTTGGAAATATTCTGTGCTTTCGATTTCATTTCCAGTTCCTTGGCCATGCGTCCTCCTCTCGTGAGGCTGAAGGCCCCTTGTAGACAGCGTCCATATCTGCTTTGTCTTAGCATCATTCTTGGCAAATGATTAGTAAATGTGTATTGAATGAAGGAATCCACGGCAACAAATATATTTCGGATGGCCTTTGCTAGTTGGTTTTTTGGGGAGGGGCGGACATGGGGAACTGGGGACAAGTGGGAAATAAAAGATTAAATAGAAGACGACCAGGGAAGGTCCCCGCCTCATAGAGCTTACAGAGAAATCCAAGAGACAAACTTTGACACAGATATGGGTTAATTACACATTCAGCTCCTTGCCCTGGGGCCTACTGATTTCTGTAGGTTGTGAGCCAATGTGAGACTCAGTCTTCTCCTTCTGTCCCTCTCCCCGGTGGGGAGACGAGGAGCACATGGGTGGAAGCAGTGTTGGGTCCATACTGCCGTGGCTGGGAGGGCAGATCTTAGCGCTAACATTCCGTGCGGATCCTCAGCAATCGAGCGCAAGGGCTGAGGCTGAGGTCCAGGGGTGGGGATGGGGAAGGGTGTCCCAGGAGGGGCAGGGTGTCCCAGGAGGGGTGGAAGGCAGGTTCCAGCCAAGGCCCTTAGAAAGTGCCAAAGGTCAAATGGGAGAAAACAAGTTCAGGTGTCGCGTCCAAAGGGCAAGCGGAGGACTGTAGGAGGAAGAGGACCCAGGTGGCCATGGCATGGCGTGGGGTCAGACTGGGCCAGAAGCCAGTGGCCTGGAGTGTCTGCACAGGACTGCAGAGGTGCCGGCCGTGAGCACGAAAGCTCAGGGTCAGGACAGGCACCTTGGCCATGGCCACGGAGCCTTTCTCACGTTCCTCCCAACCAAGCCCCACAAGGCAGCCCAGGGCCCAGGAAGGGGAGCCCTGGGCATGAATGTGTCCCAGACTCTGCTCTGCCCATCAGCTGAGCTCCAGACGGAGTTTCCCTCCATCAGCTGCACACCGACAAAAAGACAGTGCAAGGGAGCCTTTTGTAAAGTTAATTTTCATGACTAATTTAAATGTCTATTCTGAGATTATGTCCACCTTAGCTCTGGTGATAAGATGGCTCTTTTATGAAATCATGGTGATGGTAGGTGATGCATGTTTTGGTTGTTTAAACGGTCTCATTTAGCGAAACTAAAAAGCAGGCAGTATCGGTGCCCAGAAGGATGGAGGGAAGTAACAAGGCATCCGTCCCCAGTCTGATAACTTCTGCTCTAAGGAACTGAAATCGTGTCTCTCCACCACGGATCCCGGCTGCCAAAACAGCATCACACCACCAACACGTGCATGGCATGCACTTTGAACCAAGCACTAGCCTCAGCTTTTGCATATGCTAATTACCTTCTCCCCTTGGTTTGACCCCTTGGCCCCCCTATATCTACCTAATATCTGGACTCGGCCTCTCCCCATGTCAAGTGAACCCCGGTTCCGGTGGCTTCCTCCTACAGGCTTCATCATCTCTTCCCGAACCCCAGCCACCGGGAAAGCAGAGTTCCACCTCAAAATTCCTTCCCAGTGGCTGTTTCTCCACTCCTTGCTGCCAGGTCCTCACCCTACTCTTATACTGACGGCCTGGTCGGGCCTCCCACCGGACACTGGCAGGCCCTCCGAATATTGAGCACAGGTCCTGGAAGGAGGGCACCCAGCTGCCTAGCTGTGGGCCCCCAAAATAACCAACAGTCCAATTAGACCCTTCCCCATTTACCTGCCTTCGAGCCTCCCGGGACCTCATTCCTCCCTCCCCGCAATCTGACTTTACCGTTTGCTTCCTGCTAGAATCTTCTCCAGACCGATGCCCCACCACCATATGAATCTTCTGGTTTCTGGGTATAGCCCTTCCCTGCCTCCTCTAAGTAAAGCAAACCTTGAGTCAAATCCCGTACTCTTGGCCCGGGCCTGGAGCTGTCGCTCTACTAGCTGCGGACAGCATCCCATGTGCACCTCCCCATAGCCTTCCGAGGTAGGTATGACTGGATTGTCATTTTACAGATAAGCAAACCAAAGCCCAAAGAGCTAAAGTCCCTTGCCCAAGGTCACATGCCCGGGAAGGGGCAGAAATGGGCTTTTGACCCCAGGTTCTCGAGGCCTAGCCCTGAGCTACCCCATTGCCTGGCTTCCTCTCCAAGAGGCCTGAGAAGCCGGGCGTTGGGAAGTTTGCCTCTTTGGGCTTCGGAGCTCTATGCCCGTGGGAGGTCGCCGGGTCTCAGAGTCTCCCCTCCCGTGCCTTCCGTGGTTTTGTGAGGACCTACACGGGGCGGACACACCTGTCGCTCCCATTCCTTCCTGGGGTGAAACCCTGGTGAGCACCGCACGTGGGCTGTGAGTGGGGCCTGAGGCTCCCGGACTCAGGCCTCTGCGGGTGCTAGTCACGACTGAAAGAAACAAACCCGCATCTGTTGGAAAAGGAGTCCGCAGCTGGGGAGGGGGCAAAGGCGCGCTTTGAGGCTCGGGGTCTTGAGTCTGGCTGCACGGGGTCTGAACGCAGGCTCCGCTACTTTGGGCAAGTCTCTCAAATTCCCCGTGCTTTCGCGGTCGCAGCTGTAGGGGGACAGTCATCATGGTGATACCTACCTCATGTGGAGTTGCTGCGAACTATAGAGCTGATGAGTGTAATATAATCCAATCCAATATCATATAAATACGTACAGCCCTTCGGACAAGAGCCTGGCTCTGCACAAGGGTACACTCGTAGTGGTCTCTGGGGTCACGAACATGTGCGTTCCCACCACTTTGCAGTCAGACGAAGACTCTGAGGGGTTGAACGAAATGCTCACTGTTCCACACCTTCTGCTGAGCCGAATCGCTATGAAAATTCAGAGACCCCTGCGGAAGGCCTGCCAGCTCCTCCCTTTCTTCCAGTAGTTTCTTATTTCCACTGGTGATGTAACCGCCGTTGGCTCCGATCCCCAGGCTAGCTACCAGTCTCCAACCTCATTAATCCACTCCTGCGAACATCGGGCTCCCCCTCATGACACGGCGGCCGCTCAGAGCAGACCGGGGCCCACTGAGCCGCTGTCCCCCTACACCTGGTCTTGGGGCGNGGGGGAAGGGCACTTACACCCCCCCCCGCCCCACCCCCATCAGGTGCCTGATTATGCAAATCCCTGACTCAAGGAAGGAAAGGGGGAGAGGATTGTGGAGGGGCGGTGTGACCGATAAGGCTGGCTGCTTTTCTCTCGCTTGCTGTGCAGGCCCGAGGCCTGGTGGCAAGAGCCTCTCAGCCACAGGATCTCAGCGGCTTTGTTGCAAGTGCTGGGGCAGGCAAAGCTGAACTGGGTTAGCACGGTTCTCTGGTGACTCAGCCCAGGCGCGGACCCACAGTGGATAATTACGCCGTCTTGGACCGTATTTCAGGCCCACGCCCCCAGGATGACCGCTCTCCATTTGTTGATCGGGTCTCCAACAATGGGCCACTATTCTCCTTCCCCACAACCCAGTTACACAATCTCTCCCCGTGTCTTTCGGCCGCTTAATGACAACCTGGGCGCCTAGCACTTGCCCCCCAGCCCTGCACCGAATGTCATTCCCTGACTGATGGAATCGCTGCCTTCTCCGCTCTGCTCACCAGGATCCCCCTAAAAGTCAGGCACTGACTGTCCGGCCCAACCCTCCTGTGGCAGAGTTTTGGTCTCCCCCTACATCTCCTCACCATCACTGGCTCCAAACTGGATCCCGACCTCTGAATTAGCCCTCTCCCAGTCCTACTATCTTCCTGGATCTTCCAAATTCCTTTGATCCAAAGTTCTAGGGTTAATTTTTGTTTGTTTTTAAAGATTTTATTTATTTGAGAGAGAGCATGCTAGAGAGAGAGGGGGGCAGTGCGTAAGCAAGGGGGAGGGGCAGAGGGAGAAGCAGACTCCCCACCCACCACCGGGCAGGGGCTGATCCCAGGAGGCCAGGATCATTACCTGAGCCCAAGGCAGACGCTTAACCGACTGACCCACCCAGACGCCCCTGTTTAATTCTTTAGAAAAATATATAAATAACTCATGTTTGGGGAATTTGGCTGGCTCAATCAGCAGAGCAGGTGGCGCTTGATCTCAGGATCATGAGTTCGAGTCCCATGTTGGGCCTAGAGCTTACTTTAAAAAATAAAATAAATACATAAAAAATAACTCATGTTTGTTGTAGAAAAAAAGAAGACAAGTCACCCATAATCCTGCTACCCAGAAACAGTCTCTATAAACATTTTGGGGGTATATCCTCTTGGAACTACCTCCCCACATTCTAAAGTTTATCTCCATGGCCTTCCTCCTTGCTGGGGCACCGCTGATAGGTACCCCCCAGCCTGGGGTATTGGAAGTATGCAGATGCCACTTCAAATGAGGATCTACTACGGGGCAGGATATATTTGCTAATTTCTAGATTGTGGCTGGAGGTGGTGAGGTCAGCTTCTTCATGGCGTCGGTGTCACTCCAGGCGACAATGTCTTGCCTGCATTTCTAGAATAGCCGCCCCCCGCCCCCACTCCTGGGTCTCCGGTCCTCCAGCCTCCAGAGTGAGCAGAACAGGACACTAATATCACCAGTTCGTTCCTCTGCTTTGCCATCTTCCATGGCTTTCCACTACTTTCGGGACAGACTCAGGAGTTCTTAACCTGGTGTCGTGGCTCTTTGTGACATGAGGCCGCCTTGCTTTTCCCATCTCTTCTCTTGCCTCCACATGAAGGTATGCCCCCTCCATCCTTGTCAGGCAATTTGCTTTTCGTAGAATGGGACTGCTTCTTTGTGCCCCAGGATCTTTGAATCTACTGTTTCCTCTTCCTGGAATGAATTTCCTTCCCCGCTCTTTTGTCTGGATAATTTCTACTCTTCCTTCAGGACTTGGTTCAAGCATTACCTCCTCCAGAAACCTCCCTTAACTACCTCATCTCCAATCAGGTCCCATCTCAGTTTAGTGCTTTTTCTCTGTGGATACATCATGTTACCTGTGGAACTTGTCTTAGGACTAGAAATCTGTCTTGTCTAGACTATAAGCGACATGAGGACAGGGACCCTGTTTTTTTAACTCCGTATTTCTGGCCACTAACAAAATATGTACTCAATTCAAAAGTTTTTTTCAGACTAGAATGTAAGAATGAGAAATAGACCCTGTTTCAGCCCAGTGTTATTGTTGCTCGAGAAGTGAGTATTTTTTCAGATCCAGGTATAGCATATGTTTCAAAATTGATCCAGACACTAAGTTTGCACACATCTATGATCACATGCTTTACCTTGTGTAAATTATCCCACTTAATGTCATTTTAACCTCACAACAACCATGTGAGGAATTAGTTCCATGTTACAGGTCAGTGAGATGCAGGGATATATCAACATCTCATAAATAGAAATAACAGGATCAGAATTTGAACCAAGAAAAAAAGCATGATCATTCTCTGAAGAAATGATTGGGATTCGATGGTCTTTAACGTTTTTTGGATGCGGAAATTTGTTTCTCCACCTGGTTCCTTGTAATTTAGCAGCTGAGTAATCGTGGGTCCACATCCCTCCTCAAAGGCAACCAGGGAATTTGTGAATGGATTATGGATCATGGATGACCCCCAGTGCTGCCTTCCTGCTGACTTCCCACCATTGTCACCAAGTTGCAAATGTCCTGTTCCTTCCTGTCCTTCCTCTTACAAGTCTGATAAGCTTCCTCCAGTCATCTTTCCTTTTTCTTTCTTTTTTTTAAGATTCATTTATTTGGGGGAGCCTGGGTGGCTCAGCCGGTTCAGTGTCTGCCTTCAGCTCAGGTCATGATCCCGGGGTCCTGGGATCAAGCCCCACTTTGGGCTCCCTGATCAATGGGGAGCCTGCTTCTCCCTCTTCGCCCCCACCCCGCTCATGCTGTAAGAAAGACAGAGAGAGAATCTCAAGCAGACTCCGCACTGAACATGGAGCCCAACGTGGAACTCGATCTCACCACCCTGAGATCATGACCTGAGCTGAATCCAGGAGCCAGACGCCCAACCGACTGAGCCAACCAGGCGCCCCATCCAGTCATCTTTCCTTAACCAAACATTTTTTGCTCTACTTGAAGAAGTAGTGAATTGCTCCTCACAAAGAAAATACTGCCAATGGAGATGGCAGTTGGTACCTTGACCTGTCTTTAAGATCTTAACAGAAGGACTCTGACACTGAATGTTCTTTGTTGCTGGAAAGTGCCTTGCTAGACTGTCCAGGCTCTCACTCACTCACTCATTCAAAAAACGCATACAGAGGGCCAAATAAGCCCTATAAAAACAGTAGCTAACATTCATTGAGGGCTTAACACGTGAGAAGCACTGGTCACAAGCTTTCCAGGTGGTAACTCAGGTAACCCTCCTTGTTGAGGATTCCCTCAGGCAGGAGCTATTGTGATAGTTTTACAAACCACCAAACTGAGAGACAGAGGGGAAGTAAGTTGCCCAAGGCCACACAGCCTATCACACATGGCCTCTTCCACTGAGTGCAAGGCTCTCTGCCAGCTTTGAGTATGGGAAGGTCAGTACCACATGGGCCCTGCCCTCAAGTGGCGTATGTGCTCGTGCAATAGAAATGTGGAGCAAAGGACTGCAGTACTCTGGCCTTCCCCTGTGCTGGACAAAAAGACACACCCGAAAAGGCTGTTAGATGGCTCACTGATGACAGCAGAGGAGTCACAGAGAAGGTGACACTTCAGCTGGGGCTTGCAGGGCTATTGCGAGGTCTGTAGGTCAGAAAGGGTGGGGTTTGCTGGGGAGCACGGCTTTTGCAGGAGGGACAGATGATGCAGAGTGTGGAGTGGAAGACAACTTGCTAGAAGAGTGAACAGTTCCAAGGGGTTGGCTCCCAGGGTCATAGGGGAACAGAGCAAGAGATGGGCTGGATAGCAGGTTAGGCCAAATCATAGAGGACCTGAAGAAATTGTACTTAAAAAAAAAAAAAAGATTTTGTTTATTTGAGAGAGAGAGCACAAGCAAGGGGGGGGGTGGCAGTTGGTAAGGGACAGAGGCAGAGGGAGAAGCATATTCCCCTGACATGGGGCTCCTTCCCAGGACCCTGAGATCATGACCTGAGCCGAAGGCAGATGCTTCACTGACTGAGCCACCCAGGCGCCCCAGGAACTGTACTGTATTTTGTGGGAGATGGAGAGGTAGTGACGGTATTTAAACAAAGGAGTGGCATTACACCCGTGAGCAGGGGAGAAGAGGGACAGGTCGGGGAGAAAGTTAAAAACGGAAGCCAGGAATCAGTGAACCAATTCTGGTTGGAATTAACCAGGCGAGAAATGCACAGTCCCCCAAAGAAGGCATTGGCTGGAGGTGTATTTTAAGAAGTAAATCAACTGGACTTGATGGCCTGAAGCTTCTCCCTTGGGCCTTATGTAAATAGGTTGACGTCAGCCTCAGCAGGGAGTAAAGGAAGAAGAGCTCCTTCATTCATCTGTTTCTTTGTTCAACAGAGACGTGGTCAGAGAGCCAGAACCCACACCAGGTAGTGGGGATCTGATGGCCAATGAGACATAAGCCTGCCCTCGGAGCCCACAGTCTGGTGGGCAGGCAGACAAGGAAACAGACTGATCACAATACAAAGGAGTGGGTGGGCCACCCACAGAGGTGAGTCATTGAAGTCTGATGGTGAAGGTCTTGACCCCAGGCATGACCCACTCTGAAGGCCTCACCAGCTTCCTCTCTGCCCCTCTGCTGGTCACTCTAAGACCTTCCCTTGGGTTGCCCAGCCTGGCTTCCCCAGGGCAGAGGCCAAGAGTCTTGGGGGTTGGCAGGGTTGCAGCCAGGGCACTGCTGAAATTACAGCGGTTCGGAGATGGGGGCATCTCACTGTGTGAGCCCCATCAATGCTCATCGAGGAAATGCAAGAGCTGAATGCCAGTGGGACTGGATAGAAACCCCTCGTCGAAAGGGCCAGGGCTGGAGTTTGGAGTTGGGCAGATACAAGGCAAAGACAAGCCAGAACGGCTGGATGAAACCCTGGGGGCGGGGGGGATGTGCCGTTTCCCTGCCAGGCTGGCATGCACGTGACACTTGGGTTCTGGGAGCTGGCAGAAAGGGTCAGAGGTAGGACACCAACCGTGTGCCTTTCCCACCCCCTGCAGAGAAGTGGCCCTGTCTGGGCATGCTTCCCTGGGCATCCCAGATAACCCCCCCATTTTGTGTGCTGTGGATTGGAAGGAATGAAGACCGACGGTCTCTAATCGTTCAGCAGAAAGCAAGGGGAGGGAGAGAGAGGAGCCCCAGGCCCAGACAGCTGGGCCGGGGAGAGACAGTTGTCCCCCACTCTCCCTTTCCAGTTTCCACTCTTTACAAAGAAAAAAGGAATGAACAGGGTCAGCAAAAGCCAGAGGCTGTGTTTGAGCTGTCCGTGCTGCTGAGCCAAGCGGACGGCGCCCAGCTGACCATTTGGGACACCCACAGGATCCAGGGCCCCTCTCAGGACATTCAGGGCTGACGGACAAGGTCAGCCGCAGGGTGAGGAAGTGGGCAGGGAGAGCGATCAGGGGAAATGAGAGGTGCCGCCAATAGCCAAGGGAGCTGCGAAGGGGAACACAAGAGATTGGGGAAGGAGGGCAGAAGTGGAGGCCCTGCTTCCTGTCTCAGCTTCCTGAGGCTCTGCGTGTAGCAGCCTTGGTTTCCAAACACCCTCGCCCACAGCTGACGTGGCCCCCCCGGGCCAGGCACCCGTGGAGGGGAAGGCCTGGGGTGGGGTGGGGGGAGCCACCGGGGCAACCTGAATCCTGCCAGGCCTGATGGGGGGGCGACCGCAGGTGGATGCCACCAGGGGCAGGAGGGGGGCTGTGGGAGGAGAGCGGTGTGCGAGGGGGGCGGGCCAGCCCGAGTCCCATGATCGTGATTGCTTCAGGCGTCCCTGCATTTGGCTGCACTTGCTCGATCGGCTCTTCATTTTATTAACTTTAATTTGTAACTGGGTCGATCAGCAATTGTTCTTCCTGGAGGGTGTAATTAGGATTATAAATAAAGTCAAGTGGAGGGTTTGGACGACCTACAGCTGTGCGCTCCGTGCTGTAACGAGCCCGGGGCCCCCCTCGGCACCCTCCCTGAAGAACCCATTTTCCAACAATAGGTATGTTGCTTCACAAGCTCCCATGGAAAGCTGACGCCTCAGAGAATCCTCACGCTTCGCTGTTTGGAAGGAATCAAGTTGGCAACCTCGATCTTCTAGGGACCTGTCAGCTCGGGGATTTCCTGGAGGAGCCTTTTGACCGCCCATAGCTCTAGGTCCATTCCAGAAGTCACTTCTCCAGCCTGAAACCTTCCCCGGCCTGGTAGAGGCCCCTTTCCATCTGCCTGGTCGGAGCTGGAACCCTGAGTCCCTCAGACCTGCCCCTTCTCTCCAAGCCCAGGCTTTAGTTGGGGGCAGCTCGGTTTTCACCTACTTTATTTCTCGGCCCTCCCGGCTGTTCCCCATACTCTCCACCTCACTTTCTCTAAAGCAATCTTCCTAAAATGCAAATCTCTCCATGGCTTGCCCCTGCCTATAAGGCTTCCAGGAAAATTAGATCCCCGCCCCCCAGCATAGCACAAAGCCTTCCGCAGTCTGGCCCATCGGACACCTATACTCCTGCCGTATCACTCCAGGTCAATCCCAAACACGGCCAGTGCCTCACAACTCTGTGCCTTTATACATGGCATTCCCTCCTCTTTGAATATCCCTCTGCCCCTTTCTTTTTTTTTTTTTTTTAAAGATTTTATTTATTTATTTGACAGAAATAGAGACAGCCAGCGAGAGAGGGAGCACAAGGCAGGGGGAGTGGGAGAGGAAGAAGCAGGCTCATAGCTGAGGAGCCTGACGTGGGGCTCGATCCCATAACGCCGGGATCAGGCCCTGAGCCGAAGGCAGATACTTAACCACTGTGCCACCCAGGCGCCCCCCCTCTGCCCCTTTCACAGGGAAAACTTCTATCACCCTTCAAGGCCCAGTCCAAATAACTCCTCCTCGAATGTGTCAACTACAGCCCCCCCTCCAACGGGACTTTACGTTCACCTCTCTTATTGCTGTTTTGCATCCTTATATGTCTCTTTCTTCATCTAATATTGGTACTCCACTGTCTTAAACACTGAGTGTCATTGTGTCCTTCTGGAATTGTCAATGCATTTTGGGCAAGGATCATCTGAGATTTATTTTTCTTGAAGGCCCAGCCCACATAAGGGCCCAATGTAGAAGGTGCAAAAAAAAAAAAAAGTTCTAGGGGCGCCTGGGTGGCTCAGTCGGTTAAGTGTCTGACTTCAGCTCAGGTCATGATCTCAGGGTCGTGGGATCCAGTCCCATGTTGGGCTCTGCACTCAGCACAGGGTCTGCTTGTCGTTCTCAACTAAGTGAGCTAGTCCTGGAACAGGCAGTGCTGTTTTCCCAAGCAGGGGAGAACGCCTTGGCAGTTGTCCTGAGATCTGAGGGAGAGGATAGCCCAAGAGTCTTACAAGGAAGGAAATCTTAATTTATCCTGAAGGAGCCACTTGCTGGCCCAGGCTTAGCAACTTCAGGACAGGGACAGCAGTAAGCTCAGCTCAGCAGATGTGCGACACCAGGCCCCTGGGTTTCCTTAATTCCTGCTCCCACCGAAGAGCCTTTATTCTGCTGGTACTTTCACACCTCTTGGCAATGAGCAAGGAAGCTTCCCTCTTTCTCTCTGGGCAGCTGCATCCTTTGGCGCTGGGGGAGCCCAGAGCTCTCTGGTGACCGATGGCAGTGAGAAGCAAGGTGTTGGGGGACATGAGAGCTGACATGGGCCACCGACAGCAAAACAGCAAGTTCTGTGGCCAGATGCATCGCCTACCCCACTGGGGAGAAGGGGGTACCCAGGACAGGAGCACTCAACGTCCCCTGACCTTGGAAAGAAATGGTTTTACCTTGGGGGGGGCAGGCAGGGGGGTTAGGATGGGGCCGCCAGTGTGTTCGTAGCTCTGTTTAAAAACACTTGCCCGGAATGGTGTGAACGAGCAAAAGGAAAAGAATTACGGCATTTTAGCCAACAACGCATCTGCTTAAACTCACGTATAAATAGATCTTCAGCCCTCCTCCACGGAGCACAGCCACTTGAATCTCCACGGTGAGCTGCCACGTGGAAGGGGCAGGGGAATGTCTTCTGGCAAGGCAAGGGGCCCTTCCCACCCCCGGAGCGCCAAACCACCGCACAGCTCTGCTTAGTCTCTGGGGAAGACAAAAGGCCAAGACAGCGAAGGGCAGCATTCCAAATCCCTCCCTAGTCACACGTCATAAAATGGTACAACCGCTCCAGGAAACAGGTTGGGGGGTTCTTCCAGAGTTACACAAGCTCATCATCCGATCCCAGCAACCCCCCTTCTAGGTACTAATGCAGAGAAAGGAAAACACACGTCCACACAAAGGCTTACGGACAAATGTTCATGGCAGCCTTATTCACAATAGCTGCAGGCTGGACACAAACCAAATGCCCCAAAACAAGGGAACCGACAAGCAGTCTATGATACAGCCACACGACGGAACACTACTCAGCAAGAAAAAGGAAAGAACCACCGACAGACACAAGGATATGGATGAATCTCGAAATTATTACGCAGAGCGAAAAGACACAAGGGTCCAAACTGTATGGTAATATATGTGAGACAGGCAAAGCCGGTCTATGGGAACAGAAAGCTGATCGCTGGATGCCTGGGACCAGGGTAGGGGTGACTGGGAAGAGGACACAAGTGAACCTTTTAGGCTGGTGGAAATGCTCTGTACCTTGATTACTGAGCTGGGTACACAGCACATGTATGACCCCTCAAACAGTACATCTAAAATGAGTACATTTCATTGTATGTAAATCAGACCTCAATAAAGTTGATTTAAAAAGTCATTCCTTCCCAAGGGCCTGGATGAGGGGGCCGGAGCCTCCGTGCTGACAGAAGTGGCCACAAGCCAGCCGCTCCTCCTGCCAGGTGCAGACAAACGCCTTTCCAGAAAGCCCAATCAAAGATCAGGGAAGTCTCCCTCAAGGCCTGGTGATACCACCAAGCTGGAAAAACAGCTCCCTGGCGGCCTGGAAAAGGTCCCTCTCTGGCCCTTGATCCTTAAAAGGCTGGAATTTCTGGCTGAACAAGAGGGCCTGGGCCCAGCTCCCCGGGCAGGACGCCCAGCCACCCGCATGCAGGTGTCAGCTTGCTGCCCGAGCACAGGACCCAGGGCCCCGGCAGGTCCCCACAGCCATGCTGGGGCAGAGGAGAGCGGCCGCCCGATGCCCAGCCCATCCCCTGCCCCCACCTCCTGTGAGTGGCAGAGCCTCTGTCTGCACACCAAGCGCGCAGGGGAAGGAAGCAACACCCCAGCTCCCACCCAGCTCCCCAGCCAAGTTCGCTGCTGGCCCGGGAACCCGGAAGTCACTCGAGACCTTTCCTCTTGAGTGGGGATGGCTGAGCAGCCCCCAGAGTGAGTCTGGGAGCTGCTGACAGGGCACGGCCTGGAGCCGTGGACGTTGAACCCTTAGCCCAGTGCCCTTTTCCCCACACCAGACTGGGCTCCCAGTTAGTTGCCAGGGGAGGGATTTTTAATGGGGCTGGTTCTGCACAAGAGTTCACCGGGGCAGGGCCTAGGAAACAAAGGGACTGTCTGCCCCAGTGGCTGGGTGGCTCTTAGGGGGTGGGGTGAGGGGGTACTACCGCCACTGGTTTATCAAAGGGCAACCCTGCCCCCCACGTGTGGGCATCGCCCTTGCCCACTGGCTGAGGCCAGAGCCAGCTGAGGCCAGGGTCCTCCCTTCAGACCTTTCTGATCGTGCACTTCAGGGCCCTACGGAGTGGGCGGGCCTGGGACCAGGTTCTGCTCACCATGGGATCTGCCCTCCAGGACCACGAACACGAGGGGGCCTCACCTCCTCTGCTCGGTCTGGTCCCATCCACCTCTCTGTCTCTGTTTGTTTCCCCTCCCCCGTTTCCCTGTTATCACCTGCACCTGTTTTTCCTACCCCGCTCAATCCCTCCAATCCACAGGCTGTGTATTCCCAGGGGTCCCCTGCCCTTATCTTAGGCAGCTGCTGACCCTCGCTAGCTCTTCTCCTACCACCCCCCTTTCCCCGCACTGCCAGTGAGACATCAGCCGCAGAGCACCAGGGAGTGCCCAGGCTACAGTTGGGTCAGGGGGCCTGGCTGTGCTGGGTGTGACCCCCCCCGTCCCCCCCACCCCCACATGATGGGACCCGGAGCTGGTCACTCACCCACTGCACCTCAGTTTTCTCATCTATAAAACGAGAACATCTTCACTTGTATAATCTCAGCTCTGCTGAGATAATACAAGCACACACACACACACACTCCATGTTTTAAAAGTTCAGGGCTATCGACTTACATGCATTCAGTAATTATGAATTCAGGAGCCGCTTTCATATGACACAAAAGCAATCGGAGCTTCTGAGCAGCATACCGTGGTTTTGTTTCGTACAAAACAGGGTCTTGAATTAGTAATGACTGAATAAATGTACATTTATCATGCTCCCCGTTATAATTCCAGCAAAGAAACTTGACATTTTAGTTAAGCCTGTGTAGCCTTCACACAGATAAATGTTCTATTTCTGTTAGGCTTTTCAAAAGATAAAAAGTCAGCCCCAGGTCTCTTCCTACCCACTCTTTTCTGGTCTGGGGGTGGGGGTGGGGGTGGTGGGGGATGGGAGGCCAAAGCCAGGTGATCTTTAAGACCCCTTGAGTTGCTGGGTTAGGAGGCCTGAGTGTGTCCCACTGGCCAGCACATCAGTCACTCATTAGGCACCAGTCTCATCGGTCCCGCCTACCCAGGCCAGGCCTCCCCTCAGATACCAAAGAAAATGGTCAGCAGGAACAGGGCCTGGGCCCCAACACCTGCCCTAAAACGAACCTTTCTGTTCCTCACCTGCCCACCCACCCCACAAGAATTCAGAGCAGTGACAGCGGAAGCAGAAAGGGCCAAGGTGGGGGCACCTTAGGATTTTCCCAAGGGAAAGAGAACAGGTGTCTTGGCAAGGAGACTGCACTTGGAAACAGAGGCTGTTCTCCAGACCATCTCATGGGGTTTAAAGCAAAGGTGCAGGAGAGCTGGTCCCCCCCACCCCCCACCCCCGGTCAAGACCTCTCATGCCACAGAAGGGGGAGAGCGAGGCCCCGGACTGTCACTTCTATGTCATTCTCTTTCCCTATCCCCCGCGCCCCACGTCCCTGTGGAATCAGTCAAAGGCCCTGAGCTGGACAGGATAAACTGTGTTTCCGGCCTTGGCCCCATCTAGCAACGTCCAGACCGGTAGTGCCCGGTCCTAACCCCCTTCTACTGAACACCCCACTGCAGGCTCTTACAGGTGATTCCAATTCCATGTGCGCTCAAAGCAGCCCCTAACTCCCTCTCCGGAGAGCGGAGCTGTCCGTCTGGCTGGGTTCCCCAGCTCTGCAGCGAGCAAGTCACCCAGGCCCTACTTCTGACCCAGGGACTCCGCCATCCCTGATTCCTCCTCCTCCTGGCCCCGCCTCCAGACCTCCAGGCCAGGGCTCCAGGCAGGAAAAGTGTTTTCTCCTTCACCGCTCTCAGCCCACCCCCCTCCACCCCCACACCCCACTCCACCCCACCCTTCTCTTCTACTCCTGCAGCCCAGGCCCCATCTAGCCCTCCTGGACTATGGTAGGGCCCTCCCATCGTCCCACCCCCCCACACAATTTTGGGGCTTTTGCACTTTGCCTGGGACTGATCATTCACAGCCAAGGTCAAAACCTTCAGTGACTTCATCATACAAAGATTCAGCCTGCGTGAGAGAGAGAATGGAAAAAATGAAGGGGGTAACTCAAGTTCTCAGAGGGAAAGATGGGGAGCCATCCACCAGGTGCAGAGACAGGAAGTGACTGGCTCAGGGTCACCCAGTACGGCAGAAGCAGACTGGCATGTTCGTGGGACAGTAACAGTCTCCCTCTGACCACTCCCCTGTGCCCCCACTGGACACTGTGCTCCAGCCACACAGAGCTTCTGTGTGCCCTAAACTTGCATGCTCTTTCACAGCTCTGCTTCCTTCCTCATGCAGTCATGCCCTTCCTCTCTGCCCCCACCTCCACAGTCTTAGCCACCTGCCCGAGCCCAGCTGAAAAGCTGCCTCCTCCAGGAAGCCTTCCCTGAATGCCTGTCCTGGCACACCTCTCTTCACGTCACTCAGTGCTCTCAGGCTTAGGTTAGAATTAATCCTGCACATGCCCCCTAGGAGGGGCGGGACTCATCTTACTCACCTTCGCAGTCCAAGAGCACGCTGCACGGGGCCTGGCCTGTCACAGGTGCTACACAGGCATTTCCGGAAAAAATTTTCATAATATTTATTGTTGTTATGAATGGCTGACGTTGACAGAGCCCCCATTTGAGTCAGCCCCTGGGCTCGGCATGCGAGTCAGAGTACACGCATCTTCACCGCAGCCTGGCCGCCGAGCCCATTTCACAGATGGGGAAGCTGGGACTCAGAGCAAAGAAGTAGCTTCCCCGGGGTCTCGCAGCCGGAAGAGGGCAGATTTAGAACTCAGCCCCAAGTGTGGCCTAGATGCAGCCCTGCGACTCTTGAGCTCTCTACTCTGGTCAGTGCCCAGGACTCCACTGGCCCCAGATGACCCTGCCAGCCCCAGTGACCCTTGTGGCCCCGGCCTGAGGATGGAAGCCCCTCCAGGGGCCACAACAGCCCCTACTCAGTCCGGCTTTGCCAGTGACTTTGGTGCTTTAGGTCATGCCCTGGAATCCCAGCCCCGCCAGCCGGTGACAAGAGTTCCCTGCTGGCCTCCTGTTGCAGGGACACAAAGTACCTTTACACATAACCTCTCTTTGTCCCCCCTGTTGGTCACGGCGAATAGGTCAGGCCCAGGGCAAAATGGTAAGGTGGCAGAAGTTTGTCTTGGACAGTGTTTGCAGGCTCTCCGTTCTGTTCCCTTTCCACCTAGGGTTTCCTGCCGGCTGACCCCTCCCTGTGCCTCGGGCAGGACTGGACCCAGGGGCTTAACCCTTCGTACTGGAGAACAGCGTAAAAGGACTACAGAGGGGACTGCAGGCTTTTTGGGGAGATGTGCGATGAAAGTGGGGATTCTCTTTACTCATGAACCCTAAACTGACCCGCAGCGAGTCCCGANTTTGTTTCGTACAAAACAGGGTCTTGAATTAGTAATGACTGAATAAATGTACATTTATCATGCTCCCCGTTATAATTCCAGCAAAGAAACTTGACATTTTAGTTAAGCCTGTGTAGCCTTCACACAGATAAATGTTCTATTTCTGTTAGGCTTTTCAAAAGATAAAAAGTCAGCCCCAGGTCTCTTCCTACCCACTCTTTTCTGGTCTGGGGGTGGGGGTGGGGGTGGTGGGGGATGGGAGGCCAAAGCCAGGTGATCTTTAAGACCCCTTGAGTTGCTGGGTTAGGAGGCCTGAGTGTGTCCCACTGGCCAGCACATCAGTCACTCATTAGGCACCAGTCTCATCGGTCCCGCCTACCCAGGCCAGGCCTCCCCTCAGATACCAAAGAAAATGGTCAGCAGGAACAGGGCCTGGGCCCCAACACCTGCCCTAAAACGAACCTTTCTGTTCCTCACCTGCCCACCCACCCCACAAGAATTCAGAGCAGTGACAGCGGAAGCAGAAAGGGCCAAGGTGGGGGCACCTTAGGATTTTCCCAAGGGAAAGAGAACAGGTGTCTTGGCAAGGAGACTGCACTTGGAAACAGAGGCTGTTCTCCAGACCATCTCATGGGGTTTAAAGCAAAGGTGCAGGAGAGCTGGTCCCCCCCACCCCCCACCCCCGGTCAAGACCTCTCATGCCACAGAAGGGGGAGAGCGAGGCCCCGGACTGTCACTTCTATGTCATTCTCTTTCCCTATCCCCCGCGCCCCACGTCCCTGTGGAATCAGTCAAAGGCCCTGAGCTGGACAGGATAAACTGTGTTTCCGGCCTTGGCCCCATCTAGCAACGTCCAGACCGGTAGTGCCCGGTCCTAACCCCCTTCCCTACTGAACACCCCACTGCAGGCTCTTACAGGTGATTCCAATTCCATGTGCGCTCAAAGCAGCCCCTAACTCCCTCTCCGGAGAGCGGAGCTGTCCGTCTGGCTGGGTTCCCCAGCTCTGCAGCGAGCAAGTCACCCAGGCCCTACTTCTGACCCAGGGACTCCGCCATCCCTGATTCCTCCTCCTCCTGGCCCCGCCTCCAGACCTCCAGGCCAGGGCTCCAGGCAGGAAAAGTGTTTTCTCCTTCACCGCTCTCAGCCCACCCCCCTCCACCCCCACACCCCACTCCACCCCACCCTTCTCTTCTACTCCTGCAGCCCAGGCCCCATCTAGCCCTCCTGGACTATGGTAGGGCCCTCCCATCGTCCCACCCCCCCACACAATTTTGGGGCTTTTGCACTTTGCCTGGGACTGATCATTCACAGCCAAGGTCAAAACCTTCAGTGACTTCATCATACAAAGATTCAGCCTGCGTGAGAGAGAGAATGGAAAAAATGAAGGGGGTAACTCAAGTTCTCAGAGGGAAAGATGGGGAGCCATCCACCAGGTGCAGAGACAGGAAGTGACTGGCTCAGGGTCACCCAGTACGGCAGAAGCAGACTGGCATGTTCGTGGGACAGTAACAGTCTCCCTCTGACCACTCCCCTGTGCCCCCACTGGACACTGTGCTCCAGCCACACAGAGCTTCTGTGTGCCCTAAACTTGCATGCTCTTTCACAGCTCTGCTTCCTTCCTCATGCAGTCATGCCCTTCCTCTCTGCCCCCACCTCCACAGTCTTAGCCACCTGCCCGAGCCCAGCTGAAAAGCTGCCTCCTCCAGGAAGCCTTCCCTGAATGCCTGTCCTGGCACACCTCTCTTCACGTCACTCAGTGCTCTCAGGCTTAGGTTAGAATTAATCCTGCACATGCCCCCTAGGAGGGGCGGGACTCATCTTACTCACCTTCGCAGTCCAAGAGCACGCTGCACGGGGCCTGGCCTGTCACAGGTGCTACACAGGCATTTCCGGAAAAAATTTTCATAATATTTATTGTTGTTATGAATGGCTGACGTTGACAGAGCCCCCATTTGAGTCAGCCCCTGGGCTCGGCATGCGAGTCAGAGTACACGCATCTTCACCGCAGCCTGGCCGCCGAGCCCATTTCACAGATGGGGAAGCTGGGACTCAGAGCAAAGAAGTAGCTTCCCCGGGGTCTCGCAGCCGGAAGAGGGCAGATTTAGAACTCAGCCCCAAGTGTGGCCTAGATGCAGCCCTGCGACTCTTGAGCTCTCTACTCTGGTCAGTGCCCAGGACTCCACTGGCCCCAGATGACCCTGCCAGCCCCAGTGACCCTTGTGGCCCCGGCCTGAGGATGGAAGCCCCTCCAGGGGCCACAACAGCCCCTACTCAGTCCGGCTTTGCCAGTGACTTTGGTGCTTTAGGTCATGCCCTGGAATCCCAGCCCCGCCAGCCGGTGACAAGAGTTCCCTGCTGGCCTCCTGTTGCAGGGACACAAAGTACCTTTACACATAACCTCTCTTTGTCCCCCCTGTTGGTCACGGCGAATAGGTCAGGCCCAGGGCAAAATGGTAAGGTGGCAGAAGTTTGTCTTGGACAGTGTTTGCAGGCTCTCCGTTCTGTTCCCTTTCCACCTAGGGTTTCCTGCCGGCTGACCCCTCCCTGTGCCTCGGGCAGGACTGGACCCAGGGGCTTAACCCTTCGTACTGGAGAACAGCGTAAAAGGACTACAGAGGGGACTGCAGGCTTTTTGGGGAGATGTGCGATGAAAGTGGGGATTCTCTTTACTCATGAACCCTAAACTGACCCGCAGCGAGTCCCGATGACAGCCTGGGACGGTGTCGCCCCTTGGGTGCCGCCCGGATCACAGAGCTCAGCGGGAAATGTGCTTTCTGGATTGTTTCCCTCACTGGATCCCAGGCCTCCCAGGTAGGGGGCTGTGCAACCCCGGTCCCTGCCGCCACTCCTGCGCCCCCGGACGGGCCTGCCCCCACCCGTGTGTGCGGCCTGCGCTAGGCCTCTATCAACCCCGCTGCCCGGACCCCCTCCCCACCTGACGGATGAGGGCCCTGCAGACGAGGTTCAGAAGGTCACATGCCCCGTGTGTGAGCAGCCGGGATTTGAACTTTGGTCCACGTGGCTGCCAAGCCCTTGCTGCCTTGAGCCCCCTTTTCTCCCCCTGCCGCCTGTTGCCCTCAAGTGCCCGTCACAGGGTGTCCCCAGAGAGCAGAGGCCAGCCAGGGACAGGGGAGAAGGGCTGTCCGACACTGTGCTTCCGCTCCAGCCACAGGCTCAGCCTGCCCGGGGCGGCCCATTCCTGCCTCCGTGACCGTGACCGTGGGCGGCATCACCAACCCGAGCCTCCCTTTTCTCTTTTGTGAACTACCAGCTAAAAACACCTATTTCTGGAGAGTCTTGTGAGGACTCAACGAGATAACCCGAGCTGAGAGCTTCGAGCAGCGGCACATGGTAGGTGCTCAAGAAAACCTCGCAGTCGCTGTGGGCCTGCGCCCCGCGTGGGGGTGGGGCGGGCGGCGACAGTGACAACACCGCCCTGAGACCCACAGGAAACTTCATCACAGACACCGACCGCATATACAGGGGAAGTAACAAAACACGAAGAAAAAACCTTAACATTTTGGCTGAGTAAAGGCAGCAGTATAATTACCGTCATTTATAAAAACTGCTTCCCATTAATGCCTAATTCCCGCGAAGCGCAACAATGATTATCTCATTAACTATGTGTCAGATTAACTTTGTTGTAGGTTTTATTTGATTAGAACAGTGAACTCTCAACACGTATGCTCATTCTTCATAGTCTGTGGTTTCTGAAGCGCAGGGCTCTGTTGACGACTTTTTTCTACATTAGAAAGAGTATTTCCAGGGAAGTGTCCTGTAAAATTCCTACCGGCACCCACCTCTGGATTTTCAAAAGCCTGTGGCGAAAGGTGAATTATGTGTCCATCCTTCAAAAACTCGGCTTTGGTGTCATCGGAATGTTTTACTACGTGCCTCTGCCTCTGCGCTGCTGGGGGTCTCCCCCAACCTGTCGAAACCTCCAAACTTGTTATATCCTGGATTCTGTTTCGCCCCATGGGGAGGAGAGGTTGCTATCTGTCATATGCACTTAAGCGCCTGACATTTTTCTCATTTTCTGATAGGCACTGCAGCCCCCCACCCCCCGCTCCTCACCCCTACCTTAACAGAGAAAAGCTGCTGGCTGACAGCTCCCAGCTGCACGGGGAGATAGCTGAGAAGTTCCAATAGGGAAGTGTCATGCTTTGCCAACTCTGGGGACGACAGAATAATTGGCTGGAACCGCAGACCTGGGCGATGGTGCCCGGGAAGACAGTCCTCGTGGAAGGCTTCCTGGGGGTGGGCTGGTCATCTCCCACGATGCCAGACGAGAGGCATGATATCCAGACGCTGAGGCCCTTCAGCGGCCCCTCTCACCGCCAGGAGCTGTGGAGTGTGCCTGCTGCCATGGGGTGGGGGTGGGGGGGCTTCCGCAGCCCACTAGAGCCCGGGGTCCCTCTCCTGGAGGTCCAGTGGTGTGTGTGTGGGGTGGTTCAGGAGAAGGAATCCGGTTCTAGCACTCAACTCCATGGGGCAGGGAAGATGGGGTGGGGGCAGCAAAGACCCCTGTCATCATTACAGGAAAAAGAGGCCAGAGATCTGCAAGAGGGGACTCACACTGTCCCAATTCCCTAGAGTCTGTGCAGACAGAGGTAGAGGGAGGGAACGCCAGGGCTCTCAAGGACAGAGGCAAGGGCGAGCTTGGATCCTGGAGGACCAGGGTGGGAGGAGCTCAGAGAGAGAGGAGCCCCTAACGGGGCAGGAGGGCAATTGCATGTTCCATCCCCTCCTGATCAGAATCCTGTGCCCTGGTGTGGATTCTGTGTAGAGCCCCCAGCTCAGGGCTTCCAGAGTCCGTCTTTCTCCAGCTCTGGCCTCGCTCTCTGTGGTCTGACTGCTTTGCCTTCGGCCACTGGATATAAGGCCTAGGGCAGCACTATCCAGCGGAGCAGAAGGCTAGCGCATATCTAATTTTAACTTTGTCTACAGCCACGTTTTAAAAAGTGCAAAGAAACAGGTAAAATCAATTTTAGGAACATATTCTGCCTAAACCAACACATCCAGAATATTATCATTTCAACGTACAATCAGCATAAAATGAATGAGATCTTTTATATCCTTTTTCCATACTAAGTCTTTGAAAGCCGGTGTGTAGCTCACTCTTGCAGAAGCTCCTGGTTTGGGTTAGATCCCTTCCCGGCGCTCAGCAGCCACAGGTGGCTGGTGGCTGCCATACTGGGCTTTCCTTGTGCCCTGTGATTCTCCAAAGGGGTGGTGGTTTGGTGTCCTCATAGGTGCCGGTCCGGACTGCTTTTCCTTTTCCCCAGTGCGGGAGCAAATCAACCTTTGAGGCTGGGTGCTCTTCTATCTTTCCTTTGTTTAACAAGGGAGGCCAGTGGGGAGACTGAGAACCCTGAATTTGGCATCAATGGGCACTGCCACTGAACCGGCTGTGTGACCTTGACCAAGTCACTTGCCCTCTCTGGGCCCTAATCACATCCTCTGTCAGGAGAGGGGTTTCCATTAGACTTGGGATTTCAAGCAGTGGAACCTGTTTTTCCAAGGAAATCTCACACAGAAGCCTCATCTATAAGTCAGAGGAGAGAGTTGCCCCTGTTTGAAGAGGGTGAGAGCTTGGGCCTGGCCTCCTGCAGCCCCAGCCCTGGAGGTAACTCGTAGGCCAGGCCCCAGAGGACCAAGAAGGAAAACCTTGCACCATTCCTCAGTCCACAGCTCACGTTTCAACAGCATTTTATGAACATCAGAAGGACACTGTAGGTTGCTTATGGACCCATTTCTGTAGTAAAAGTATGAAAATGCACATGGAAAAATGCATCGATTTCAAGTTCAAGGCCTCCTCTGAAGAGGGAGGAAGGACATAAACTGGGGATGGCACTTGGGTTCTATTGTCAACATTTAACTTTTTGACCAAAGAAGACCTAAAGAAAATATAGCACGGCGTTAACATTTATTCAAGCTCAAGGTTGGGTGTGTGGCTATCTGCTCTTCTCTGTATATTTGAAATATTTTATAATTTAAATTTACTTAAAACTTTAAAAAGGGGAAACATATAATCTGATGTCACTTTAGGCAAAGAATTTTTTTAAAACATAATAAAGTAGGGGTACCTGGGTGGTTCGGTCAGTTAAGCATCTGACTCTTGACCTCAGCTCTGATCTCAAGCTCTGGGTCGTGAGTTCAAGCCCTGGGTTGGGTGAAAAAAAAAAAAAGTTAAAGTAAAGCATAAGTTCCTTCCCACACTCTCTTCTTTACCCGCTCATCCCCACCCTAATCGTCGCTAAGACCCCTCCCACCACCCTGCTCTGAGAGTCCAGGAATCCGGGTGCTGAATCAACCAAAGGCTGGGGCTTTGGGGAGAAGAATTAGAGCCAAGCAGTTATTCCATAAGCGCTGATGATATATACAGGTATCAGACATGTGGGGGCCCTTGGGGTGATTAAGACCTAACCCTGCTTCAGGAGGAACCCAAGGAGGGAGACCTCCCATGGCAGATCTGGCCTGGGTGCTGCAGTGGGAGGACCGAGGGAAGAGGAGGGATCTGTCCCTTCCCTGGCTCCCATGGCCCCCAGCCTGTAGACTTTGGGGGCCCCCCTTCTCTCTAGTTCTTGCTCAATCTCCCTCTCCCCTCCTAGCCTGTCTCTCCAGGACTCTTGGATGGCTCTGGGCTTGCCCAGCCAAGTCTGGAGGACACTGCTTCCTTCCCCCTTGGATATCTGTGTGTTCCCCCCAAGCCCCATCTCTGGTTCCTCCTGGCGGCCCCTCCCCCCAACGTCCCCCGTGACACATGCTAGATGCTAGGGAAGGTCAGGAGACTTGCCAAGGTCACCTTGCTGGGCTGGGCCTGGCAGGAGTTGGAAGGCTGTAGGAGGGCAGCCACGTACCAGGTCCAGTGGGGTTACTGCGTCCCAGCAAACAGGTCCTGCTGGTTTGCCATTTGGAGAGTTTGGCCCCAGTTCCCATGGCCTGGTTAAATGGTAACTTGTTTTTGGTTGTGGAAAAGTGACAGGGAAGGAACAGCCAGCTGTGATGAGGAGAGGTGTGAGACCCAGCTGGCTCTGAGTTCTGGACTGCAAGTGAAGCTTATTTTCTTAATTTTTTGATTCTTTTCTGGACTCTCCCCCTTTTGCACATCTTCCTGGGCAGATGAGTAACAGCAAGGAGCGGTGGTGAGGGTGATTACAGAGCTCCACAGCCATCAGGGGCCTTCCATTGGGAGACTGTTTAACCAAGAGCTGCTGTGCCCATTTTACAGAAGGAACCATAGAGCCCAGGAGGAGTGAGGTCACTATGAGTCACTGGCCTTCCTGGCCTTACTCAGACCTAGCTCAACAGGGCCGGGGCCGAGCCAAAGGAGGCAGAGGTGGCCAGGGAGGGGGCAGAGGCTTCACCTTACAATCTCTGGTTCTTCCAACAAAGTTGAATGTCCTTGTTGGCCTTTGATCCCCTCAGTTGTGTGGTCAGAGGGTGGGGGCCGCCCTCCTCCCTTTGTTCAGCGCCTGCCTCATTACAGAGCTGGGCACACAGGATCTCGTTTGCCCCCACAACACCTTCCTCGTCGGCAGGGCCGGTTTTACAGACAAGGAAATGGAGAGTCAGCGAGATTAGGGCCCTTGTTCAAAGTGTCCCAGCTGGTCAGCCCGAGGGAGACTGGGCCTCCAGACGCCAGCCTAGGACGCAGACCTGTCTGCGGTTCCCAGGCTTGTGCCAGGCCTGCCCCGGCCTCTGGCAGAAGGACCCCAGGACACAACATCTCTGGTCTGAGGGTTGGGCTAATGGGGGCTAAGGACCCGCCAACATGTGTCTTGGAAAGGACAGTCACTTTGAGAGCCGGGATCCAGAACAGCCCTTCGTTTTGCCCTTTCAGGCAAGGTTAGGCTGTCTCGGCCCTGAGACGGTCCATCTGCCACTCGCTGGCAGGGCGTCCTTGCTGGCTGAGCCCACTGTCATTGGCGTAGCCGTTTCCCAAGCAGCAGGGTCTCACCTGTCACTGTGTGCTCACTTGGTGTCAACACTCTGGTGAGAAGAAGGAAGAAGGAGGACAGAGGGAGTTTTCTCCAGCTTTTGGAGACCTTGGGGAGGCAGAAGGCCACCCACCGACTCTCAGACAGTCTGTGTGAGCCCTGGGGTGAACAGGGTGGGCCGTGCTCCCTGGTCAGAGATGACACGGAACCCAGGACAGGCCTGGGGCATCTGGTCTCCGTGGAGGAATAGCTGTGATGCCCTTCCCTTCTTGGTACCTGGAAAAGACACTACCTTCCTCAGCAGGTCCTGGCCAGGTGCAGTGGCATGGTAGGTGTGAAAGAGCCTTCCGGAAGCCCCAGGACTTCCCCGGGGAGGGAGCCTGGCGTCCTCAGCCTCGGCAGCTGGCTCCTGCTCCATCCAGGCCACTGGACGCCACGCTGGGGCCAGAAGTTCTTCGGTGAGGAGTCTGTGAAGGTCAGTGAGAGGCGGGAGCCAGGGTCACGGTGAGGGCGGGCCAAGGCCGGCCACCCACCTCAGGCTGCAGCTGCGGCTCTCCCCACACTGAGGGCCGACTTGGCTTCTTCTGCAGAGCCACATGGTGTAAATCAGGGCTGGGCTGAGCAGACTCAAGTCGAAGAGTCCAGAATTGAGCCCCCTAGAGTGTCTGAAGGCCTGGGCCAGCTGCGGGAGCCTCTCGAAGGCTGGAGCAGGTGGCCTGAGTGAACGGGGCACTTCCCCAAATGTGTTCTGGGCACTAGAGCTCAGGCCCCGACACTGGGGCCCACCGTCCCATGCCGAGGAGGCCGCAGGAGGCAGCCTGGGAAAGCCCATTACTTGGTTTGGGAAGAGTTGGCCTACTGTCAGGTGCTTCCAACTTTTGACCCAATTCCTGTCTCCCTGAAGGAAAGCCAGACTGGGGAAGGTGTGGCTGGTGTCCCAGGGGCTGAAGTCCAGCCACTGTCCCCTTGATGGAGTCCGGAAGCTCCCTTGTGCTGCGAGAGAATGTGTCTTAAGCGGGCACCAAGTTCTTTTCCCAGGGGAGCCCTGTTTCAAAAGGGGCATTCCGTCTCCCCCCTGCTTTGGGCGCTCCCACTCCCAGGCACGGCCTCCTGCAGGGCACCCCCCTCCCGTGGATGACGCTGCACCCTCGGGATACTGGACAGGGGCCACCCTTACAGAACCAGTTTGAAGCCAAACAGTGTCGTGTCACAGTCCGTCTGAGCAGGAGACCACAGCAGGTGACTATAAGTTCCAGGCCCTGAGGGGCGGAGGGTCCATAGGGACCCAGGGACAGACCATGGCATGTGCATAGGAAGCTCCTTCCTGTCCTCCCCTGGGCACAAGCCTGGCAAAGTGACCCCAATGGCTCCCTTCTCCTCCTGTGACCCTACCTCGGCTGCTGGGCAGCCCACGCGCTCCTCGTCCCAGCAGCACGTGGGTCCCTCACCCTGGGAGGTGAAGGAGGGGGGTGGATGGAATGAGGGGCTGCAGCCTTCCTACTATCAGGTCCGAATGGCTATTCCAGAACTCACCAGAAGCTTCCTGAGGGGCAGGGTGGGAGGTCCGCCCTCCCTCAAAGGGAGCCGAGGGCCCCCGGGCACAGGCGTCTGGTTAGAAGCTGAGCAAAGCCTGGCAGCACAGGGGTCCGGAGTCCTGGCCTGAGGCTGCGCCTCTGTGAGTGGGACAGGCCCCAGCACCTGCCTTGAAGATGGAGAGCATGGGGCGGGTGTGGACCCTGAGGGGGACGGGCTGGGAAGGGCAAAGCTGGTGGTGGAGGGGAGCGGGTGGGCCACACTCTGTGGGGCCTCTTCTTAGAAGGGCCCGCACCTCGGGTGCTCAGAAGGGGTGGGTAGGTTGCGGGCACTGCTGGAGAGCAGACAGCACCCCTGGCCAGAGCTTGGGGAGAGGAAATGGCGGAGGGAAACTTCTGAGCACGCTGTCCCGCCCCTGCAAAGAGCCCAGAGGAGGAGGCAGCTAAGAGGAAGCCCCCATGGCCTTTCTCAGTGCCCCCAACCCCCTGCTGCCTGCACACTACACGGGGGTGAGCTCCAACCCACACTTCACAGCTCTCTGAGGTTCACAGCCTCTCCTGCCAGGGCTTCTGACACCTGGTTTCTGCAGAGCCATCAGTGTCCTCCCTCTGTGTGAAGAACAGAGGTGCCCCCCCCCAGGGCACACCCGCAGGGCGCAGAGGGACCCTTATCCGCCTCCTGACGCCTCATAACTCAGGGTATGACGGGGCCAGTCCCACCTACTTTCTGGACCGCTGCATCCCCTTCTGTGAACCCAGGGTGTGAGATCGGAACAGCCCGGAGCCACCATCCCGACCCACACTTGCCCCATTCCGTGGCTTTCCTAACCAGATGCCGCCCCCTCATCCGCCCCTCCCCCAGGGGGAGCTGCTGAATAATCGTGCCTTCTCCTCTCCGGTTCCTAGGCTTCTTTCCAGGATCCTCCATCAAGGTGGCTGGCAGTCAGGGGGCTCCCCTGGAAACAACCTAATGTTGCCACTCAGCCCTGGAATTGGTTTTTACAATTTACCATGGAGCCATATATTATCTGTGATTTTGTGTATCTTCACGGCAAGGTAAATACTGTTGGCTCTGTGCCGTAGACGGGGAGAGTGAGCCTCAGCTCTGCGGCGTGCTCAGAGTCACCGGGCAAGTCAGGGGCAGGTCTGGATTTTGAACCCAGATCTGCATGGGGCCAGGGACTGGGGAAGGCCCGCCCCAGCATCGCGTAGAGCCCCTGGGTCGCCCTTCTCCACGGGGCTGCAGCGTGGTCACCCAGGCGCCTCCATTCAGGGCCTGGCTTGGCAGGCAGCTGAGCCTGGTGATGTCAGCGTTGCCATGGAAACCCTTCCCCAGGCGTCGGGCAGGACCAGCCTCCCCGGCACAGTTTCCCTTTGTGTGGACTTTGCAATGCGTTGCCAAGGCAGTGGGGCCTGCTGGGCGGGTTGGCAAGGGGTGGGGACAGCAGACAAAAACCCACATCGCATCCCAGCAACCAGCAGCTCACAACAGGGTGCGCTGCGCCCTTGGGAGGGAGGGGCTGTGGGCCAGGCTTTGAGAGTGGTGGGGAGACCCTGCGCCCCCACTCAGGATCCCTGCCTGGAAATAGCCTTTTAGCATCTTTGATGCTCTGTGGGGGGTCCTGCTGCCTCAGAATCACCGGTGGGCTCTTAGGAACAAGGCAAAGTCAGGTCCACCGCAGACCCGCTTGGCGGGGGAGGGGGGAGGAGCTGTGGTTTCACCAAGTCCCCAAGGCAATTCGGATGGGCAGTCAATTCTGAGAACCACCCTTTAGGGCAGAATAAGGTTTATCGAGCACCTTTTCCCTAATTTATCTTGCATAATCCTCTCGGCAACCCTGAGAGGGGGAGGTGAACAGAGGAAAAAAGTTCGGTGTTTTGTTCTGGTTTGAATCCCCATTGCACAGGGGAAAACACTGACGCTCAGAGAGGTGAGATCTCCTCTTGCCCACGGTCACCAAGCTTGGACGTGGCAGAGTGTAGATTCAGGCCCAGGGGTCCAAGGCCCTACCGTGCAGGCCTCCCCATTGGCAGGGGCTGGCAGCCTGGCATCGGAACTCCCTCCTCCTTCTGGTTTTCCAGAAAGAATCCTAATGTACCCTTGCCGAGTGGGCCAGCTCCGTCCGAAGGCTCCCACCAGCTCCCAGATCTGAGAGGGGCTTGAGGCCCGGAGAAGCACGAAGCCGGGCCCCTCGGAGTTGGCAAGGCGCCCTGCCCAGCCCAGGGAGGAAACCCTGCCTTTCCCCCAGCTCGGCCGTCCCACCACACCCTCCTCTGTCCACAGCCTGCCACGGCCTCCTGGCTCTCTGGAAGGGCTCCCGAAGTCCCCACTGCCCCAGGGTAGGTGGCGGCTGACCCAGTGCACAGCGATGCCCCGATTCTTGGAAGTCTTCAGAAGAGAAACTCTGCGACCTTTGCTGGCCTGGCCAAGCCTCGGAGTGTACAGAGTGCACAGACCTCCTTTCTTCTTGAAGATCAGTGCCCTATTGCCAAACACCCTCTCAGGGCTCTCAAAGGGGAGGATCCCCACACCTTAGTCCTGGGGTTGTATTCTGCCTGTGACCCTGGGAGGAGGCCGAGACCCTGGCTGACACCAAAGCCCCCCCTCCTCTTCCCCAGGTCGGCTTCTCCTCTCCACCTGCATCTCTCTCTTATTAAAGGTCGACAAAGCCCAGTGAGGGCTGAGCACGGGCCAGGGATGCCGGGAATGGCTGGGCGGTGAGTGGCAACGAGCCGTCTCAGCCCAGTGCTGGGCCCCACCGAAGCCAGCCAGTGTTCCGGCCCCAACCATGACCGGGCTCTGCCTGCCGCTCTTTCATTGAACAAGTATTTCCTGAAGTCTGTGCTACGTACAAGGAAGGACTTAAAAAAAAAAAAAAAAGTCTCCAAACAAGCCAAAAAAGGGATGGAGGGGATACAAACAACACCAGATACCCATGATCCGTGCCCCCAGAGGGGAAGACAATCTGCTTGTGTTTCATATTTGACATCACCTGGGAACAGAAAGGCAAGAGACCTCCAAACACTAACCCTGGTCCTCTCTAGCTGGTGGCATCGCGGGTGACTTTTAAATACTTTTCCAAACCTTGTAAAGTGTAAGTTCTATAAGCAGAGAGGTCCCCAGTAAACATGAGCGTTTCTTAGGATCTTCTTAGGAACCTGCCATTTACAGCGTCTGGGCTGGAGGGTGGGTCAGAGGTCACCCGGTTCATTGTGTCTCCAGAAGGGGCACACACAGACATGTGATGAGGTGCCCCGGCCCTCCTTCTGCAGGGTGGGTGAGGCTGCCCTGGTCGGGTCCAGGCCGAGGGGCCCCTGGAGACTCTGACCCCAGCCAGAGAGCACAGAGCACCCCAGGCACCAGAGGGCAATGAGTGGGCAACCCCCACCACAGGCCTTCTAGCCTCTGCCCCGCCCCTGCCAGCCTGGGCCAGCGGAAGGGAGACTTGGGATACAGCTTTCCTGCAGGGGACGGACACCAATGGAACCTGGCCTCTGAGAGCTTCAGCTTACTCATCTGTAAATGGGAACAACAGTGCCTCTTGCATAAGCTGGTGGGGAAATTAAATAATGGGCCCCCGGGCCCTAGAGGGAACCAGCACATAGTAGGTACTCAAAAAGCACCACCGAAGGAATGCACGAAAGCGCATGTTGGCTATTCTCCTTTACTGGGTTGGATACCACCCCGTCCCCCGAATCCTCGTGACTTCAGAGTCGTGAAACATCCCGTCTTTACGATTTGGGTGAGAAGCTTTCTCGGCTCCTCAAATTCTCCAGCACAAGCTGCAGCAGGAAGCTCATGGCTGAAGCAGTCATGCCGTCTGGCTCGCTGGAAACGTCTCCCAGTGCCCTGGGGCCCAGGCAGCCCCTGTTGGGACTGCCACGTCCAGTCCCACCACACCCCAAACAGCGGCCACAGGAATGAGAAGGATTATGGCTGTTTTGTGGGAAATTGAAACACTTAAAAAAAAAAAAAAAAACCACCCAGGGAAGGCCAAAAGATCCATCTGCAGGCTACAGTCTATGTTCTAAATTTTAGCATTGATCTTGCTAAAATAACACCTTACATCTTATGGGGGCCTCTCTGGAGAATGATTTCCTCCAAAGGGGAGACCATAGTAGGGGGAACCTCAGGCCTTTTGGCAGCCCCAGGATCACATCGGGCGTTTGCGTGTCCTGTGCTGACCAACCCTATCTCCCCGCAATGCATTTGTAGTCGCCGGTGGGTTCGAGATTTTTGGCACCTGAGTCACTGTGTTTTTGCCAGCCAGTAAGTCGGGGGCCTCCCTGGAAGCAGAGGTGGTCAGCCTCGTCCTGCACTTGCAAAGGCTCTGCTACAAGGCTGTTGGCTTGGATTGGGGGGAGGGGGGTGTCCCAGAAACACCCTCCTTCCCAAACTAAATCAGATTAGGGTTTCTACTTGCTCTTCCCTTCAGTAATCCTTGCATTTGATTCCCTAACGAACCATGAAGTGGGCCAGGCAGAGAGGGTGACGATCCCTAGGGCAAGTGAACAAACTGGAGCCCCAAGAGTAACTTAGCAGAGGTGACACAGGCACCAAAGTCGAGCCCTAAAGACCTAGGACCACGTGATAGCAGATTTCCCAAACATATCTCCCCCAGGAGACTTCGTGGGATTTCTTTGCCTTTGTAAATGTTATCTTGTAGCCACTACACAAAGCCCATGATAATGCCCATGACAAGGACCCCCAAAGAGCAAAAGATAGCCTGTAGCCCAGGGCGTCATTCTATAGTATCTCCACGTGCTTCTTTCCCATCATTATTCAGAGGGCAGTCCTATCTCATCACCTCTGAAATAGACATTTTTCACATTTCTAAAATACAAATGCATTTTACAATTGACATATACACATAATGTGCTTGTATTTTCCTTTCCCACCAAAAGAAAAAACAAAAAAGCTCTTGGTAAATCTCGTGTGTCATAGAATCAAGGGAAGGTCATTTTGCAGAGATGGAGTAAAATCATCAGTGCGGTCCGCCTCCCCCTCTACTCACTTTCCTTGAGATCCCTCAGCATCGGCAAAGGTTAAGGACAAACCACGACTGGATGAGACCCAGTGTTTCCTAATCCCAGCCAGCTGGCCACCCCCACGCAGGACACTTGGGCAATGTGAGTAACTTCAATATAAATCAAAACAGCGGTAGGACGTATGTAAGGCACCATTCTGTAAAGGTCAAGGCGCAAAGGGAAGGAAGGAAATTGATGTTTAGTGAGCATCTGCTGTGTGACAGCCTGGTGCTGGGAGAGCTTCTGGTCCTAGATTGGCAAGGAGGGGATGGTCAGAGCGGGGAACGCTTCCAGTTGAATAAGGAAGAATAGCCCAACCAATGTAGTGTCTTCTGATCCTTGGGAATTAATAAATTGAGTAAAAAAATTTTTTTTCTTTCCAAAAAGCATCTTTAAATTGAAGGCGTCTTATTAAGCTGCTTGTTTTCAGCTGGGTGGAGGTCTGGGCAGACACCACCTGGGCCTCACACCTCCTCGGCCTGAAATCACGAGCCCCAGCAGCACCTGGAGGGCTGGTTAGACCACGGCTGGTGGGCCCCGCCCCAGAGGCGCTGATTCAGTCGTTCTAGGGTGGGGTTTGGGAATTTGCATTTCTAACAAGCTACCCGGTGCTGCTGATGCTGCTGGTCTGCGTGAGGATTATGGGAGGAGCTCTTAAAACGCTGGGGCCTGGACTCTCCCCCAGGACTCTGATTTAACTGGTCTGGGTGCAGCCAGGGCATCAGGATTGTCAAAGCCCCCAGGTGATTCTAAAGTACTAACAAGATGGAGAAGCACCAGCTTTATGGGAAAAGCCACCAGGCCTAATTAAGGTTCCTCAGGGCTGGAGGGTTCTTTGGATTTCAAGGACAACCTCCTTACTTTTCCCAAATTGGGGTGTGCCGGGCGGCAGGTGTGTGAGGGCCAGAGGGCAGCTGTGCCGTTCAAACCCCACGTCCATACTCGTACCTTTGAAACCAGGTAAACTGTTTGCTAATGCTGGAAAAAATGTGTAAGCCTATTACCGATGTTTAAAGTAGGAGATGTCATAAAACCAAGCTTTCTGGTTCCTCTGGGCAAGCATCTGGGCATGTGACAATGTCGCCGGAGCCGGGCTTACACACACACTTGCCAGCTGGCCACAGTGCCATTGCTTCCTGGTGCGTTAGCTCTGCTTGGCCTGAGATGCCCATTGATTTTAGCTGCGGAGAGCCTGTTAGCGGGCGGGTGTGAACGGACAGGTGATGTGCCAGGGGGACTCGGACTGATGCCTTCAGCTAGAGACAGGAGACCTGGGAAAAGAAGTGTGTGTGTGTGTACACGCTCTGGCAGCGACTGGCCGGTGACCTTAGACAATTAACATGCTCTCCCTATGCCTCAATTTCCTCACCTGCAAGGTGACCTCCTGGATCCTTTCCTTTAGAGGAGCTGGAAAGAAGAGTCCACGTCCGGCAGTCATGAGTTGGGAGGAGAAGGAGGGGGATGGCCGGGCTCAGGCTGCCTGCTGGGCACTGTAGTGGCTAGTACCTGGTCTCCCCACAGGCCTCCAAGCCAGGCGCTCTGGTCTCCAGCCAGTTCCCATACCAGCTCCCGTGTGAGGCAGTGTGGGTGGCCAGGTGGGTCCATTCCTGTGGCTTTGCCACCTGGCTGTGCGGCCTCAGGCAGGTTACCTGACCTCCAGGAGTCTCAGTGTTCTCACATGTAAAATGGGCCAGTAGGGGGTTGCTGGGAGGATCAAACAGCTGGAGTGTGGAAAGCATTTAGCGCAGAGCCCGGTGTATAGTAGATCCTGGGGGAGGGGGTACCATCAACATCATCAAAAGGAGGTGCTCAAGCTGTGCCCTGGGCCCTGCTCATCCCCTGAAACCTCCACTTCAGCCCCGAGATGCACCTCCTGATAACAGGGAGATGCCCTCTCTGTGTCCTAGTGAGCCTAAGTTCCCTAGGACGGGGCTCTGGCCAAACCCAAGGTCACCTTGCTGGTTCCTCAGCCTCCCTGCAGACCCAGGCCCCTAGAATCAGGCTGCCTTCTGCCTTCCAGCCCCAGCCTTACCCTTTCCTCTGCCAGCTGCATGCCTCGGTGCCCTGAAGCATCCTGGATGAGGGGCTTCACCCTTTGCCAGCTGTGTGACTTTGGACAAGTTCCTTGGTCTCTCCGAGCTTCTGTCAGGTGGAGGTAATGCCTTCCGTTACGCACTAAGCTCCATGAGCGCAGGGACAGTGTTTGTCTTAATCACCAGGATGTTTGTTCCCAGCACCTAGTCCAGAGCCTAGCATACAGTAGGTGCTCAAGGACTATTTGCTGAATCAATGAAGGTTGGCCTAAGGATTAAATTGAATAATCTATGTAGAACATACCCCCGGGGCGCCTGGGTGGCTCAGTCGTTAAGCGTCTGCCTTCGGCTTGGGTCATGATCCCAGGGTCCTGGGATCGAGCCCTGCACCAGGCTCCCTGCTCTGCTGGGAGCCTGCTTCTCCCTCTCCCACTCCCCCTGCTTGTGTTCCCTCTCTCGCTGTCTCTCTCTCTCTCTGTCAAATAAATAAATAAAATCTTAAGAAAAAAAAAGAACATACTCCCAGGCGCAAGTAAGAATTAAATGAATGTTTCTTGGATCTGAATCTACCCAAGTCCCTGGACTTCTGTAGTTTTCTCCTTACTCTTTCTTGTGGCTCACCTGTCGGGACACATTCTGGGAACTTTGACCATAGATCACCAGGCCCTTGGTTACCACACTGGTCTCCCACCTACACCTTCGCAGCCAGTGTCAGCAGAAGAGCAGCCCCAGGGCCCTAACATCCCACATCCCCTAACACCACATTCACCTATGAACTCAGCGGCCACCTGGTGCGCAGTCACTCACCATCCGGGACCCTTGCCACCTGCCCACGGTCCTCCCCTCCCCCCAGCTGGCATTATTCCATTTCTCCCCTCTGGGGCTTGCTAGGAAACGCCTCCCTCACCTCACCTCTTACCTCAACAACCCTTATTCACCTTTCAAAGCCAGTTCAATGTCACCTCCTCCAGGAAAACTTTTCAGACCCCACCCAGCCTAGATTACAGACTCCAGCTCTGCTCCCGTATTACCCGTGCATGACTCCATCCTTGCGCTTACCACATTATTTTATAATTATCTGCTTATGTGTCCGGCTTCGCCATTAAATTGTTAGTTTATGGGGGGCAGAGACCATGCTGATTCATCATTCTACTCCTCTGTGCGCAGGGCCTGGCGTGGACTAACGCTCTTTTCAGATCTTACTGCTTTGGAACAAATCACCCTACCACTTAGTGGCTTAAAATTGCTCTTTCTATTTTGCGCACGGTTTTGTGAATCCGGAATTGGGGAGTTCTCAGCCAGGCAGTTCTCACTGGGGGTCTGCCATGGGCTGCGATCTGAAGGTTCTAGAGTCGGGACGAACAGATGATGCATGCACGCGGCTGCCAATGATGATGGCGGCTGGCCGGGGCTTGGCCGGGGCTCCATGGGGCTCCGTGTGGTCTTTCCGGCGAGGCAGCCTCACGGTGTCCAGCCTTCTGACACGGTCTGGCTTCCCCCAAAGCAAGTGTCCCAAGACAGCCAGGAGCAAGCTGCACGGTCTTTTCTCACCCAGCCTTCCACTGCTTTCTGGGGGTTACAAGTGAATCACTCAGGTGAGCCCAATTCAAGGGGAAGAGACAGAGCCCCCACTTTCCAACGGGAAGAGGGCTGAAGAATTTGCAGACCTGCTTTAAATCCACCATAGCCCTTGACGTGTTTGTGGGATGGTTGGATGGATGGATGTCCAATTGCTCCCCACCTATCCCACCCCGTGGAGACCTAGTTCCTTCCTGCCTTCTTCCTTCTCCTATACCACCCTGACCCCAGCATTTTTGAGAATTTGGTGGTAGCAAAACCACAGGCTAACACTCCATGGCTCCCGCCTCCACGAGGCTGCTGTGGGCTGGTGTGCGGGGCTGGGGCCGGTCCCTCCCCTGGCCTCAGCGTTGGTTTCCCTGTTCAGATCATAAGGGCTGGGCCAGACCCCCTCTGAGACCCTCCCTGCTCCAACATAAGGCACGTCCACACCTTCCCTCTTGCTTTCTGCAAAGCTGGCTGGAGACGAAGTCCAGCTTCCATCTGCAAGATGACCCCCAGCCTTCACGTCCTTGGGGGTTTGTTTCTAAATAACACAAGCACACACGTTCACGTTCTGGTGTGAGTCACATGCGAATTCCCCATGACCTTCCTTTATGCCCTGCCTCCTTCCAAAGGGGACTGCCCCATCAGTGCCCTGAACCACCCTTGTGCCCCCCCCCTTTTTAAAGGCATTCCCTTTCATGTACATTGCAGATGTGGAGACGGTTCTGTGGGGATATGCAGTTTGTTTTTTAACACAAACCAGACTGTCCTGCTCGTGGTGTTCCGCAACTTGCTCTCTTCTCAGTTCTGTCTGGGACAGTCGTCCATGTCTGAACGGAGCGATCACCCCAGTTTTCTTTGCTGCCCTAGAACATGCCATAGCCTGTATGCTCTGTAATTCACTGGCAATTCACCCATTCTCCTCACTATCCAACATTTTCTAGGTTCCACTTTTCTATTATTGCCTACAATCCTGCAGTGGGCATCCTCAGGCTGCGTTCAGTGCTCCCCCAGCGTGCAGGGCTGTGGGACACTCCGCTTCTGCGCAAAGACCTGGGGAGCCTCTTTCAAGGCCCCCGAGTTCAGATCCCGAGGGCCAGTTCCGAGATGTGTGGCTCTGGACGACTCACTGGCGCTCTCCAGCGCCCGCCTCCCCGGGGCGGCTGAGTGCGGGCCCTTGCAGGTCCGGCCCGCCGGCAGGTGCAGAGGCGGAGGGCCGGTCCGGCTCGCTGTGGCGGCTCATGCGTGCGGGCCCTGGCGCCGGTTACGTAACTGGGCCGTTAATGCTGCTTTCCTGGTCGATGGAACCCAAATTAAAAGAGGAAATTATTCTCCTGATGCTCAGCTCGCCTAATCCCCATCTGTCTCTCCCCTGGTCCCCCGCGCTCGCATCTAAAGGTCTTGAACGCGCTCCAGATTTCTAATTTAGTTTGCTTATGCAACCAAAAATATTATGGCCGCGTTTCCTGGGGGTGATTAAGTCTATATTCTGGGCTCCAGGCACACTAAAAACAGCAGCGCCAGGGCCCCGCGCCGCTCGCGCGCACACCACGCGCCGGCTTTTTTTGGTTCTTCTGAGGCGCGGGCGCTCTGCAGCCGCGCGGGGGCCGCAGGCCGGAGAGTGGGGGCCGGACCGCCCCGCAGCGGAGCGGGGGAGAGCCTGGCATGGCCGGGAGAGGAAGGAGGGGAGTGCAACAAGGCGGGCCTGGGGCGCCCGCCCTCGCTGGGGATGTTGTGATCTTGTGATCGCAGCTGCTTGGGGTCCACTCGGAACCTCGGCCTCCTCCCTGGTCTTTTCTTCTCGGGTTCTGACTCCTGTGTGCCAGGTGTAGGAATCCATTTTCCCGCATATGCTCCCACCCAGAGATCTGTTCAAAGATGTTTGTTACACCATTGTTGATTCTGGAATAGCAAAAAAAAAAAAAAAAAAAAAGGGGGGGGGAAGAACACGTCTATCAGTGGGGAGCAATCCAACAAATGAGGGAAACATCAACACTCTGGGATACTATGTAAATGATTAAAAAACAATAATGGGATAGATTAAGATGTATTGACATGGACGGGATCGTTAAATTTTTTTTAAAAAGCAAGTCACAGGGGTGCCTGGGTGGCTCAGAAGGTTAAACATCTGCCTTAGATTCAGGTCATGACATGATCACAGAGTCCTGGGATTGAGCACCCCATCTGGCTCCCCGCTCTGCAGGCAGTTGGCTTCTCCCTCTGCCCCTCCCCCCGCTCATACTTGCTCTCTCTTTCTCTCTCTCTCTGAAATAAATATTTTTTAAAAAGCGAGTCACAGAAAAATACAGAGTATGTTCCACTTGTATTGTTTAAAATCCATAAATGCAGAAATGGGGAGTGTACATGGGACTGTTAACGTGGTTACCTCTGGGGTAGGAACCAGGACTGGGGAGGGAGGGGTTAAAGAGACTTTTGGGTTTTACTTCTGTATGATTTGAATCATACAAAGAGACTGTGTTCGTGTACTTCTTGTATCACTTGCTTTCAATGTTATGGGGGAGAGGGAGAGAAGAGCAGGGAGCCTCCTGGACTCTGCCCGATTCTCTGGGAGCAGTGGTCAGATCAGGAGTGGGACTGGCTGGAAGTCCCTGCTCTCCACACACACACACACCCCCACCCCCCACCCCACCCCCCGCCACCGCGACCACTGTACTTGGAGATCTTGGCTGCTGGAAGGTTGGGCTGAGGAAGGGATGGGCACCTGGGCTGGGGGGCGAATGCTGAGAGGCAGGGCACTGCACCTGGAGTCAGAAACGTGGCTTCTCGTCCTGGAAGGTTGGCACGGATGGCCGGGTCTTTCGTCTACCTGCTTCTCTGCCATCCTCCGCCCTGACAGCCAGGCTGTGGGGCCTGGTGGCAAGAAGGTGTGGCTGCCCAGCCGCCAGCTTTGAGACCTGAGGCCAAGGGTGAGGACTCATGCAGTATGGGAGAAGCGCCCCCTGACTTGGAGGCTGCCTGTATACACGGGGTATCTCTCTAGCGCCCTGCAGACATCCCCGCATGTGCGCCCATTCCAGCACATTTATCATTTCAAATCAGGTTCCAAAGGATTCCAGAAAAGCCTATATGGTGCTAACTTCATCAGGTTTCTTTACATCAGGACTTCTCTGGGCCTTCAGTCAGCTCAGGCACACGACACTCTCCATGAGGGTGTAATAATGCAGCTGTTACCAAATACAGATGACTCAGGAGCCCTTGCCTTCCAGGGCCTCTTGCGGGCCTAGAGAGCCACAAACCAGTGAGCCAGGGAAGGCAGGAGACCGGGCAAGGACGGAGGAGGACAGTTATGGCCGAGGCCGGGGACACTTAGGACAAGGATGATTAAGTACGAGGACGTGTGAAAAAAAGAGAGGTCAGCTCATCTGTGAGAGATTCAAAAACACAGTCCTGTCCCCAGGACGTGTGTGCGGGTGGCACGGCTGCCAGGGGGTCCGTAGGGCCGGTGTGAATCTGTTTTCTCAGAGCTTGACCTCTGAGCACGGGCACGTCGGTCGGTGCACACGCCTGGGCGACCCCGGAGGACACACGGGTCACAAGCTCACACGCAGGTGCACCCGTAAGGACAGACACACCGCTCCTCACCGGAACACACCCACTCGCGCTCGCTCGCACACGCCGACTCACAGGCTCCCCGCACGCGCACCGGGAGAGCCCGGGTCCGCGCCCAGAGCCGGGCGCACACGCGCACAGACCCCCGCGCCCCCCACACCCACGGGAGCTCGCCCACGAGAAGGCAAGCACGCCAAAGACACCCAAACACAAACAGAAGCACGCAGTCCACGGCACCAGCACCCGCCCTGTGCGCACACCCTGGGTGCGCGCAGCAGAAGCCAGGTGCCAGCAGGCGTGTGCTCCGAGGACGCACCTGCGTGCGCAAGCTCATGCCCTCACACGCGGGGCGGTGCTCCGGACCGCATGGTCCCCGCTTCTGCGCATGAGCAGGGCAGGCTTGGGCGAGCTGGTGGAGTGACGCTGTGGCTCCCAAAGAACGGCGCATTTAGCAAAGGAGTTCGCAGAAGGCATGTGTCCTTCGAGTATTTTTATCTTTAGCACTCATATGTCTAGCGGAGTCTGGGTGGCTCCATCTTGCTACCAGGAAGGAGGGCAAGTGGCTCGATTGTGAAGCAGATGGCCTCTGGGTGCAGAGGACAGATGCCCCTTGCTCCTGGCCTCCCGCTCCCCCCCACAGCGTCCCT